>NW_027397077.1:4634417-4844008 GCF_003265705.2 Callorhinus ursinus
ATAAAATAAAATAAAATAAACCAATCCATGACAGACTAACAGTTTGAGAAACACTAACTAGAAGATGTACAAATTGGCTTTATACTATTTGGAACCCCTTATTTCCTAAATAATTGATAACTGGATTTATTTTTCTCCTGTTGGGTAGCAGACAATCCAAAATTGAAACATATAGAGAAAGTCCCCACTTTTCATATATCGGGGGTTTTACTGCTATCTAACAAAGTTCAGATAGTCTTCATTCTTCAGTCTTTTCCTCCTATTGTACCCAACAGACCAAGGTAAACAAAAGCCAGGATTTCACCTTAAAACAATTCCTCCAAAAGAATGCAATGTGTGGGGCACCTGGGTGGCTCAGTTGGTTAAGCATCTGCCTTCGGCTCAGCTCATGATCCCGGGAGTTCCAGGACTGAGTCCCTTCTCAGGCTCCCTGTTCAGCAAGGAATTTGCTTCTCCCTCTCCCTCCGCTCCTCCCCCCTACTCATGCTCTCTCTCCACTCTTTCTCTCAAATTAAAAAAAAAAAAAAATCTGTTTAAAAAAAAAGAATGCAACGTGTGGGGAATAGACATCATGACCTAAAAAAAAGAAAACTCCAGATGCTTCACAACGCTCATCCAAAAGTCTTCCCTTTGGATTTCTTTTTTACCTTCCCAGATTCCAATACACTAGAATCATTTCTTACCTGGAGCTTGGAGAAATCTTTTTTTTTTTTTTAAAGATTTTATTGATTCATTTGAGACAGAGAGATAGAGATAGAGAGAGAGAGCAGGAGCAGTGGGGAGAGGCAGAGGTAGAAGCAGGCTCCCCTCTGATCAGGGAGCCTGATGTGGGGCTCAATTCCCAGGACCTGGAGATCATGACCTGAGCGGAAGGCAGATGCTTAACCATCTGAGCCACCCAGGCGCCCCTTGGAGAAATGTTCTGATATGTTTAGACCACCTGTCCTTTATTAAGATACTTTCTTTTAGCTCCTAGCACACTTTCTTTTTATTTATTTGACACTTTTACACGCTTGTTTGTGACAGTATAATCAGGACACTGTAAACTACATTTTTCCTCTGGCACAAATAGCATGTGCTAGAGGAAGACTGAAAGACTGGAAGAGTAAGAGGGAATGTGCTCCTTCCTGTTGGTCACAGTTCCTACACGTACTGACCCACTAATACATTTCATCCTGGCTTTGATTACAGTTTCTACCTTTTTTTTCACAATCCCAGACTAGCTTGACTACAACCCTTCAGACGCCAGCACCAGTTGTCAGGTAACCCTTCCTCAGAGGTCTCAGCTCCAGGGGGCCCTACCTACTCCAAGCTTCTGGGTTCTGAGAACCACACCCTCTTCCCTTTTCCCTCCAGCCCTAGGATAGGCAGCTACTTCCTGCCTTTCTGTTGCTGTTACCTTCAGTGTCCCCTTTTCATTTTCTCAGTTCTCCAGCAGCCCTTTCAACCAATTCCTTACATTAAATTCTACCTTCTGACTGATAGAGAAAAACAGCCTGAAAGCTTAAGCTCCTTTCTTAAAAGTTTATAATAAAATAGAAGTAATTATTCTAACATAACTGTGAGATTCATCACTAATGCCACATTGCAGTACAGTGAACTTCTTACCAAGTCACTCTAAAAAGCATGAAACTAGGATGGGCCATGCCTTCCTGGAAATTTAACGTATTTTAAAACTGTACATAAGCAATCTTGCAAATTAGACACTCAATATATTTTTCACCAGTGCTAGAGCAAGCGTAGGCAAATTTTCTATAAAGATCTAGAAAGTAAATATTTCAGGCTTCACAGGCCATGAGTCTGTCAGAACTACTCAACTCTGACATTTTTGTGGGAAAGTGGCCATATACAATAAATGAATGAGCATGGCTGTGCTCCAATAACTATTTACTGACACAAAAACTTCATTGTCAGATCATTTTCACATGTCACAAAATACCATTCTTTCAGGTTTTTTTAACCATTTAAAAGATATAAAATCATTCTTAATTCATAGGCTATACTGAAACATCCAGGCAGGCTGGATCTGGCCCACTGGCCAATTTGCCAACCCCTGTTCTAGACTGTACCTATTACAAAAATCAAAATTCGATATTCATTGATGGGCTCAAAAAAAATTTAGTTTAAAACTAGGCTTGGGGCGCCTGGGCGGCTCAGTCGTTAATCGTCTGCCTTCGACTCAGGTCACGATCCCAGGGTCCTGGAATCAAGCCCCGCATCGGTCTCCCTGCTCAGGGGGAAGCCTGCTTCTCCCTCTCCCACTCCCCCTGCTTGTGTTCCTGCTCTCGCTATCACTCTCTCTGTCAAATAAATAAAATCTTTAAAAAAATAAAGAAATAAATAAACCTAGGCTTAAGCCATAACTAACCTGAAACTTCACGGAAACAAAACAATGCTAATTACGCTCTTCAAACTTTTTTTTTTTTTTTTAAGATTTTATTTGAGGGAGAGAGAAAAAGCACAAGCAGGGCGGACAGGCAGAGGGAGAAGCAGACACCCCGCTGAGCAGGGAGCCCAATGCAGGACTCGATCCCAGGACTGCAGGATCATGACCCGAGCCTAAGGCAGACGCTTAACTGACTGAGCCACTCAGGTGCCCCAAACTTTCTTTTGATGAATACAAAAGATTAGAAAATTTACTAACCAGGAAATTTTGAAGTATTATCCAGGCTCAATTTAAGCATTCACCAATCTTTTATATCTTCTTTCCCCTTGTATAATACCATAAAAATAAGCACTGGCTTTTATTTTGTTTGGTTTGTGGGTGTATGTGGCTGTGTTCCAATAAAACTTTGCTTATGAGTAGTGAAATTTGAATTTCATATAATTTTCATACAGCACAAAGTATTCTTTTTATTTTATGCCCCACCATTAAAAAATGTAAAAACCACTCTTAGCTCATAGGTACAGCACAGGTGGTCAACCAGATTTGGCCTGTGGGCCATACTTTACTAACCCCTGTTTTATTTTTATTTTTTTACCTTTCATCTCCATGACTTAAGCACTGTTTTTTGTGTGTGTGTTTGTTGTTTTTTTTGGGGGGGGGCAGACATAGAAGGAGAGGGAGAATCTTAAGCAGGCTCCACGCCCAGAGCGAGTCCCCCACATAGGGCTCGATATCACAACCCTGAGATCATGACCTGTGCTGAAATCAAGAGTCAGACCCTCAAGCAAATGAGCCACCTAGGTGCCCCCAAGCACTGGTTTTTAAATTAACCTTGAATAATGCAAATTTCTGAACCAGGGAATCATTAAGTTAGGGTCTTGATGTTCAACTTAGAACAAGTTAAGTTAGAGCAATATGGTCTCATTTCCCAAACAATTCAAATAGAAAAAGTATCCACAGACATCCAAGCAAGTTAGGTACAAGTTTATTTCAAAGTAACCATGATTACATACCCTCTCCTATTAATCTATAACTACTCTAATCAGCATCGAGGAATGATGTCTCTGGCATCTTATGCTCTCACAAATATGTTTATTATTACTACTTGTGAGCTCTGTCCATTTGTCCAAAAACCATGAGTTAAAGTCCTAAGAGAATCCTTGAATTAGAACTACCTCATCACGTGGACAGAGCAGGAACTAGTAAAACAAAAAGAGCACAAGCAGCAGTGAGGTTTTATGCAGGACATGAAGAAAGGCAAAAATAAACATTAGCCCTCTTAACAAAAGGCAAGTTATCTACCCATGTACTTCTCCTGGTTTTCCTTAATATATGGAATGACAACAAACCAAGGCTGGAGTTTCACTTTAGTACAAGTTCCTAGAAGCTCATTTCCAATGAAGATTTCAGACTATTTAAGGCACTTGGCCAAAGGAGCAGATCTGGATGGTCCACATATCCAGTGTACCTTCTGCTGCAATGATGTTCAGCCATCTAATCCTCTAGTATACATATATGCAAAGTCAAAGAAAAGAAATAACTCAAGGAGTAAATCCCCCACACCCTCCAAATTGAACTATTATAAGCACCTCAAGACTAATCCAGAAGATCCCTAGGAAAACAAGTTAACTCAGAATACAGGAAACCAGTTGATTATAAATGGCCGCTACTATGTTATTCCTTAGTATCATTAAAAAGTTAGTCTTGGGGCAGCCGGGTGGCTCAGTTGGTTAAGCAACTGACTCTTGATTTTGACTCAGGTCATGATCTCAGGGCCATGGGATAGAGCCCCTCCTTGGGCTCCAAGCTGGGCATGGAGCCTGCTTGAGATTCTCCCTCTCCCCCTGCCTCCCCACCCACTTTTTTTTTTTTTAAGATTTTATTTATTTATTTGACAGAGAGAGAGAGAGACAGCGAGAGAGGGAACACAAGCAGGGGGAGTGGGAGAGGGAGAAGCAGGTTTCCTGCTGAGCAGGGAGACTGATGCGGGGCTCAATCCCAGGACCCTGGGATCATGACCTGAGCTGAAGGCAGACGCTTAACGACTGAGCCACCCAGGCACCCCCCCAACCCACCCTTAAAAAAAAGGCAGTCTTTGACAAATTGGTAAATGAAAAGACCCTTGCTCAAGCTGTGGTGGAGTCACTAGCTAGTGAGCATAGCTTGAACTTCTTTGGGCCTTCTTTTCCTACCTTATTCATAAAATCAGAGGTACTACCTTCCATGCCCTTTAAAATCACAGCCATGGTAAACCATGGTAACAAGTTAAGGGGAAAAAAAGTGGGAAGCCACAGTAATGAGAAGTCATTAGGTAAGGTAATAAAGCCTCCCTCCATGAGTACTGCTTATGCTGCTCAGCAATTTACACTGGGGAAAATGCAGAGGAGTCTAACTGGAAACGGACATAGGGACAATTTTCCCTATGTACCCTATCCTTCAGTATGGCCCTTGAGTACCCTCCATCCACCCTTTTTGCTTAATTCCCATTCTTTCAGGCCAAGTATACATCCTCTGGGCAGCCCTCCCTGACTACCCACCCCTCTTCCACCAGTCTGGGTTAGGTGTCCCTGCTATAGCTCACTGTACTTACTGCTGTATCCTTATCACAAGGTAGGAATTCGTCAAAAGTTCAATTCAGCTAGTTTTTCGTAACATCAGTCAGGTTTTAAAAGGTGCGATTAGGGGCGCCTGGGTGGCTCAGTCGTTAAGCGTCTGCCTTCGGCTCAGGTCATGATCCCAGGGTCCTGGGATCAAGCCCCACATCGGGCTCCCTGCTCCGCGAGAAGCCTGCTTCTCCTTCTCCCACTCTCCCTGCCTGTGTTCCTGCTTTCGCTCTCTCTCTCTGTCAAATAAATAAATAAAATCTTAAAAAAAATTAAAAATAAATAAAAGGTTCGATTATAATGAAAAAAAACTTTATAACTTTATAATTGCTTCATAAAGTTTAAGGCTTAGCATATAATTTTTCAGTTTTCTAGATATAAAAAGCATTAGCCATCCTAGAGAACAAAAGCCTCAATTACAGAGTTATCAAGTTTTCTACCATTTTTCAGTGTCACAGCCTTATGGTATACCCCAAAACATCCCTTGATTTATCACTGCAACTGTAGTTGCCTCACTTCCTTTTGGCCCCTAATCATAAAGAGATAAATGAGACTACTGATTGAAGGATTTGAACAGAAAGACAACTAAGCAAGGGTAAAGGGCTATAATTTAAATAGATTATGCATCCTGGAAAAAACACAAATACAAAACAACAACTAAAAAGGCTGGGGGGGGGGAACTGGTCTAGCACAAAACACAATAGGCTATCCTACCTTAGGAAGCACTCACGTTCTCTCTCAGACCACCATCATGAGATCTCCAATTTTCATCAGTTTGTCTCCACAAGGACCAATAGAAGAATAAAAACTTCTCTCAGCACCAATCACATTCCATAGCCCAACTCATACCACTCAATTCCCTGACTTTCTCTGTCCTAATGCAATAGTTATTTAAGAATGTCTTAGGACAGATGCCAGTAATTATTAATGCTGCTATTCACTCCATCAGAAAATTAGAATGACAGTTATGAAGAATCAGGTCAACTCAAACATTTATTAAGTACATACTACTTATGTACCCAACTGCTAGTTACTGGGATTCCTCCATCTAAAAGAGTAAGTCTCTATAACATATTTGTCATGTTCCTTGGATTTGCTAGTACATGGGACAAAATCCTGTAGGTCCTAGCAATCGACAGAACCAAACAAGTCTATATGATGCAACAGAATGGATGAATGCTTATATAGACAGGCTCCAATGAAATGGTTAGCCTTTCTTGATGCTTCATTATTAGTTACCACCTAAAGGAGCTTAAAAGTTGGAGAATTATAAAAACACACATGCAAATATATCTTTTTAAAATATTAATGTGGAAAAACAGTAATGATGGAAATAAAAGTACTTAAGCAACAGGTACATTTCACAAAAAGCACACAGCTAACAAATTTTGCAGCTATCATATGCACAACTGAAAAGCCAGGCTCCAACTCTTGCCCCAATTTTGTATCTTCTAACACTATTATTACCTTCTCTAATAAGGGTAGTCAAAGATAGATGGATATCAAGTATTTCTTGGTAGTCTCACTGTCTAATGAACACAAGCAATATAACTGAGGAAACATTGGTTTTATATTTAACTACCACTGTTTCAATGTGTTAATATTCAGCTATTAACATTATTTTCTTATACAAACTGCTATTAATCGGCCAGAAAAACTACATCATACTTTTCATGATTGCAGTAAGTGGTTTCCTGAATAATTACAATAAACAATTTTCTAATGGACATGGTAAACTTAAGCTAAAGAGCATACCTATTAAGGTTCTCTTCGGGAAAACTTCAGTAGTATACTGTCACCTACTTCTAACAGAATGTTTTATCGTACCTCAACAAAATTCATCTCTTTACTACAGATAATTTTCAGCACAGAAGCAGTATCGTAAAACGTGTAGCTTATGATTTAGAGTTCATATAGATACTCCGGTCTAGAATTGATAAAATAATGGAAGAGGTATGTTTTTGTTTTAAGATTTTATTTATTTGACAGAGAAAGAGCGAGAGCAGGAACACAAGCAAGGGAAGTGGGAGAGGGAGAAGCAGGCTTCCCGCCGAGCAGGGAGCCCGATGTGGGGCTCGATCCCAGGACCCTGGGATCATGACCCCAGCCCAAGGCAGACACTTAACTGACTGAGCCACCCAAGCGCCCCAAGGTATGTTTTTACCCAAGTAATTTTAGAAAGTCTGTATGTGCTCCAAATTAGAATAAGTGGATTTCCATAGAAAGGGTCTGCAGCCATCTATGTACTTTATGAAAAATAATGGTAGCTCTACTTTACAGTCATACAAAATTCATAAAAATTTTCACCTTGGCAGCATCTGCCTACCACAGTAAAAACTCTTCACTAAGAGGCCAAATATCAGACAAAAGACTCAAAGTACAAGTTAGCCCATAGGTCTCCACAAAGAGCTAATCATGAGACAAATATTGGTGATTACTATACAACCAACCCTCCCCCAAGAGAGGATCTAACTGCATATGGCAGGAAGCGGACAGCGGGAAGAGCTATAGTCAGAAACCACCACTTGCTCCAGGTTCTTGCAAGCCCACAAGCGGTGCTCCCAGTAAACAGACCTCCCAGCAGCCTGCCAGCATGATCACACTCCTATCAACACCCACACGATCCCAAGGATATTTTCACTTGTGAGATGTTAGCATCTGACAGAAAAAGCACTCTAAAATAAAAAGCATCTATAAAAATTTATACCAACTTTAAACTTCCATCTCAATGACCAATGTATTTGCTTAGCTGGAAAAGACACTAGTTTGATTTAAAAAAAAAAAAAAAGACTATCAAACTAAAATACATTATACTTGAATCCCAAACCTAAGGGACTCAAATACAACATTTCACTAGCATACGATAACCAAAAATTATACAAGGTAATCTGCCTCTCATTTGAATCCATGAAAGTAGACTTCCAAATATAGACCCCATTACGAAAAACAACAAACCTATTGAATTTTCAGTTGGCCAGCTTCAAACCAACTATTTTCAAAAAACTGTACTTAAATGCCTTGAGTTTTCTTTTTAAAATAACCAAGCAACTAATCAAAGTAGGGCAGGAATAAAAACTACTTAATCCGGGGTACCTGCTGGCTCAGTCGATGGAGCATGTGACTCTTGATCTCTGGGTTATAAGCTCAAGCCCCACGTTAAGCGTAGAAATTACTTAAAAAGAAGATCTTTAAAAAAACAAACAAAACAGAACAAAAAAAAACTTAATCCATCAGCACCAGACAGGGCGAATAGAAATAAATATATATACAATATATTTTTAAAAAGAAAAAAAAAGTATAGAAGTCAAAGTCTAAACAAAATCATTGAAACGCTATCATAAAATTACCAGATATACTCACCCAGTGGGGAAACATATTTGCAAGGAGACGCCTTCCACACAGCACAGTATGTCCTAAGGCCTTTTTAAACTGCTTAACATTACAACCAGACACCGTAATAAAGCAACTCAATATTGCCTGTTAAAAATGAGTACATCTTATATGTTAATGTAAATATGCAGAGGATACAGAATGTAAAAAAAAGGTAGAATGATATATGTAGTAGGACTCTGCTTATATTAAAAAAAAAAAAAAGGGAAAAGATCTGGAAAGGTATACACTAAATTGTTAGTAGTGGTTACCCTCTTGGATGTGGGATTTGGAGAGATGGAGCAATGAAGAGATGTTAAGGGTGGATTTTCACTTTTTCCTCTATTAATATCTGTGTTATCTTACCCTTCTGCAATAAGCATTTATTGTTCTGGTAATTAAAAAAAGAAACCATTTAAAACGTACTACCAGACACTGTTATTGTTCTTAAAATATCACAATTACGGTAAATCCAAAGACAACAGTAAAGTACCTCCAAAGCTTGAATTTTAAAGCTCTATCCTCAGAGATTAGAGAGGACTAAGAGACATCACAATTAAATGCAATGTGTGGGCGCCTGGGTGGCTCAGTTGGTTAAGCGACTGCCTTCAGCTCAGGTCATGATCCTGGAGTCCCGGGATCGAGTCCCACATCGGGCTCCCTGCTCAGCAGGGAGTCGGCTTCTCCATCTGACCCTCTTCCCTCTCATGCTATCTCTCATTCTCTCTCTCTCTCAAATAAAATCTTTAATAAATAAATTAAATAAATAAATAAATGCAATGTGTAACCCTAGACTGAAAAGAGAGGACACTGTTGAGACAACTGGCAAAATTTAAATATGAACAGTCTAAGAGTTAACAGTATCATTACAAATATTAAATTGCCTGGTTATTGGTTATCCAAGAGAATGTTTTTTTCTTAGGTAATACTATGAAATATTTAGGGGTGAAGGATCGTGAGGTCTGCAACCTGATTCAGCCAAAAATAAAAACATGTATATTCTTTTATACAGAAAGATAAACCAAATGTGACAAAATTTCAATTACTGGTTAATGCAGATAAACAGTATGTGGAAATTCATTATGCTATTCCTGCAACTTCTCTGCAAATTTGATATTTTTTCAAAATAAAATGCCTCCCCAGTCCCACTCTGGCTCCCGCCCCCCTCCCATCCTACCCCTATGCCCTGGATCTCTCTCAAAGGAAGGAAGGATTCTAAACCTGATGTTTGGTGACTCCAGATGTAATGGTTCAGTTTCTAATATGAATGGTCTCTCAGAGCCTTATAATAATAGCTCTTAGTGCATGACAAAATAAGGTACTCTACACTACTCTGGAAGAATTAACAGAAACGAAGCTGGTCAACTTTGGATTCTGTAACCCAGGCTAGTCATTCTTTGCCATCCAGCATATGACTATTCTAGCTTCTCTGCAAAAACTGACAAGACTCACGGACCACCACCAGTTATCAAGTCAAGAAAAACTGTTACCTGTCAAAGAGTAAATTATAATACATTTCAATTTTTTAAAAGGGAACAGATTAAATCAGTCAGTACAGTGAAAAGTGGCAGAAAAAATTTGGGAATATCAAAGTTCCACTGAGGAAACTAGGAAAGCATGATGGACTGATGGGTATAAAGTATGTCTTGGCAGTTTGTATTTCTTAGTAAAACACAACTGTATCAACAGTTGCTTGATACCTTTCTAAAGACATAATGTGTCAGTTTAAGAATGGTCAGCCTGAAATCTAGAAAAGAGCAAAGAGGAACATGAATACTGGAGAGGTATACTTTCTTCTAAATACTAGGATAGTTCATCAGGCTGTCTCACCAGGAAACCCTCCCAGCAGTATCTTCTCTTAGTTGGCTTCCTATGGCATCTCCATTCCCACCGTAACTAAGATGAATTACGAGAATTCTGTGAGAACTTCACTAATCTCACTGCTTTATATTTTTTAGAACATGTAGAAATATTTTTTCCCAGTTAATAAACTTTATTTTGGCCAAATTCACCATGCTTTTCTTATCATGATGCCCTGTACTCTTCTTTCTATCCAATACCTACAATAAAAGAACTAACACTGTCCTAATTCTTAAATCCTCATAAAACCCTTTGCAGAAAATACTATTATGATCCCCACTTTACAAATAATGACACCAAAGCACAGAGTAATTATGAAACCTGCTCAGTTTCATAAAGCTATTAAGTAAAAAAGAGGTGAGTTCTAAAAGCTAGCTCCAAAGCCCAGAGTTTAACTTTTTTTGTGTGCTTTGGACAAAAAAATTTTGGTAGTCTAACGAAACCTGTGGATTTCTTCTCAGCTTAATATTTTTAAATGCATAAAATAAAATACAAGGATTACAAATGAGACCAATTATGTTGAGAACAAAAACCCCAAATGTGTGACACAGTAATACACATGCTTCTTAACAATGTAGTGGTAGATCTCTACTATAATGCAGAGATGTAATGATATACATAATGTAATGTTTACATTACCTTACATCAATGTTTTGACGTAATGATAAACATTTTGAGATACCTACAACCACAGCATATCATAAAAAATATTTGACTTGTACTAGTAGTAAAATCACAAGTACTGTTGGTAGTACTGTAGTTTGCTCTTTATACTGGCAATTAAAAGAAATGCTAACTTCTAGTCAGAGGTTAGTGAAGAGGTAATTTTTCCCCCTAAGTTTAAAGGTGCCATCCATCTTAAGACCCTATATAATAAAAGCCTCTTAATACTGCAATTTAAAGGGACCACTCCCGGGTCCTGTCTCTTTCTTCACATGTTCCCTTGGTAATGTCGTCCAGTGTTGTGGTTCTAATACTAAGCTGATGACCACAAAATACATCTCCAGTCCAGACCTTTCCCCTGAACTCCAGGAGACTGACCTGGTTATCAATTCAACCTGAATGTCTAAAAGGCATCTCAAACTTAACCATGTCTAAAACTGAACTCCTAATCTATTTCCCAAACTTGCTCTTGTCACAGTCATACCTACTATCATGGTTGATGGCAACTCCATCTTTCTAACTACTCAGACGAAAAACCTTGGAATCATCCTTGGTTCCTCTCTCACATGCCACATCTGATCTATCAATGAATCATATTGGTTTATTCTTCAATGTATATCCAGAATCCAATCATTTCTCACCATCTCCTGGTTACCACCTTTACAAGTCATCAGCAGCTCTCTTCCAGATTGCTAACTTCATTACAAGTCTCCCTGCTGCTTCTGTTCTCCCCTGCAAAGGGGGTGATCCTTCTGAAGCTGAAAGCAGACCATGTAACTCCTCTGTTGAAAACTCTGGGCAAAGTCCTTATAATGACTCTACAAAGCACTATGAAATCTGCATCCCACCCTGACCCAAGTTACTATTTATTGCTCTTTTTTGTTTATTCTGTTTTAGCCATACCAGGCAGAATTCACTACTTCTGCTTTGGCACCTTGGAATTATTCCATTTGGAATGCTTTCACCCCAGATATTAACATGGCTCTCCCTCCCTTTTAAGTCTTTGCCTAAACATCATTCTCAAGCAGGTACACCCAGTCTACCTCATTTTAAATTATCACATCTTAAAAAAAAAAAAATCACCTTTCCCAGAAATTCTGGATTCCCCCTTACCCTGCTCCATTTTTCAAAGCACTTACCTTTGAATATTCTGTATTATTCATTACTACCCACCCCTAGGAGGGGTGCCCACAAGGGCAAATTTTGTTTTGTACACCACTCACCTCTAATGCGCCTATGTTTGGCACAAAATAGACATGCACATGTTCAAAGAACAGCACTTCCATGGCTGTTAAGTACTTGCCTCTCTCATTAGAAGAGTTCCTTAAAGACTTTAACTGGATCTAATTTGCAGTGTCCTCAACACCTGGCCCCAACAGCAGACACCTAATGCACAGATACTCAGGCGATTACAGCCATTTTCACCTGAAACACAATCCTATATGCCACGGGAAGAAAAGCCAGGTCTCACAGCTGTAACTGATTAAAGAGTGAGTCCAAGACAAACACAGAACATCAGGTTCCAACAGTTACTTCAATCAAACTGAATTTATGTTTCGTGCCTCAATTTCTTCATGTGTCTAAGAACCATTTCAAACTACCCGAAGTCTAAAAGGGGCACTCGGTCATTCCTTCCCCCGGGGAACGTTACCCCCTCAAGCCCACCTATTCCAAGCTTGACTTAAAATCCTACCTCTTAAGTATTCCCTGATGATCCCAGCTAGAAGCATTTATACACGCCACTCTGTGCCAAGGGCTTTTCATACATTATTCTCATCCAATCCTCCCCAAAGCCCTATGAGGTTGCTACCATCACAATTCCTACTTTGAAGATGAGAAAACCCAAGCTTAGAGAGATGAAGACACTTGTCCAAGGTTCAACTAGTGTTCAAACCCAGGGATGTCTGACTCTGAAATCCAAGTTCTTTAACCCTACACTGTACTGCTTTTCCCCCTCCAGTGGCATAATGACTAACTAGCTTCTACATACTACCTCAGAGGATCTCCTGTCACTTCATTTCTCTAGGTTTCAGTTTTTCCATCTGAAAAACAGGTGTTGTTCAGGATGCCTACTAAGATCCCTTCTAGTTCTTACAGTATTATAACAGAAAAATTTTATAATTATTTTTATACTCCATGCAGGTTAATACCGACACACATACACACACCTTGGAACTTAAAAATGCAAAGCAGTGGCGACATAAAAGCAGAGGAAATAACTCCAAGACCTTGTGTCAAAAAATAAACATTCTTGATTCCTCCCTACTCATGTCCATCAGAGATGCACTTCTGAGTTCATTTTCCCACATTACGAAAAATTATGTTTTCCCCAAGAAGTGTAAGGATGTGATCCTTAAGGGTTCTGGACTTCACCACACAGCCTGGTAAAAAGAACGGTAAGCAGGCACTTAGTCCAATCAGGGGGCTAGCATGTTATTTTGTACAGGACAACTGTTCAATAAGTGTTTATTGGATCATGATACAGAATGGTTTGAGGTTCTCCAAGTCTCACACCAAAAGCCTATACAACATGACCTTTGTAACTGGACTGATTGTGCAGTAAATTAAAACAATCTAATCAAGGTAATGTTAACCTAAAAGCAAAGAACCCATGAAAGGATAAAGCCATGCTGAGACAACTTACTATCAAAAATAAGAGTTGGGTTTATCTAGAAAGGTAGTGTAATTATTTCTCTGTGTGCAGAAACAACCATCAATATCCCAACATAATGCTTCTGTGTTGCAAATGAATCTAAGAACTATCAAGGAAGATCCAGACATTACGGACCAAGTTGAAAAGCTTTGGCAAAGGGTTCAAAGAAAAAAAAAAAAAAGGCGATAGCAGAGCTAAGGTAAAATGTGTCAAAAGAACAAATCTCCTGGAATCCTTCCGCTCATAAAGTGACAGTTTCATCTGAAATCCCTACCAACGGTTAAGTTTGGAAATGAGTCGTATATTCATTCGTAGGTCTAGACTTCAACCAACACCAGCAAATGGAGTTTCAGATAGCATGTTAAAACAATAGTCTTGTGAGGGCGTAGGGAAAGAAGTGAATCCAGGCTCTGGAGTGGAAGCTCTCGGAGGTATCAATCAGATACAGTAGCAGATACAGCCCTCCACAAAAAAAAAAAAAAAAAAAAAGTCCAAGGCTGAAAAAATACTTTCGGGCAAAACTCGATTTCAGTTTTCTAGAATGCTGTCTCTTTAGAGAATCCTCAAACGATCCTTGGTTTTTAAGTAAGTCTTTACGAGAAGTAGAAAGTCATCCATTTAGGGTACAAGGGTCCTGTTACCAAGGAAGTTGTGTCCGAAAGTGTGCAAATCCCACAATCTGGAGGAGAACGTTTGCCTCTCCGGAGGATTTCATTTTCAGGCGGAAAAACAAACCCGGTGTCACCTCAACATCGGGGCCACACAAACCTCGCCACCATTACAAAACCGAAGTGCCAAAGGTGCAGAATCTGAAGCCGGAAGCACTACGAGGCCAAGATCGAGTTCCAGGAGAAAAAAATCAAACCCGAGAGGGCAGAGCGGACCCTCCGCGGCCCCGGGCCGAGAGAGGCACGCTAGGCCCTTCCGGTCCGAGCCGCGGTCGCCGGGAGGCCGGGCGACAGGCCGGGTGACGGGCCGGGCTTCCACCCGAGCCCGGGGATTCGCGGCCTACCCTCGCCGGTGCCCTCTCGCTGACTCCCGACACCGGCAGCTCCTCCGCCTCCGCCCCTTCGCCTGCGGCGCGGCCTGCGCGGACCGCGGGGAGCCGGAAGAGACCGCCGAGCCTCCAGCGGCCGGGTCGGTGCGGACGCGGCGGCGGCAGAGGCCGTGTCCGCGGCCGCCCCTCCCCCACCGGCCCGGCCCAACCGCCGCTGCGACGCGAGCAGCCGCGCCAACGCCGGGCCCAACCGCCGACCTGCCGCGGCCCGGGCGAGGCGGCGGCGGCGGCGGCGGCGCGGGCCTGCTCCCCACGCCGCCCGCGCGAGTCCACCGCGGGCCCGTTACTCCTCGAGCCGGCCCGCGCCGCCGCCCGTCAGGACGCGCCGCCCTCGGGGTTCTGGCCGAGGGCGGCCGCGGGGGGCAGCGGAGCAGATACTTACTCAGGGGTCGGGTGCTCGGGGTCGTAGAAATCCCCCATCTTCGGAGGCGGCTGCGGCGGCAGCTGCTTCATCGGGAGCGGCTGGAGGCGGCGACGCGAGCCCCCTCCCCGCGGCAAGGCGACGCGCGGGAGGGGAGGGGAGGAGGCCGCTGGTCCGACCGCGGCGGCGGCGGCAGGGGCGGCCCGCGTCGCTTGCTCGCTCGTTCCCTCCCTCCCTCCGGCGCCCGCCCGCCGCTCTCTCCCCCACACACTCACACGGGGAGCGACGCGCACCCCGCCAGCCCCTTCGCCTCCCAGGCCCGGCCCCTTAAAGGGACACGCACCGGCCGCGCGTCCGCCGCCAGTCGGCGCTCCCGCAGCTGCCCTGCGACCCCAGGCGGGGGCGGGTCGGCCGGCCCGATCCTGCCCGCGGCTTCCCGGAACAATAAGCACCGGACCCCGAGTGGCGGCGCCGCCGCGACCCCTCCCTCGGGCCCACCAAGGCGGCTGGGGGCTGAGGCGTGACCCGGCCTAGTCCCAGGCTGTTGGCTGGCGACGTCGGGGGAACGGCCCGAGCCCGCCGGGACTCTACCCTTCCTACCCCGCCGCCAGGGAAGACCTGCCCGCCCGGAGCAGAGGAGTCCGCGGCGGCGGCGCCGAGGGCCCCTCCCCCGGGCCTCCGAGGTCTGAGGTACCGCGCTCGCCGCGCCTCCCGAGCCTCTCGCCCTTCTCTTTATTTCTCCTCCTCGCTTTCTGTCCCCCTTGCCTCTTCATCTCACCCCTCAGCAGCTACGGAAACGGAGCCAGGCCCGGGATTCGCCCGGAGGCCGAGCTCCCGGGATGCCCCCTCCTCCTTCCCGCCTCCCTCTGGGTCTTCTGCCCCCACCCCAACTCTGCAACGCCACAGCGCCGGTCTTCCGCGGGGTTCTTAAGGCCTCGGAGCAGACGTCCTTGTCGAAGGCTGTCGATCACTTTCCTGCGAAAATGACGAGGTGAGAGTAAATAGGACAGCTTGAAAGGGCTACGTTTTTAGTTATTTTTGGAAGGAGAAACAATGCATAAAGCCGTTAGCTAAACGCTCGGGACGTTGAAGAGTTATGATAATTGATCATTTTGAAATTGGGAGTTCATAGGATCGACCAGCTTTGGGGGGGGTTACTATAATTTTAAATAGGATTCTACCAGCAAACAGTGGCATGGAAGTATGTGTTGTGGACTGACTGTGTGCCTCGACCCACCTAGTTTATATGGTAAAAATCCTAACCTCCCAGGTTTTAGGAGGTGGGGCCTTAGGGTGATTAAATCGTAAGGGTGGAGCCCTCCTGAATGGGATTAGTGTCCTTATAAAAGAGACCCCCCATTGAGCTCTCTTCCCTGTCTGCCTTGTGAGGGAAGATAGCAGAAGAAAAGGAAAGGGCAGGCTACAGCCAAGAAGAGTTCTCCCACCAGATCTCAGCCATGCCTGCACCCTGCTCCGGGATTTCCAGCCGCCAGAACTGTCAGAACTAAATTTCGGCTGTTTATAGCCACCCAGTCTATATGGTATTCTGTTACAGCAGCCTAAATCAAGACAGTTGTGTCCTAATTACTGAAATGTGATCTAAGTGAACAGACATCCTTTACTGGCTCTTTTTTATATCCTGAAAGTATGTGTGGATGCGCATATGCATAGGCCGGCAGTGTCTACTATCTTTTTATCACCATTTTTCACTTGGGGATTATTTTAGAATTTTTTTTCTGTTGCCTTTAGACATAGGATCCAGGTATAGCGCCCATCTGATTCCCTAAGTTCAAGTCTCTCATGACCACTTCTTTACAGAATGTTACATAATTTCTCTGTGCTTTTTTTCTCATTGTAAGATGAGAATGTTAATGTGGATAGGTCCTGTCACTGTTGCAAGGATCAAAGGAGAGAATATTTGTAAAGCTCTAAACTTCCAGTAAATGTCAACAGTTAATCAGACATTTTATTTTAGTGCAGTGGTTAAGAGCTAACTCTGCTTTGCATCGTATACCAGCCCTGCCACTTTCCAGTATGTGTCACTGGGCTTGGTTACTTTTCATGCAAGATTACTAGAATACTGAATACTATTAAATGCCCTCATCTGTTATTGTACCAGGGGTTTTTGTGCACATTTTTTTTTAAAGATTTTATTCATTTATTTGAGAGAGAGAAAGAGAGAACAAGAGGGGGGAGGGTCAGAGGGAGAAGTAGACTCCCTGCTGAGCAGGGAGCCAGATGTGGGGCTTGATCCTGGGACTCCAGGATCATGACCTAAGCTGACGGCAGCCGCTTAACCAACTGAGCCACCCAGGCGCCCCACTGGGCACGTATTTTAAATTCAAGAGAATGCATCCTCAGAACATATTCTTGGGCCTGGCCTCTTGATCAAAGCTGTGGAATAATTTTGTCTTTAGCATTATTAGATATTGACTGTCTCCTAGTTTGTTACATAAAGCCTTCTGCAAATGTGTTTGAAGGAAAAATGTCAAAAAGTCTTAAGGCGAAACCTAAGAGGTATTCATTCATGGAGTGCTGAAAACCATAAAAATCTTTATAATTGCTCCTGCCATTACTGCTTCCTGTTGACCCAGACCACCCCATCCCAGGGGACCCTAGGGTAGCCTTTAGTGATCCCGAAACAAAGTTGACTCAGGCATCTCTTGCCTTAGGAGAGCCTTTTGGCCCAAGTTGGACAATTGATCTCTTAAGCACAGTCTCCAAATTACTATTTGTAAAAAAAAAAAAAAATTTTAAGATTTTTATTTATTTATTTGTTAGAGCAAGCGCACAAGCAGGGGGAGCGGCAGGCAGAGGGAGAAGCAGGCTCCCCGATAAGCAAGGAGCCGGATGTGGCACTCAATCCCAGGACCCTGGGATCATGACCTGAGCTGAAGGCAGGCGCTTATCCGACTGAGCCACCCAGTACGACTGAGAAAGTACCTAGTACATGTAAACTAATAGCCATGCACTAAAAAATTAGCTACCTTACAAATTTAAGGCTCAACATACTTGAAAGTTATTTTAGATTTAATCAATGTACAAAAGAACGGTAGCATAATTTAGAATGATGGTTATTTTAACTGTTCTGCACAAATCTATCACACTCATTGGCTCTGGAATTCCTTAGAGAAAAAAAGTATAATTACAATTGATTTTTAATCATGTTCAATCTGCAGATCTCAACACAAGAGGAATCTAGAAAGCAATACGCAACCTATATTGAACCCTATCACATACATTATTTGTATCAAGTTAGCACCTTCCTATATAGTAGTATTGTACTCTGTAGTTGTCTTTTTCTCTTCCGTATTTCTTTGTTAACTGATTTTCATTACATAAGTCTATCTTCCCAACTCTTTTTTTTTTTTAAGATTTTATTTATTTATTCATGAGAGAGAGAGAGAAGCAGAGGGAGAAGCAGGCTCCCAAGGAGCAGGAAGCCCGATGCGGGACTCAATCCCAGGACCCTGGGATCATGACCTGAGCCGAAGGCAGATGCTTAACCATCTGAGCCACCCAGGCGCCCTTCCCAACTCTTAAAAGTTCACTGAAGGCAGAAGCATTATTGTCTTTAATATTTTATAGTGTTTGGCTCTGTATATGCCAGGTATTTAATGAATACTTAATTTGCTACTCTTTTGAAAGCCTTACTTTTTTTTTACTCTTTTTCTTTTAGAAACTCTAAAGTGTTCACATTTTATTTTCCTGTCCAGACTAGATTATTGAGCAGCTGATAAGCTATTGGCATCCAGGTAAGCACTGTCTTCTGTTAAGACTCCTTCATAAGCTCCTAGGAGCCAACCATTTCATTGGGCTTGAAAGTGCTGACTTGAAAGAACCATACACTTAACCCTCAAGTACACAGGAATATTATTAATTCCTTGTCAATGCGTGTTAATTTTGTCTTCCCTACGAGAGTATCAGACACGAAGGGAAGTGATTATAGTGTTTGTTTTGTTGTGTTTTGGATCTTGACACCCTTTCAGAGAATTCATCTCAAGAGCTGTTCATTGCATCTTCCTTCCCAGCCTTGTCTGTCCCAGCAAAGGATGAAACTCAGTTTTACAAATTAGTAAACCAAAGATCCCAGAGGTTAAGGTACTTATCTAGGGTCACGTGACTAAGGAAAGGGAGAGCCAGGATTTGAATCTGGCTATCTGATTAAAGACATTTTCAGACAAAAAAAATCTGGAGTTTACCACCAACAGAAGATACTCGCTGATACAAGAAGGAGCAATGAGCAAAGAAATTGGTAAATAAGTGCTTAAAACTAAAAACGTAACAAAGTAATAATACATAATTTGTGTGGTTAATAAAGTAAGGCAAGATAGAACTAATATCCAGGAGAACAAAATCAAAATTTGGAAGTGGGAAGGGTGGAGTGATGATTGGAGTTGAAGTTTTCCAAAGTCCTTGTATTGTTTGGGAAGAGGGTAAAAATATGGATTAAGCTTTATTCTTTTAAGTACTCAAGGTATCTCAAGTAACTACTAAGAGTTCCAATTTCTAAGTTAATAGAGGAAAGAGAACAAAATTACGAAAAAAGCATCATACGGAAATAGAAAAAAAAAGCAATAGTGAAACAAATTGAAATCACAAATAATATGGTAAAAAAATAAATGCAAATATTTCAATAACTACAGTAAATGTAAATTGAATAAAGTCTCCAGTTTTAAAAAAAAGAATGTAAAATAGACAAGGAAACAAAATCCAACCATATGCTATTTTTGAGACATTCTTAAAACCAAGAACATAGAAAAATGTAAAAGGATGGAAAAACATGTCAGGCTAATATATCAGTAGAAAGCTGACAACATCAGACTAAGAATAAATGAAAATTACTAAATGAAGTTCACTAGGACTTCAGAATTCCTTTTTTTTTTTTTTAAAGATTTTATTTATTTAAGAGAGAGAGAGGAGCAGGGGGAGGCAGAGGGAGAAGCAGGCTCCACGCTGATCAGGGAGCCGGACGTGGGGCTCGAACCCAGGACTCCAGGATCATGACCTGAGCTGAGGGTAGGTGCTTAACCGACTGAGCCACCAAGCACCCCAGGACTTAAGACTTCTAAATATGCCTGCATATTACATGTCCTTAAGATACAAAAAGCAAAATTCGACAGTACAAGAAAAATGAATATCCCAGTATAGTGGAGATTTTAACACACCTCAAAATAATGGATAGATCTTATAGACAAGAATCAGAAGATATAAACAACATAATTAAAAAGATTGAATTTATAGATATATATAAACTGTTGCACTCAACAGAACACTCATATCCTAATATGCATGTGTGGAATGTTTATGAAAATTGACCACATACATGTAAGTCCATGTAGTTATTCTCAACAAATTCAGATGATTGATGTTGCATAAGCCATGTTCTCTGACAAATTTGAAATTAAGTTAGAAATCACTAACTAAGGGGCGCCTGGGTGGCTCAGTTGGTTAAGCGACTGCCTTCGGCTCAGGTCATGATCCTGGAGTCCCGGGATCGAGTCCCGCATCGGACTTCCTGCTCAGCAGGGAGTCTGCTTCTCCCTCTGACCCTCTTCCCTCTCGTGCTTTCTATCTCTCATTCTCTCTCTCTCTCAAATAAATAAATAAAATCTTAAAAAAAAAAAAAAAAGAAATCACTAACTAAGGGGGCGGGGCACCTGGGTGGCTCAGTTGGTTCAATGTCTGCCCTCAGCTCAGGTATGATCCCAGGATCCTGGGATTGAGCCCTACATCGGGCTCCCTGCTTGGCGGAGAGCCTGCTTCTCCTTCTCCCTCTCCCTCTGCCATTCCCCCAGCTTGTGCTTTTTGGCTCGTTCTCTTTCTGTCAAATAAAAGAATAAAATCTAAAAAAAAAATTTTTAAGGGTGCATTTTTTTTTATTTTTTTATTGTTATGTTAATCACCATACATTACATCATTAGTTTTTGATGTAGTGTTCCATGATTCATTGTTTGTGCATAACACCCAGTGCTCCATGCAGAATGTGCCCTCTTTAATACCCATCACCAGGCTAACCCATCCCCCCACCCCCCTCCCCTCTAGAACCCTCAGTTTGTTTTTCAGAGTCCATCGTCTCTCATGGTTCTTCTCCCCCTCCAACTTACTCCCCTTCATTCTTCCCCTCCTGCTATCTTCTTCTTTCTTTTTTTCTTAACATATATTGCATTAGAAAAAAAATTTTTTTAGAAAGAAATCACTGGGGCGCCTGGGTGACTCAGTCGTTAAGCATCTGCTTTCAGCTCAGGTCACCTGGGATTGAGCCCCTCATCAGGCTCCCTGCTCACGGGAGGCCTGCTTCTCCCTCTTCCACTCCCCCTGCTTGTGTTTCCTCTCTTGCTGTGTCTCTCTCTGTCAAATAAATAAATAAAATCTTAAAAAAAAAAAACAACTAGCAAAACTGACTCAGTGAGAAATGGAAAACCTATCTGGTCCTAAAACCATTAAAAATGAGTCAGTAGTCAATTTTCTCTCAAAAAGAAAGGAAGGGATGGATGAATAGATGGACGGGCAGACCCAGACAGGCAAAGATAGGACAAGAAAGGAGAAGTTACAGGCTATTCTCATTCTTTTTTTTTTTTTTAAAGATTTTATTTATTTATTTGACAGAGAGAGACAGAGCAGGAACATAAGCAGGGGGAGTGGGAGAGGGAGAAGCAGGCTCCCCACAGAGCAGGGAGCCCGATGTAGGGCTCGATCCCAGGACCCTGGGCTCATGACCTGAGCCGAAGGCAGACACTTAACGACTGAACCACCCAGGCGCCCAAGCTATTCTCATTCTTGAACAAAGATGGAATAATCATGAACAAAACATTAAAGCAAATCCAGCAATTTGTTAAAAAGATAAAAATCAGGATCAAGTTGAATTTATTTCAGGAGTGAAAGTTAGTGTTCAGTTATGCAAACTTGTTAAAGTAATTCACATATTAACAAATTATGATGGTGTGGTAGGCAGAATAGCTCCCCAGAGATGTCCGCTTCCTAATCCCTGGAACCTGTGACTATGTTTCTTTGTGTGGCAATAGGGACTTTGATGTGATCGAGTGCCAGACCTTGGGATGGAGAGGTTATCTTGGATTATCTGGTCCCAATCTAATCACAAATCCTTAAAAATGGAAGAGGAAGGCAAAAGTGTTGGTCAGAGAGATGAAAAGGACAAGCACTCAACCTGCCTGTTGCTGGCTCTGAAAATGGAGGAAAAGGGCCATGAGCCAAGAAATGTGGCAGCCTCTGCAAGATGAGAATGACCCTCGCTCATTTTACAGGGAGCAGGAAAACAGGGACTGTGGCCCTACAACCTCTAGGAACTGAATTCTGCCAATAACCCAAATGAGCAGGAACTAGATTTTCTCCCAGAACCTCGAGAATGGATGTAGCCTGCCAACACTGTTTTTAGTTCAGTTAGACCCATACTGGACTTCTGGTGTGCAGAACTGTAAAAAAAATAAATGTGTGGGGCTGTCTTAAGCTTCTAAGGTTGTAATACTTTGTTACAGCCGCATTTGAAAGCTAATAAAGATGGTACATCCAAATACTTTTATTTATTTATTTATTTATTTATTTATTAAGATTTTATTTATTTATTTGAGAGAGAGAGAGAGATAGCGAGAGCAGGAACACAAGCAGGGGGAGTGAGAGAGGGAGAAGCAGGCTTCCCGCGGAGCAGGGAGCCCGATGCGGGGCTCGATCCCAGGACCCTGGGATCATGACCTGAGCCAAAGGCAGACGCTTAACGACTAAGCCACCCAGGTGCCCTATTTATTTTTTTTAGATGCAGGCAAAAATATTTGTTAAAATTCAGTAAACATTCTTAATTTTATTTTATTTAAAAGATTTTATATATTTATTTGAGAGACAGAAGAGCACAAGCAGGGGGATTTCAGCAGGCAGAGGGAGAAGCAGGCTTGTCAGGCCCACTGAGCAAGGACCCTTGATGCGGGACTTGATCCCAGGACCCTGGGATCATGACCTGAGCCAAAGGCAGATGCTTAACCAACTGAGCCACCAAGGTGCCCCCATTCTTAATTTTAAAAAAAGAAAAGAAAGAGGAACAAAACAACCTTTAACAAATTAGGAATAGAAGAAAACTTCCTTAACCTGATAAAGACCTAGAGCAAACATTATTCGTAATTGTGGAAGAAAGCATTTCTTTTGAAATTGAAAATAAAACAGAATGTTTGCTGTCACCATTTCTATTCAACATTGTATTTGAGTCCTAGCCAGCAAAATAAAACAATAAAAGAAATAAAACATGTGAGGGGCTCCTGGGTGGCTCAGTTGGTTAAACCTCCAACTCTTGGTTTGCTCAGGTCATGACCTCAGGGTCATGGGATCAATCCCGCATAGGGCTCTGCACTCAGTTCAGAGTCAGAGTCTGCTGGAGATTATCTCCCTCTCCCTCTGCTCCTCCCTCTCCCTCTCTCTCTCTCAAATAATAAAATCTTTTTTTAAAAAGAAATAAAACATGTAAGGAATGAAAAGGACAGTGGTTATTTACAGGTGGTATGATTGTCTACTTAGAAAACGCAAAATAATTTACAGAATAATACTTAGAACTAATGACAATTCTTCAAGTTTTTCAGATAAAAAAATCAACTGCATTTCTATAATCCAGCAAATAGAAAGCACAAGCAAATAAAACATACCATTTACAAAAACAACATCAACACCAGACTGTTAGAGCTAGGTTATCTTACTGACTATCCATCTGAAGAGAAAGTAAAAATGGATCCTTATTTCATATTTAACCCAAAAGTCAGTTCCAGATGGATTGAAGACTTCAATATAAAAGGCAAAACATGAAAAGATTTAGAATAAAATATAGAATAATACAATATCTTTGGGACATGCCCATGTGATAGAAAAAATGTTCTTAAAATTCAAAGTACAAACCAAAGAAGTCAAAATTCAGCTCCCTTGAAACTTTGTCCTCAAAAGACAAAATGTGAAAGGAAAAATCATAAACTAGAAGGAAAGGTCTGCAACACCTATAACAACAACAAAAGTATCTAGAGCTATACCCCAGTACAGTAGGTACTAACTACGTGTGGCTCTTGAGTACTTAAAATGTAGGTAGGCCAAATTAAGATGTGCTGTAAGTATGAAATAGATTCCAGATTTCAAAAAGTTAGTACAAAAAAAATTTTTGTATATATTAACATCTTGGAATGATAATATTTTGGTAAGTAGATTGTATTATTAAGTAAAAAAACTATTAAAATTAATTTTGCCCAGGGATACCTGGATGGCTTAGTTAAGTGGCAGACTATTGATTTCAATTCTGGTGATGATCTTCAGGGTCCTGGGATAGAGCCCCACATCAGGCTCCCCAGTCAGTGAGGAGATTGCTTCAGCAATCTCTCCCTCTGCCCCTTCCCCACTTTCTAAAATAAATAAATCTTTAAAAAATAAAATTAAATTAATATTTCCTGTTTCTTATCACTTTTTTAACTGTGGCTACTAGAACATTTTAAATTACATCTGTGACTTGCATTTTATTTCTTTTGGACACCACTGATCTAGGATATACAAAAAATTCATGCAAATCAGAAAAAGGCAACCCAATTTTTTAAACTGGCAAATACCACAAAAGAGGAAAAATTAATAGCTAAGAAACATTCGAAAAGATGCTTCAGGGAAATCAGGCATAATGTAGTGTTAGTGGGAATGTTAATTGGTATAATGGCTTTGGAAAACAATTTAGCATTACCTTGTAAAGTTAAATATGGGCATACCCCACAACCAACAATTGCATATATCTTAGATATGCAAACTACAGAAACTTGCATGTGTACACCAAAAAGGCCATGTTCAGAAACGTCCATAGCAGTATTGGCAAATGTCCATACAACACAGTGCATTTATATAATGAATGATTAAACAGCATTGAACATGAACTTTTCAGCTCTACCCATCAAAATAGTTAAATCTCAGGAATATGACCAGGCAAAAAAAGGACATAAAAGAATATATAATTTTGTTTTCATTTATATGAAGTTTTACAAGTCAAAATTAAAGAACAGATTATGCAGGGAATTAAGCATGATAAGGAAAAGTAAAAAAAATTCAGGATTTTTTTTTTCTAAAGGGGGAAAAGGAATCATTGGAGCACCAAGGAGGCTTCAGAGAATCACTAAAGCTCTATTTCTTAAACTAGGTGGTAAGTCCACAGATACTTGTTTTACTGTTATTTTGTCTACCCTCTGCTTGATTAATAAATGTATCTATTTACTGTTTAATAAAAGCTTGTATATATCCTTTGACCAGCAAATTCTATCAGAAATTCTAGTTTATAGAAATAAAAGTACTAGTACAAAGAATAAATGTATAGGGCGCCTGGGTGGCTCAGTCATTAAGCGGCTGCCTTCAGCTCAGGTCATGATCCCAGAGTCCTGGGATCGAGTCCCACATCGGGCTCCCTGCTCAGTGGGAAGCCTGCTCTCCCTCTCCCACTCCCCCTTCTTGTGTTCCTGCTCTCGCTGTCTGTCTCTGTCAAATAAATCAATAAAATCTTTAAAAAAAAATAAATGTACAAAGATATTAATTATATCATTACTTGTGTTGGGGAAATAAAGAGAATGCTCATAAATAAGGGAACGGAGGAATACATTTTACAATATCCATACTAAGAAATATTACACTGTCATTTAAAAGAATGAATTTTCACTATACTAGATAATTCTGGAGGATTTTCCATAAGGTTTTGGGGTTTGTTGAATGGGAAAAGCAAGACACCTAAACTTATATATACATGCATATATTTGTTTGATTTTATGAGTATGGGGAAAGATACGAGTGGATATATGCTGTTTAGTTGAGTTATCTTGATTTAAGAGTGGGGAGAAATGAAGGAAGGAGGAAGTGACAAAAAAAGAAAAAGCTGGGGTGCCTGGGTGGCTCAGTCGGTCAAGGATCTATCTAACATTGGTTCAGGTCATGATCTCAGCGTCCTGGGATTGAGCCCCATGTCAGGATCAGCACTCAGTGGGGAGTCTGCTTCTCACCCTCTACCTCTCCCTCTGCCTCTCCCCCCCCACTCATGCGTGCTCTCTCAAATAAATAAAATCGTTTAAAAAAAAAAAAAAAGAAAAAGGGAAAATAACCACGATACCCCAGTAAATATATTGTGGTCCTGTGTATATATATAAACTACAGGTGTTTGTATGTATCTAGAAATCCATTAAGAAATTGGGAGAAAAAAACAGTTGAATCTGTATTTACTGATACGGGGATGTCAACTGAAAAAAGTAAGTTCCAGAGTAATATGTGTTTGGAGTCTATTTCAGTAAAGCCAAAAGCCATATATATGCATATTTATGTAAGTGCTTGTATAAGTATATCTGAGCTGTGAGAGATGCAGATGATTACACACCAGTCTTAATATTGCTGATGGTTTGAATGCAGGGAGTGAGAGAAAGAAAGCAATCAAAGATAAATCCTAAATTTTTTCCCTCAGCAACTGGGTGATTGGTGGAGACTAATGGAGACTGGGGGACAAAGAGGTCTGGGGATGTGGGATTAATAATTCTGCTTGAGGGGCATCTGGGTGGCTCAGTTGGTTAAGCGTCCAGCTCTTGATTCCAGCTCAGGTCATGACCTCAGGATTGTGAGATGGAGCCCCGCACTGGTGTCTGTGCTCAGCAGGGAGTCTGCTCGAGATTCTCTCTCCCTCTGCCTCTGCCCCGCCCCTCCCCCCCACACAGGCGCACACCCTCTCTCTCCCTCTCTCTCAAAATAAGTAACTCTTTTTAAAAAGTGATTCTGGGGCTCCTGGGTGGCTCAGTCGTTAAGTGTCTGCCTTCGGCTCAGGTCATGATCCCAGGGTCCCGGGAGAAAATACAGCTAGAGAAAAGGGCAGATACAAGGACAGGGCCCAGGATTAAGCATTTGGGAACATTAGTATTTACAGGTCATAAAGAATGATAAGCCAGCAAAGGGACAAAGGTGAAGTTGAAAACAAACAGGAGAGTGTGGTCTCGTGGAAGCCATGAAAAGAAAGCTTTTAGATGAATGGACAGAAATTCAGAAGCAGTATGCTTCCCACTCTCAACTACTTTTTGGATTTATCTTTTTATCAGTTGTCAATTGCTGTATAACAAAACAGTGATTTAAAACAAAAATAGTGGGGTGCCTGGGTGGCTCAGTCAGTTAAGGGGCTGCCTTTGGCTCAGGTCATGATCCCAGGGTCCTGTGTTTGAGCCCTGCGTCAGGCTCCTTGCTCAGTGGGGAGTCTGCTTCTCCCTCTCCCTCTGCCCTTCCCCCACCCCTGCTCATGCTCACTGTCTCTCCTCTCAAATAAATAATATCTTAAAAAAATAAAACAAAAATAGTCATTGATTGTGCTCACAAATTTTCAATCTGGTCAGGACTCAGGGAGGGTTCGTCTCTGTTCCACATGGGATCAGCTGGGACAGCTCTACTGAGAGCTAGCAGATTAGTTTCCAAGGTGGCTCACACATGTTGCTGGCAAGTTGGTAACAGACTGTTGTCTGGTAGCTCAGCCAGGGCTGAGGACTAAGGTCCTTAGTTCTTCCTGTTAGACCTCTTCATGTGGCCTTAGCTTTTTCATTAGTATAGTGGCCGTTTCTAACAGTGAGCCTCCTAAGAAGAGCCAAGTGAAAACTGCCTTGCCTTTTATGACCTAGCCTTAGAAGTCACATAGCATTTACTTCCACTGTACTCTGTTAGTTGAAGCAATCACAAGGCCCACCCAAGTTCAAGGGGAAGGAGCATAACTCCACCTCTTAATGGGGGAGTGGCAAAGTTTTGGAAGAGCACTTTGGAAGGGAAACTGTTGTTACCATTTGGGCAAAATATCTACCCAAACCGGGTCACACATGATAGCTAAAAAGCAAAGCCTAGAGATATCTGCACAGATGGGTACCAAATGTATTGACAGACTATGTTAGAAATATTGCAACCAAGTGTATGAGAATCACATTTAATGCAGTACCTCTAAGAGTTCTGTGCAATATATATTTCCTAATCAAAGAGGGAAAGCCGGGGTATAAGAGGAGGCATAGATTAAGCAGATACTTGTTTAATGTTAAGTGACAATGACCACAACATTATTAATATTAACAATTATTATTTAAATTTAGTATGTCCATATAAAAATCTTTTTTGAAAAATCAGGCTTAGTATTACCAGTTCTTGGTTATTTCATTTAAAAAAATTTTTAATGAAATAAAAAGTAGACAATGGATGATATTCTTGGAAAAATGAAAATTCCCAAACTTGAATCAAGAAAAATCAGAAAGCAAGAATAACCACAGAAGAAATAAAGGGCTGGGGCACTTGGGTGGCTCAGTCGGTTTAGCATCCGAATCTTGATTTCGGCTCCGGTCATGATCTCACGGTTGTGAGATCAAGCCCCACACTGGGCTCCATACTCAGCCAGGAGTATGCTTGAGATTCTCTCTCTCCCTCTTCCTCTCCCTCTGTCCCTCCCCCTGCTCTCACACACACCCACAACACACACAAACACACTCTTTCTCTCTCTCTCTCAAATATATAAATCTTTAAAAAAAAAAAGGATAATCGAATATCTATACCTAAAAGAGATGCAGACTGCTTCATTAAAGAAAAAATTATATGATTACCTCAATAAACGAAAAAATATTAATGAAGTTTAACATTCATTACTGATAAGTACCTTCAGTCAATCAACTAGAAGCAGAAGAAAATTTAATATGAAAATGTTTACTGGAAAAGTATAAAAACATTATAGTTAATGTAGAACATTGAGAACTTTCCCATTAAAACTAGAAACATAGAGCACCTGGATGGCTCAGCTGGTTGAGCGACTGCCTTCAGCTCCAGTCATGATCCTGGAATCCCGGGATCGAGTCCTGTGTCGGACTCCCGGCTCGGTGGGGGGTCTGCTTCTCCCTCTGACCTTCTCCCCTCTCATGCTGTCTCTCACTGTCTCTCTTTCAAATAAATAAAATCTTTAAAAAAAAAAACAAAAAACTAGAAACATAATGGGTGCCTGGGTGGCTCAGTTGGTCAAGCATCCAACTCTTGATTTCGGCTCAGGTCACGATCTCAGGGTTGTGAGATCGAGCCCTGTGTCAGATTCCCCACTCAGCAGGGAGTCTGCTTGAGGTTCTCTCTCTCTCCCTCTCCCTCTGCCCCTCCCCCCCAAATATTTTTTTAAAAACTAGAAACATAAGGGGCTGGATGGCTCAGTCGGTTAAGCATCTACCTTTGGCTCAGGTCATGTTCCCGGGGTCCTGGAATCAGGCCCCGTGTCAGGTGCCCTGCTCAGTGTGGAGTCTGCTTCTCCCTCTCTCTCTGACCCTACCCCCTGCTCGTGCTCTTACTCGCTCTGTCTCTGTCAAATGAATAAATTTAAAAATCTTAAAAAAAAAGACTAGAAACATAAGTATACTAATAGACTCATATAAAGGGCCTAAGATTAATTAAAGCCTATAAATAAAGAAGAAGAGAAAAATACTACACATTTTCTGCAGACAATGTGATCTAGACCACTTAAGAAAATCAACTGGTAGGGTGCCTGGGTGGCTCGGTTGGTTAGCGACTGCCTTCGGCTCAGGTCATGATCCTGGAGTCCCGGGATCGAGTCCTGTGTCGGGCTCCCTGCTCAGTAGGGAGTCTGCTTCTCCCTCTGACCCTCTTCCCTCTCGTGCTCGCTATCTCTCATTCTCTCTCTCTCAAATAAATAAAATAAAAAAAAAAATCAACTGGTAAACTAGTAGTTCTCATAAAAATTTACTATCAATGTGGTTGTATATGAAATTAGTCTAATTTTTAAGGTTTAGGAGTCCCATGATCATTCTCAAGTTAGGTGGTTTACTAGAATGATTCACAAGACTTACTAGCAGGTTTGGGGCACCTGGGTGGCTCAGTCATTAAGCGTCTGCCTTCAGCTCAGGTCATGATCCCAGGGTCCTGTGATCAAGCCCCGCATCCGGCTCCCTGCTCCACCAGAAGCCTGCTTCTCCCACTCCCCCTGTTTGTGTTCCCTCTCTCACTGTGTCTCTCTCTGTCAAATAAATAAATCTATAAAAAAATAAAATAAATTTTAAAAATTTAAAAAAAAAAGACTTACTAGCGGGTTATACTCACAGCCAAGGCTTATTACAGCAAAAGATACAGAGTAAGAGCAACAGAACAAAAGTATATATTGGGTAAAGTCCAGAGAAATCACACATAGGCTTCCAAGTCATTCCCCTCGTGGGACCACACAAGATACAGTCTTTCTAGCAGCAAACTGGAAGGACAGTGTGAAATGTCTGCCAAAAGAAGTTCACTCTGGTCCAAGGGTTTGAAGCTTTTATCAAAGGTTGGGGGCATATAGGCAACTGTTCTGGCTACATGACCATCCGTGGTAACTAAAACTCAGGACCCCAACAGCGAAATGAGGCACATCATCAATTGTCATGCTTGTGCAAAACAATCCTAATAAACTGGTACAGCATCATCCATTGCCCTGGGCATACAGAATGTCATCAGAAACATAAAGAGCATTCTGAAGGCCATATTCTCAGGGGTTGGCCAAGGGTTGACAGGGTTCTAGGCTTCCCAAAGACAGGCAACCATTAACTCTTGTCTTCACAAGAGTATTAACTGTATTAACTCTTTTCTTCATAAAAATTAACAGTATTAGCCAATTTTAAAATGTAAGAAAGAAAAAGAGAATCCCATCCATAATGGCAACAAAAGTTATAAACAATGAGAAATAAGTGCACCCTATATGAAGAAAACTTGAAAAGTAGAGTTTTAAGAAACAGGGAAATATATGTTGTACCTAGAAAGAAAGACAACATTGACTTCTGATTCTGGATAAAGAGGGAATAAACACACATCCTATTCCTTTACAAACAGCAGCTAAAAAAAATAAACAAAAACCTGGACATTATACATAAACCAAAATGACTCTGGAATCTTAGTGGCTTGGGACCTTGGGATCACAAAATGACACAGTGATGAGATACCTGGGTTTTCTCTTTTTGTCTCCTATACCCTAGACTGGGTGCTAGAGTAGCTGGCAACTGAGAAAGGCCAACAGGAATACACAAAAATGCTCCCCAAGCTGCTTCTCTAGCTAATGGCCCAAGAAATGTGCAACCTACCAAGAAAGAAAAAGACAATACTTTCCTACCCTACCAAACATGGAACAAAACTATGGTCTCTCTTTACGCCTGTCAGCAATACCTTGGGAATGGGGAGCCTAGAGTTCCACTCTGTCCCAGCTGTAATGTGGGTGGTATCAGAGAAGACTGAGTGGGAACTTGGGGTTTTTCATCCCTGCTTGGTAGTATTGAGGCCCCTTTATATTATCAATGGAGGCTACATGGGGATTCTGGACTTCTCCCCACCAACTGTATAAAGGTACCCTTCCCTTTACCCTTCAGTATCAGAGGAAGCTGAGTGTGAAGATGGAACTTTCACCAACATCCAGCAATAATGAGGCCTCCCCTATTACAATATTGCAGGACCTAACAAGTCACCCCCACCTTCCCAACCAAGGTGGTGTCAGGCATAGTGGGAGGCAAGATATCCAATTTCCATACAAAGGAACAAGGCACCAAGGTATCACTTCCCTCTGAGATGCCAAGAAGGTCAAATGGGAAGTCCGGAATTTCACCCTCATCTGGCAGAAAGGAGGTGGGTTCCCCATTCCTCTCTAGGATGGTGTCAGAAAGAACCTGCTAAAATAGATTTATATAAGATCCAGAGTCTCATGTCTCTAAATGTCCAGGATACAATTTATTTTTTTAAGGATTTTATTTATTTGAGAGAGAGAGCACGAGAGCAAGCAGGGGGAGGAAGAAGGACAAGCAGACTCTGCATTGAGCATGGAGCCTGATGCAGCGCTTTGATCTCAGGACCCCGAGATCATGACCTGAGCTGAAATCAAGAGTCAGACACTTAACTGACTCAGCCACCCAGGCGCCCCTGTCCAGGATACAGTTAAAAAAAAAAAATCACTCATCATACCAAGAACCAGGAAAATTTCAACTTGAATGACAAAATATAATTTTAAAAATACTGACACCAAAATGAATCAGATGCCTGAATTATCTGACAAGGATTTTAAAACAACCATCATAAAACTGCTTCATCAAACATTTATGAACCCATTTAAAACAAATACATTTGAAAAGTCTCAGCAAAGAGGGGCACCTGGGTGGCTCAGTTAGTTGAGCGCCTCCCTTCGGCTCAAGTCATGATCCCAGGGTCCTGGGATTGAGCCCCAAAACGGGCTCCCTGCTCGGCAGGAAGCCTGCATCTCCTTCTCCCTCTGCTACTCACCCTGCTTGTGCTCTCACTCTCTCTATCTCAAATAAATAAGTAAAAACTTAAAAAAAAAAAAAAAAAAAGGTCTCAGGGGCACCTGGGTAGCTCAGTTGGTAAGCGTCTGCCTTCAGCTCAGGTCATGATCCCAGGGTCCTGGGATCGAGCCCTGCACCAGGCTCCCTGCTCCACGGAGAGCCTGCTTCTCCCTCTCCCACTCCCCCTGCTTGTGTTCCCTCTCTCGCTGTGTCTCTCTCTGTCAAATAAATAAAATCTTAAAAAAAAAAAAAAGTCTCAGCAAAGAAATAGAATATAAAGTAGAACTAAATGGAAATGTTCAATTCAGTGGGTGAGCTCAACATCTGAATGGAGAAGACAGAGGAAAGGAACTTGAAGATAAGACAAAGATACCCAATCTAAACCACAAAGAGAAAAGAAACTGAAAAAAAAAAAAAATGAACTGGTCCTCAGGAACCAGTGGAACTATAACAAAAGATACACATTTGTGAAATCAGAGTCCCAAAAGAAGCGAAAGAGGGTGGGGCAGAAAAAGTATTCAAAGAAATGATGACTGAAATTTTCCAAATTTGTCAAAATACATAAACCTATAGTTTCAAGAAGCTGGACAAATCATAAACAGGTCAGATCCAAAGATATCACCCCAAGGTACATCATACTTAAACTTCTTAAATCTGAGGTGCCTGGGTGGCTCAGTCAGTTAAGCATCTGCCTTTGGCTCAGGTTGTGATCCCAGGGTCCTGGGATTGAGCCCCAAATCAGGTTCCCTGCTCAGCGGGGAGTCTGTTTCTCCCTCTCCCTTTGCCCCTCCCCCCACTCATGCTCACTCACGCTCTCTCTCCCCCAAATAAATAAATAAAATCTTTTTAAAAATAAACTTCTTAAAACTAAAGACAAAAAATCTTGAAAACATTGACAGAGAAATAACACTTATATAGGGGAACTTTTTTTTTTAATGACATCAGATTTCTCATGAGAAACCATGGAGGTCAAAAGAAAGTGTCCTGTTTTCCAAGTACTCAAGGAAAAGAACTGTCAACCCCAAATTCTACATCTAGTGAAATCATCCTTCAAGAATGAAGGGAAGCTACAGAAAACTTAGAAGAACTAAGAATTTGTCACCACTAAACCTACTCTAAAAATTGCTAAAGAATGTTCTTAAAATATAAGGAAGATGATAAAAGATGAAAACAGAATATCAGGAAGAATTAAAGCACAATTGCAATCATGAAAATGTTGGCAAATACCTTCCTTCTCTCAAGTTTTTAAAATTATGTTTGACAGTTGAAGCAAAAAATATAATATTGTCTGATGTGGTTCTCAGTGTATGTGGGAGAAACATTTAAGACAATTATAAATAGGGGAGGGTAAAATGACTTAAAGGGAGGTAAGGTTTTTATACTTCATTTGAACTTAGTAAAATATTAAAACCGGTAAAGTGTGATAAATAATGTATGTATAATGTAATATTTAGAGCAACACCAAAAAAATCTATACAAAGAGACACACCAAAAACACTATAGTTAAATCAAAATGGAATTCTTTTTTTTTTTTTTTAATGCAGGGCTTGAACTCACAACCCTGAGATCAAGACCCGATCTGAGATCAAGAGTCGAATGCTTTTTAAAAAAAATTTTTTAAGATTGTATTTATTTATTTGTCAGAGTGACAGAGCACAAGTAGGCAGAGTGGCAGGCAGAGGCAGAGGGAGAAGCAGGCTCCCCGCTGAGCAAGGAGCCTAATGCCGGACATGATCCCAGGACCCTGGGATCATGACCTGAGCTGAAGACACCTTAACCAACTGAGCCACCCAGGTGCCCCACCAAAATGGAATTCTTAAAAAAAATCAACTAACTCACAGAAAGGCAAGAAAAAGAAAAAGAGAAATGGAAAAGAGAAGGAATAAACAAAAAAGAAAATGGCAGATTTAAGCTCCAGCATTTCAGTGATTACATTAAATATAAATTCTCTAAATATAGTAATTAAAAGACAGAGATTAGGAGAGTAAATTAATAATAATAAGAAAAAGATCAGTAACCCCGTTTTTAAAAATATGCAAAGAAGTTGTATGGTGACAGATGGTACCTACATTTGTGGTGAGCATGACATAACATATAGAGTTGTCAAATTGCTGTGTTGCATACTTGAAACTAATGTAACATTGTGTGTCACCTATACATCAATAAAAAAATTGCTAAGAGAATAAGAAAATTTATATGCAGAATTTAAAAGCACAGGAAGAACCATGGTTTTAACTTTGTAACTGTAATGTATCAAATATTAATTTTAGAAACTAAATAAACTTTTTTTAAAGATTTTTTTTTTATTTTTAAGTAATCACCACACCCAACATGGAACTTGAGCTCACAATGACAAGATCCAGAGTGGTATGATCCAGATATGATATGCTGACTGAGGCAGCCAGGCGCCCCTAGAAACTAAATAAACTTCGAGTAATCTCTTCTGTGCAAAAATTAATTAATTAATTAATTATTAAAAATAAAATGGGCAAAGGATCTGAGTAGACATTTCCCCAAAGAAGATATACAAATTCCTAATAGGCATATGAAGAAAATGCCCAACATCATTAGTCATTAGGGAAACGCAATAATGAAATACTGATTTACATCCACCAGGATGGCTAGAATTAAAAAGGCAGACTACAATAAGTGTTGACAAGGATGTGGAGAAATTGGAACTCATACATTGCCAGTAGGAATATAAAATTGTGAAGCCCTTGGAAAATAGTCTGGGCAGTTCCTCAAAATATTAAACATAGAGTTAATATATTACCCAGCAAATAAAACATGCATCTACACAAAACTTGCACATGAATATTCATAGAAACATTACTTATAATAACTAAAGGTAGAAACATCTCAAATAAGTACATTAATTGATGAATGGATAAACAAAATATGTGATATCCATACAATGGGAATAATATTTGGAAGTAAAAAAGGAATGAAGTCTGATAATATGCCACAACATAGATGAGCCTATGAGGGAATCCCACTGCAAAAGACTACATATTATATGATCATATTCATGTGAAATGTGCAAATAGGCAAATTGATAGAGACAGAACATAGAGTAGTGGTTGCCTATGGCTGACAGAGGTGGAGTGAAGAAATGGGGAGTGACTGGTAATAGACATGAGGCTTTTGGGGGGTGACAAATAAATGTTCTCAGATTGCGATGGTCTGTGGATATACTAAAGTCCATTGAATTACATTCTTTAAATGGGTGATTTTTGTGTGTGAATTATATTGTAATAAATCTTTTTATAGAAGAAGCCACAGGAAAAAAAGTCAATTGTATTTTTATATACTAGCAATGAATAATTGGATATTGAAATTTAAAAAAACAGTATCAATAATAGGAAGTACTTAGGGATAAACTTACAAAGGATATGAAAGATCTGTATACTGAAAACTATAAAATACTGCTGAGAAAAATTAAAACCTTATAAATGGAAAGATAGACCTCCTTTATGGTTAAAAGACTCAATATTGGGCGCCTGGGTGGCTCAGTTGGTTAAGCGACTGCCTTCGGCCCAGGTCATGATCCTGGAGTCTGGGGATCGAGTCCCGCATTGGGCTCCCTGCTCAGCGAGGAGCCTGCTTCTCCCTCTAATCCTCCCCCTCTCATGTACTCTCTCTCTCTCTCTCATTCTCACTCTCTCAAAAAATAAATAAATAAATCTTTAAAAAAAAAAAGACTCAATATTGTTAAGATGTCAATTCTCCCCAAACTTATCTATAGATTCAGTGCAATACCAATCAAAATCCCAGCAAGCTTTTTTGAAAACATTGACTTACTGATTCTAAAATTCACATGGAAATTCAAAGAAACAGAACAGCCAAAATAACTCAGAAAAAGAAAAAAAACAATGTTGGAAGGTGAATACTATGTAATCACAATAGTTATTATAAAGCTACAGTCATCAAAACAGTTTGGTTTTAACATAAAGCTAGGAACATATGTATCAAAGGAATAGAAGAGAGTCCCAAAACAAACCTACACATGTATGGACAACTATTTTTAATGAAGGCATAAAGGCAATTTAGTGGAGAGAGAATACACTTTTTAACAAGTGGTACTTGAACAACTGGACTTCCATATGCAAAAAAATAAACAAGCTTGGATCCATATCTCACACCACATACAGCAATTAACTCTAAGTGAATCATAGACCTAAATGTGAAACCTTAATTATAAAACTTTTAAAAGAAAATGGAAGAAACCCTTGTGACCTTCACTTAGGCAATAAAAGCACAACCCAGGGATGCCTGGGTGGCTCAGTTGGTTAAGCGTCTGCCTTCAGCTCAGGTCATGATCTCAGGGTACTGGGATCAAGCGCCACATCAGGCTCCCTGCTCAGCAGGGAGTCTGCTTCTCCCTCTCCCTCTGCTCCTCCCCCTCCCCTGCTCATGCTCTCTCTTTCTCTCTCTCTCTCAAATAAATAAATCTTTATTTTTTTTTAAGATTTTATTTATTTACTTGACAGACAGACAGTGAGAGAGGGAACATAGGCCATTAGAACTTTTCCAAAAAAGTGTTCTCTCACAGCAGTCTATTGAATGCTTTCTATCTGCCAACTCCTGTGGGTAGAAATAGAGGATATGGAGATAAATGAGGTCATCTCTGCCTTTGGGAAGCTCTCAAGCTAACCAGGAAGCACTTCTAAACAGTTAACATTTCCAGGCAGTGAACGTTAGCCCCAGCGAGTTTGTTAATAACTTTAGACCATACTTGAAGCCAAGAGGGTTGGTCTCTCATTTCCTACAGAGAACCAAAGCAGTAGTCAGCTTTATGTGCTAAGTTAGGAGCATCTGAATGTCTTAACATGGACTTTCAACAATGCGGCAGCAGGTAGCCCAGGCAGGGGCTGAGATGCAGTATTGACTAAACTCATTCTTAAGCACATGCACATGTGAGAATGTCTGGCTTACCTGGCATGTCTGGCCCCCAAAGTACATAGTTCGTACTATGGTGTAATATTACAGCCATCAGGAAAGAGCCTCCCACTCGGTTGGAATACATTTTTCACAGCTTTTTCATTTAATTTTTTACAAATCCATGAAGAATGAGGACTCCAATGGCAATCTAGAGTTGAGCTCCTTGTTGCAGTGAGGGCTGATTTTTTTTTCCTCAGAGGACACTTAACAACTCTTGGTCAGTGGGTCATCACAGCTGAATCATGGCAAAGGATTTCAAAACTGAAAACAGCAGGACACCTCGGTGGCTCAGTCAGTTAAGCAACTGCCTTCGGCTCAGGTCATGATCCCAGGGTCCTGGGATAGAGTCCCGAATGGGGCTGCCTGCTCAGTGGGGAGCCTGCTTCTCCCTCTGCCTGCCACTCCCCCTGCTTGTGCTCTCTCTCTGTCAAATAAATAAATAAAAATCTTTTTTAAAAAATGTTAAAAAAAATTGAAAACATGACATACAAATATAAGGGAGCTATTAAGATGTTAAAGCTGGTTCAAAGAGCATGTTGAGAAAATGGGTATTCACAGACATTTATAAAGGAATATTGGAAGAAAAAAAGGAACGTTAGTATTAAAATGTTGGGTAAGATGTAAAACTGATTCGTGTCGAGCAGAGCAATCAAACTGTAACCTTTGGGGTTATCTTTTCCACTGGATAATATTTAGCATATAACTTTAGAGTAATTGATAGTAAATAACAAAGGCACATTCCTTTAAGATAGGTAATTGAATAACTCTTGGATGAAACCATCATCCCCCTTAATTCCCTAATGACGTTGAAAGTACATGTCAACTATCTTTTTGCCTTTTTCCCAAGTAATTTTTCTTAACATCTTCATATATCTTCAGCCAAGGATCTGAGCCCTCTCTCAGCCACTCATCCATCCCAGCATGCCTTTATAAGTCCATCTTCCCTCTACACCTTTCCCATAGTCACCTATGTCAGAACTACCTCCCACCCTCCTATCAACCCTGTGGTTCATTGTCAGAGGTCAAGGTACCACTCCTCCCTGCTCCCCCTCAGAATCAGTGTGGTAATGAATTGAATCCCCCTTGACACTATTCCAAATTACTTCGTACCAATCTTTCTTGGCTGGTATAAAATAAAGAAAAAAGGTTTCATGGGATTTCACTATTTTATTTGCTTGGAACCTCTCTAGAGACAGCCTGATGAAAAACTAAGTCTTCAACTATTAGGTATTTGGTCCTATTAAATTGGATTTGACAGCTTGGGCACACCTGCACAAAAGCTTTCAAATGAAATGTGCGTTTTGTTGCATGAGCCTAATTTAGAACTGACCCAAGGGGATATTTTGTACGATTGGTGGGAAATTTATGATATCATGTTGAAACTTAGCTTGACTAAATTTAGCTTTAACAATTTTGATTAAAAAAAATCACAAAACCTTGTTAACTAGACCAACAAAAAGAAGGATATAGACTGTTAACTCTGGCAGTTGATAATGGGACAGTCACATATCTACATGCAAAAGAATGAATCTGGTCTACCTCCTCACAAAATCAACTCAAAAGAACAAAAACTATAAAACTCTTAGAAGACAGCATAGGGGTAAATCTTCATAACTATGGATGTGGCAATGGTTTCTTAGATATGATAACAAAAGCACAAGTAACAAAAGAAAAAGCAGGTGAATTGGACTTCATCAAATTCAAAAACTTTTGTACTTTAAAGGACACCATGAAGAAAGGGAGCCCACATATGGGAGAAAATATTTGCAAATTATGTATCTGACAAGGAACGTGTATCAGACTGTATAAAGAACCCTTAATAATTAAAAATTAAATTAGCCATTAAAAATGGAAAAGGATGAGATAGATATTTCTCCAAATACATACAAATGGCAATAAGCACATGAAAAGATGCTCAACATCATTAGTCATTGAGATGTAAATCAAAACCACAATGAGATAGCACTTCACACCCACTGGGATGGCTCTAATAAAAAAGACAGATAATAACAAGTGTTGTTGAACATGTGGAGAAATTGGAACCTTTCAACACTGCTGGGGGAAGATAAAATGGTACAGCCACTTTGAAAAAGTCTACTCAAAAGGTTAAACACAGAGCTACAATATGACCCAGCAATTCCACTCCCAGGTATACACCTAAGAGAAATGAAAACGTATGTCTACACAAAAACTTGTACTTGGTTCATAACAGGACTATTCATAATAGCCCCAAAATGTAAATAACCCAGATATCCATCAGCTGATGAGTGGATTAAACAATTGTGGTATGTCCATACAATGGACTATAATTCAGCTATAAAAAGGAATGGAATGCTGACACATGCTACAACATAGATTAACCTTGACATAATGCTAAGTGAAAGAAGCCACTCATATATTGTGTGATCCCATTTATTTGAAATGTCCCAAACAGGCAAATCTGTAGACAGAATATAGATTGGTGGTTGTCTATGGCTGGGAAGGTGGCATGAGGAAATGAAGAGTGACTGCTAATAGGTACAAGGTTTTTTTAAGGGGTGACAAAATGTTCTAAAATTAGATTGTGGGGATGATTGCATAACACTGAATATACTAAAAATGGAGTTGATAGTTGTGACAGAGAGTTACAATCCACAAAGCCTAACATACTTACTGTCTAGCCCTTTACAGAAAAGTTTGCGAATCACTCCCTTATACTAAGTTTTAGATTGGGAAGTGTGTGTCCTCCAACTTTGTTCTTTTTGCAGATTGTTTTGGCTATCCTGGCTTCTTTGCATTTCCATATAAATTTTAGGATCGGCTTGTCAATTTTTGAAGAAAAACAAAAACAAAATCCTACTGGATTTTGATAGTAATTGTGTTAAATTTGCAGGTCATATTAGGAGGTCATTTTTAAAAATTAATCTCAAATTGTCTCAGATTTAACTAGTGAAAGCCTCTTTGACTGTCTTCTATGTCCCTTTGATAAAAACCATATCATTCTTTCAGCACTTCCTTGTCTGGCATAAATTATTCCAAGCTCATCTCATAACTTTTCTTGTCACAGCCAAGGAATTCTGGTTCTTTTCATGGTGAATGGTATTTAGAAGCCAAGATCTTGGTACTTGGTATTAGATCTGGTACACTGCCTTTGAAGGTGTTACTGCTCCAAGGCCCTCTCTGTGCCCAGAGCTAGAGGATATTTGCATGTGAATACATACATATGTACATACTATATTAGTCTATATTATGTATATGTATATATGGTAGGATTGGATTTTCCATCACCTCCATGACTAGCAGAGCCGGCCTGTCTTCTTTCCTCATGTACTAACTGGGAACCCAAAAGGTCAAGGAACACTCCCAAGATCACACTATTAGTGATGGACACAGGCTTGGCTGAACACAGACCTCTCTACCCTCTGATGGGTTTGCTTGTTTCCTGTGATTCTACAGCTAACGCGGGCCTGACTCCCAGTAGGAAGCCATCTTAGCTTGGCTTCCCTTGACAGACTCTGAGCTCCAGAGCATTTGTTCAGCAAACTTGTACAGCCAGTTTGCTAGAGAACATACTCAGTAGACAAAACTTTAAGAATATAAGGGAGGCTGAACTGGGCAAAGGGAGAAGCTGACTCCCAGTGAGGTTGCAGATGGGGCCTCAGATAATCCTACAAGCAGATCTGGAGCTGGGGAAGTCCCTCAGAGTTGACTCAAATTGTGAGCTGAGGAGCAGGCTTTTAAATTCTCCACATCTACCAGCCGTTGGCCATCAGCCTGGAAGGGGGAATAGCCAGCACAAGGCCGTTCCCTATAGCTGAGGCCAGTTTCTGGTGAGGAGTGTAGCTAGGAACTGTCAGCTAATATCATGTCCAGCAGTGGAGGGGTGGGTGCATCAGCTCTGAAGAGGGAATGGAATAGAGCCCCCCAGAATCCACTAGAGAGAAAGAGGTCCAGCCTGCAGGCAGTGGGTCAGACAAGCGTCCAGCATTACGCAGCAGGTAGAGCTCAAAGAGCAGAATTGGAACAGGCCAGAGCAGCTGACATTCTGGCTCTGGAGACAGACTGGGCACAAAGAGGCCACGCGGTGCAAGGAGGCTCTAAGCTAGAACTTTCACCTCTGGCCTGTGTATTCAGGGGCTGGATGGTCTAAGTAAAAAAAAAAAAAAAAAAAAAATCACAGGGTCTCTGAGTTGCTTCCTAGTCCATCAACTTCAAGTGGCAGTTGTGATTTAGTGTTCAGTGTTGCCTTCCTCGTTTCATAATTGAACAGAAGACAATTGATACATTGACCTCATAAAAAAGCATAAGAATCATCAGAAAAATTCTAATTCTTACAATGGAATCTTAGTCTGAGACTGGTTATGACCTTTGGATACTCCTACCAGCCACGTAATGATAGCCTAAAATTGTCCTGATGCTGCCCTGTGGTAGGCTCAGCCCCCAGGGAAAGCCTAGGAGGAGGTACTTTTCTGCTCCACTCCGGAGACTTTGGTGTTTGGGCCTGTGGGATTTGTGCCTGCTCTCCGCCTCTTACTGTTAGCCGCTGCCTGCAAAGCCCAGTCACCACCAGGCTTCCAGCATGACTACTGGGTGCTGCTCAGGCTTTCTAAATAGCCGCTCTAGAGAACCCAGGACCAGCTGCCCACTGTGGGATTTCTCACCCAAACCCAGAACTCTTGGGTCCTTAATGCACGTTGTCCTCTCAAGTTCAACCCTGAGAAAAGTGTAGAAGTAGAGTCTCACCTTGGACTTCTTTTCTTCTTTTCCCTCTCTTCCAAAAACTCATAAGAAAGTAAAAGTCACCCATTACCCCACCATACAGAAATACCTACTGATGATATTCGCATAATATTTTTATTTGTATGTGCATGTGTATTTGAAATGAAACACATTATATGTTTTATAATATTTTCATTCAATAGCATATTTGTTTACCTTATTTTTATTTTTTTAAAGATTTTATTTATTTGACAGAGACACAGCAAGAGAGGGAACACAAGCAAGGGGAGTGGAAGAGGGAGAAGCAGGCCTCCCGCCAAACAGGGAGCCTGATATGGGGCTCAACCCAGGACCCTGGGATCATGACCTGAGCCAAAGGCAGATGCCCAACGACTGAGCCAAAGGCATCCCTGTTTACCTTATTTTTAATGTGTACTCTTCCAGAGTATAAACGTACAACTCATTTGATCAATCCCCTCTTCATTTTGGGTGCTAACAGTTGTTCACTCTTAACCAATGGTACATATCTTTGCAGATAAATCTCTGTTCATCGCCATGATATTTTCCTTAGTAAATTCCTAGAATTAGAATTTCTATGTCAAGGGATAAACAAAAGTGATGCATGTTCATCATAAAAATCTAGACAACACCGTAGTTTATATTGCTAACAGGTGTATATTCTTCCAGGCCTTTTTCTCTGCATGTTCATTCACATTTGTGCACATATGGACACACTTTTATAAAAGGTAAAATGGTTTCATACTATGCCTTTTATTCCACAGCTTGCTCTTTAAAAAAAAAAAAAAAAAACTACAACACATCATGAACATCCTCTTAGTCGGCAACTGTAATTTTACCTCATTTTATGTAAGTTGCAAAGTATTCCAGAACAAAAGTGTGCTATTTTTCATGAACCTTTCCATTATGGACAGACACTTAGTTGCCTATAGCTTCTCTCTCCTGGAAATCATGTGGCAGCAAATATTCTTGTCTGTATAAATTTGCACAGTTGTATGAGTAACCTGGTAGGATAAATTTCTAGAAGTGAATTGCTGGGTCAAAGGGTGTTAGGAATGTACTGAAATTCAGCCTCAGCCTTGGCATCCTACCAAAATCTGATATTTGAGTTTGGCTTTACCCTAATAGCAAAATGTCTACCTCATAATCACTGCTGACTTCCCTGACCTTGTTGCCAGTGAACACATGGTAGCCCTGGACATCAGCAAGTCCATCTAGTCAGCCAAGCTCCTCCTTCACGTGATAACTGTGCTAGGTAGAATAATGCCCCTCTCTCCAAAGATGTCTGTATCCTAAATCCTAATCCGTGGAACCTATGTAGATGTTAGATTACATGGCAAAGGTGAATTAAGGTTGCAGATAGAACCAAGTTTGCTGGGCGCCTGGGTGGCTCAGATGGTTAAGCGTCTGCCTTCGGCTCAGGTCATGACCCCAGGGTCCTGGGATCGAGTCCCGCATCGGGCTCCCTGCTCCTTGGGAGCCTGCTTCTCCCTCTGCTTCTCTCTCTCTCTATCCCTCTGTCTCTCATGAATGAATAAATAAAATCTTTAAAAAAAAAAAAAAAGAACCAAGTTTGCTAATTGGCTGGTTTTATTTATTTTTTAAAGATTTTATTTATTTAGGGCGCCTGGGTGGCTCAGTTGGTTAAGCGACTGCCTTCGGCTCAGGTCATGATCCTGGAGTCCCGGGATCGAGTCCCACGTCGGGGTCCTTGCTCAGCAGGGAGTCTGCTTCTCTCTGACCCTCTTCCCTCTCGTGCTCTCTATCTCTCATTCTCTCTCTCTCTCTCAAATAAATAAATAAAATCTTTAAAAAAAAAGATTTTATTTATTTATTTGACAGCGAGACAGAGAGGGAACACAAGCAGGGGTAGAGGGAGAGGGAGAAGCAGGCTTCCAGCAGAGCCACCTAGGCACCCCTTGGCTGGTTTATTTTTATTTTATTTTTTTTTAAAGATTTTACTTATTTATTTGACAGAGAGAGACACAGCGAGAGAGGGAACACAAGCAGGGGGAGTGGGAGAGGGAGAAGCAGGCTTCCGGCAGAGCAGGGAGCCTGATGCGGGGCTCAATCCCAGGACCCTGGGATCATGACCTGAGCTGAAGGCAGACGCTTAATCCACTGAGCCACCGAGGCGCCCCCCTCGGCTGGTTTTAAATAAATTATCCTAGATTATCCAGATGGGGACAATGTAATAACAAGTCCTTAAAAGTGGAAGATGAAAAGGATAGTTAGAGGGAGACATGACAATGGAAGAATTTTCAGAGAGATGGCTTTGGAGATGGAAGGAAGGGGGGCTGTGAAATGAATGAGGTGTAAACTTCCTTTAGAATGGAGTCGGGAGGCCAGCAGGGGGAGCTTTCATGCGGAGTCACTCGTTGTCAATTGCAGACCCAACAGGAAGAGATGCACCTTGCAAGTACCTACTACTAGAGCTAGAGCTACTGCTTAACTACCCCAGCAGGGAAGAAGGGCTTTCCTCCTCTCTTGGCAACAGCCCAGCCAATGAGAGAGTGGCACAGTCCAGCCAATGAGAGAATGTCACAGCCCAACCAACAAGAAGCCACTTTACTTTGGACTCCTACTTTAGTCCAGTGGACTTTCTGTTTCTAACAGCTTTCCCAGCTTCCCTCTTTCCTCAATGGATAAAAGAGGGTTCCCCTCCTTTGTTCTGCAGGAGGTGCCTAGGGTTTTGCCGACAGCCTCCCTGAGCCAGATTGAAATTTTCTGCTCTTCTTAAATTCATTTTTGCCAGTAAAATAACTGGCAGTTTCATTTTTAAGGTTAACAGGGCCATAAGCCAAGGAATGTAGGCACCCTGTAGAATCTGGAAAAGGCAAGGAAACGGATTCTTCCCTGTCATCTTCATCATGAAATAGCGGCCATTAGGTGCTAAGTACAAGGAGACTTGTCACTATTTTTTTAATAACAGTACCAGCATAGGACTTACTAGCAACCAGTGGTTGCTTACAACAAAAGTAGTTTGCAGGAGCCTGATAAAGAGAACTAAAACCAACTTAATTTCCTGTCTCTGGGTTAAAAAATACCAGGCATACTTTCCTGTCCTTATATTAAATAATATTGGGAACAAGCAAAATAGCTATTTGCTCCAACAAATAGTTGATCCCAGAAAACTATGAACTAACAAAATGAGATTACTTACTGAAACTAGCATTTTACTCATCAACACTTGCTTAAAGATTGTTGCCCTACCGGGTGTTGTATAGAAGTGCTGAATCACTAAATTCTACACCTAAAACTAATATATTACACTGTATGTTAATTAACTGGAATTTAAATTAAAAAAAAAAGATTGTTGCCTCGCTGTGCCTACCAATCCAAAATTGTTATAAACTCTGCCTAATCTCAGTTTCTTGCCTTGCAAGACCCTCCTTAAAATCACCCACTTTAGGCCCTAACACCCTATAAATATCCTCCTCTGAATTTCCCCTTCTGAGAAATTATTACGACTTTCTCAAGTTGGCATTCTTAATGCAATAAGTTTAATAAATTTAGCTCTACTTGATAAATAGCTTTTCAGGCAGTCTTTTGGAGAGTCTACACTCAATAGAAATAACCTTGAGAGTGCTAGTATGTCTCCTCTGAAACCTGCTGTAGAGATTCTCCAAATGCCCACTCCAGGGAAGATGCTAAAATTGGTGTGTGTGCAATGGAAGCTGACTACCACATGGATACTCAAGGACAATTTTCTTCCCTTAAAAACGACTTACACTGCTCCACAGCCACAGTTCGAGGTCCAAGGTCAAAGGATGGTATAATAGGCAACTATTAGAAATAAAAAAAACGTAAGCGGAAGTAGCAATGTTGCACCTAATATTCAGTACGGGACTTCTCCAAGTAACGCAGAACTCTGAAGTTTCTGTGTTTGCTTCAAGGACATTGTATCCTCACCCTAACCTCAAGTGCAGGAATTATAGAGGAGATAAATCTTTACCCAAATACTATTGCAGAGGAAGGAAACTTTAGAAACTTGGTGACATCACTGTCAGCTGAACCCTTTCCTGCAGAACCGTTGGAAATAAATCTGGCTCCTCCACTCACCTTTGCTGAAAGCTGTGAAAAAAACACAAAATTCGGGGGCGTCTGGGTGGCTCAGTCGTTAAGTATCTGTCTTCGGCTCTGGTCATGGTCCCAGGGTCCTGGGATGAGTCCTATATCGGGCTCCCTGCTCAGAGGGAAGCCTGCTTCTCCCTCTCCCACTGCCCCTGTTTGTGTTCCCTCTCATGCTCTCTCGCGCTCTCTCTCTCTCTGTCAATTAAATAAACAAAATCTTAAAAAAAAAATTCGGCTGAGTAAATTTGAGTATTTCATTGGCTTTATTCATTGATTCATGAATCAGGCAGCAGTGCATTCAGCTAGTAGAAAGGAACTCCAAGGAGCTATGCAAAATGGAAGGCTTTTGTTGACAGAGGGGCTGGAAAGGAAGTTTATAACAAAGAGTGGATTGTCTCAGACGAGGTTTCTTTGGGGGGGTTGGTCCTCTCATGCAGATGGCCTCACTGGTGCTGACCAGGTAATCCCAGATGGACTGGTTAAAGGTCACATTCTGGGAGTGGCTGAAACTGCAATTCAGTCTTGGTTTGCTGTTGGGGGGGCAAGTGACTCCGTCTGTGTCTGTTGTTCCTTTTTGAACAAAGTCACTGTCTTTTTAGAATCTCGGAAGTACACATAGCAGTTGAGCAGCCAAAGGTGCTTGGAAATTATGGTGCCTGTAAGTATGAAAATGTTAAATTTTTAAAACTTGGCTACTAAAATAAAATAGTTATAATTATTATATAATTAAAATAATTATACAATTAAATTATATAATATATAATTTCATGTTATGTATTATATCTTATATAATATGCATTATAATATACAATTATATATTATATAACATGTAATTATAATAATAAATTATATAATTATTTTAAAATAAAATAACATTTGCATTCGAGAAAAATGTGTTTGTGGTATAACTCTGGTAGACGCAATTAAGTTTTAGGGTATTGCCAAATTTTTATACAAAATGTAGATACTAATGTAAACATGCTGTATGTACCAATATGTATATTTTAAGGCTCTGGAGATACACTGCCTAATAGTCCTCCAGAAAACATGAGCCAATTGATTCTCTCTCCAACACTGAAGAAGAATGCCCATTTATCTGTTGTTAGAGGAGAATTTTTCAAAGAAGTTATAATCATGATTATCATACAGATATAAAATGAACATGTGCCAAAGATTTTTTTAATTCATTAATTAACGAGGACACCACTAACATGTTACAGCTAGTTCAAGGAGAATATAATCCATCCTCCTATCCAGCCATCTGTCCATACTTCCATCTATCCACCCATCCATTCACCTACCCATCCACTCATCTACTCCAGTGGTTCTTAACCCAGGTGATTCTGTCCCCAGAGAACATTTGGAAATGTCTGGAGACATTTTTGGCTGTATAACTGGGGGATGCTTCTGGCATCTTGTGAGTAAAGGCCAGAGATGCTGCTAAACATCCTACAACACACAGGATCACTCCCAAAAAATAATTATCTGGCCTAAAATGTCAATAGTGCCAAGGTTGAAAATCCCTTCTCCATCCCCACCCAACCACCCACCCATTCATACACCCTTCCATTCAACCACACCCATCTATTTAAATGTTTATGGAGCACCTGCAACAATGTCTCTCAATCTTTTTTTTTTTTTAAGATTTTATTTATTTATTTGACAGAGAGAGACACAGCGAGAGAGGGAACACAAGCAGGGGGAGTGGGAGAGGGAGAAGCAGGCTTCCCGCCGAGCAGGGAGCCCGATGTGGGGCTCAATCCCAGGACCTCAGTTTCATGACCTGAGTTGAAGACAGACGCTTAACGACTGAGCCACCCAGGTGCCCCAATGTCTCTCAATCTTGACTGCAAATCAGAATCACCTGTTCAGCATATGAAACATACAAGTGCCAAGGTATTACCTTTGAGTACTCGGCTTTTTGTAATCAGAATCTATGGAAGTTTGTGAATTGAAAGTTAATCAGCAGAGAAGTTTCTGTGCTTGTTTCTAAGACAATATATGATATTAAATAATAGCTAATTAAGATTAATCAACAATTCATCACCATATTAGGTAAATAAGAGCATACCAAAAGTGAAAAATAAATGTCCATGTCTCTTATCAGGGCGGTCTCAACTCAGTCTACACATTAGAGTCACTGGGAAGCTTTTAAAGAATACTGATGCCCAGATCCCAGAGGCTCTGATGTAATCGGTCTAGGATGTGGCCTAGGCCTCAGGATTTTATAAAAGCACCCTAGGTGATTATAATATGCAGCCAGGGATAAGAACAGCTGTGTCAGAACTCAAAAAAATGCACTTCTCTTTTTCTTTATTGGCTAATTTTTTTTTTTGCATGTACATAGCATGTTTTTTTTTTCTTTTTCAGTTTAGAGTCCAATCTTAAAATAATGTTTGAGGTAATAATCTGCATTTTTTTTGCCCTTGGATTCTTGGTTTGCTTTATTTATTGTGTGTGTGTGGGATTGACCTAGAATCCCAGGCCCCCAGGATCGCAGGATTGCCAACCATCAAGGGAAGAGCTCGTAATCCATCTTCTGCCTCTGGAGCTTTTCAAGAAAGTGGCATTGGCAGAAGACCACGAGGCTTGTTACAGGAGCTAATTATACATCTTGACTAATATTAGAATATTCAAACAGATGGTAACAGAATTTAGATGAAAAGACTTAAAGGAATGGAAACACCTAAATACCATTAGATGTTCCTCTCACTAATATCCAGTCAGCCATCCGTGCTTCATGAGATCCTGGTTTCTTGTCCGGTTTGAATAAACTCACATTTCACGTCCAAAATCTTTCTTAGATTTGGACACCACCACCACCACCACCACACCACATTTTTCTATAGCTCTGGGACTTTTTAATGCTCTTACTAGGTGTCAAAACTCCCACTCCTTTCTGAGGCTCTCACCCCAACAGAAGGGATTCTTACTTAATATAGCTTCCTGCCATTCAGAGGGAACAGGAATAATAACAGATATTTATGGAAGGCTTTAGACATTGTAAGGTCTTCATAGACATTATCTCCTGCAATCCTTTTAGCATCCTTGCAGCAGGAGAGGGCAGTGATATCTGCTGTGTCCATTTTACAGATGCAGAGATTGAGACTCAGAGAAAGAAGAGCACCCAAGGTCTGGATTCTGAGTGGCAGCATCTGGACTTGGGAGTTCCCAGATCCTGTGTTTCTTTCTCATATACCTGACCACATATGTGGCTGTGTTCTCCACCCTCTCAGCCTCTCTGGGAGCCTTCCAGGTCCCTCCTTCAGCCTTCGCACCTTCTGCAGAAGGCCAGAGCACAGCCCCATAGCACATCATCCCCAAGTGTAAGAATAGCAGTTGTCTACTCCACACACGCAAAACCCCAGCCTCATAATGCTTTTTACAACTTTTCTGGACAGAGCAGATTCTTCTTCAAGGGACTTGTAACAGAAAAATCCCACCTGCGTTCAGAAATCCATTTTTCTTTTTTTTTTTTATTTTTTGGAAGTCCATTTCTTAACAAGCCACAATCACACAATCATGGCCAGCCTCGAGGTAAACCCCTTCCCTACATGTAAGACCCCTGTTTTCCTTCCAGGGTTTGTGGATACATTTCTACAAATGGAGTGCCTCTCCCTTTATTGTTGTAAAGCTGAGCTGCTCATTAGAAAGACTGTTTTTCTTATTAAAATATTTTCTAAATTTGATATTTTTGTTAATAAAAACAATATTTAATAAATTAAAAATTCTAAAGGGGAAAAAAAAATCCTCGTTTCATCCAGAAACCACCATAGACCTTTTGACATTTTAGTCTTTATTCAAATATAAGTGTGCCTACGTATATGATGTGATTTTCAATTGATACATTAAATAACTCCACAGCTGCTTTTATAGAATCACAGAATTTAGATTTAGAGGGAACCAAGAAGCCTCCAAGTCCTCACTTCCTGGTTGGAGGATTTCTTTCACATGGACCTTAACTGGGGCTGCCAGGACAATGCCTGTGTCCTCCAGGGACTGGGGGCCCAATTTGCATCAATTTTCCAGGTTTGGAAAACTCGTCCTGTTTTTTCCTCCTGAAATGACAGAAAATCTGCCACCACCACTGCCCCACCCCACCCCATCCCGCCTTGGCCTTCACTTCTCAGATTAAATGTCTCTAATTTCTGGGACTATTCCTTGCTTGACAGTTTTTTCAGAGCCTCTCATGATGCTGGTCACCCTCCCCTGGGGAGTCTGTCCAGCGAAAACGCTGCCTCCAGCCCCCAACATGAAGTTCCAACGCAGCCTGGCAGCTGGGGTATACAGTGGGACTACGACTTCCCTGACCAAGACACTTGACCTCCAGTAACACCGCCCAGGATGACACTGGGTGTATTTTTAGCAGCTACTTCTCTGTACTTCAGCTTGTGGTCTTTAAAAGCCATCACAGTCAGGATTAATTAGAGAAAGATAATGCCAGTCTGAATGCTGCCTTTTCAAATTCAAAATCCATTTTGGGGAGTGGAAAGGGAGCCTAACACTGAGGTGTGTGTGTGTGTGTGTTTACCATCTATAAGACATAATGCTGGGCACTTGTTATTGTTAATGTCCTGGCTGTTTCAGTTGGTTGAGGCCCTGCTGTGCACTAGACATACACGGCCCCAGGGTCATTAATCATTGGTTTTACACATAAACAAAGGCTGGGAAATTGGACAACTTGCCCAAGATATGGAGTCCCAATTTAAACTCATAGGTCTTGGCCCAAAGCCTGTGCTCTACCACTATATTGTATTGCCTCAGAAAAATGCAGCCCATTATCAAGAGTTAAGTCCAAAGTGAGACTCCCCAGGGCCAGCTGGTAGGGGGGCAAGTGGATTGGAATCTCCATTCGATGCCAGAGGAAACAGTAATAGAGGTGTCTGAACCCTCCAGATTAAAGATCATGGAGGACAGGGAGGACTACTCTGAGTTCTTTGTCCTATGTTGAATCTCCAAACTTCAGAAAGAAACCTTGGGTGCTGTATTGGTCCAATCTTATCCTTTTCATTATACTCTATTATTAAAAATTGTATCATTAACTACTTTAAATATTTTGTGGTGTTATTTCACTGATAATTCCACTAAATATAGCAACCATCTTTTTTTCCTTTGGTTCATCTGTGTGTGAATTTGTACTTTTATCGGGAAGTCCCAGGAAGTAGTGAACATGCCTCAGAGAAGTCCCATGCAAGGGAGAGGTTAGGATACTCATCCAACTCATTGGTTGAGGGTTGCTCCTCAATGTGTTAACTCCCTGGCATTTGGGCCCCCTTTGCAGCAAGTAAGTCCCTACAGTTGAGAAAGCTTTTGTGTAGAAAGTAGCAGATGCTTTCAGTAGGAAAACCCACTAGCAGGAATGGCAAGGGCAATGGTCTATGATGAAGGCCTGACGGTGTCTGCTACAGAAGTAGCAGAATAGACTTGAAGGAAGTCAGAGTGAGCTATGAGGACATCTGGGAGAAGATTTCAGGCAGAAGAAACAGCCGGTATGAAGGTCCTGAGGCAGGAGCTGCTTGGCATGTCTAAGGAACAGGGGGGAGGCCCACATGGCTGGAACAGAGTGAGCAAGGGGGCAGGAAAGAGTCAAGTCACAAGAGGCAAGATCATGTAGGGCCTTTGAGCTGTTTTAAGGAATTGGGTTTCACTCTGAGAAAACAGGAACCATTTGAAGAACGCAAAGATGTGTGATGTGGTCAAACTTACATCTCAAAAAGATCAACCAAGCAGCTGCTCTGGAAATGGACTATAGAAAAGCAGGGGAGGAAACGCGGACACAGGAAGTTGCTGCAATATCCAGACAAGACATTACAGTGGCTTGGATCAGAATCAGGGCAATAGAAGTGGGGAGGAGTGGTCAGATTTTTAATGCAGTAGGAAGGTGAAGTCCACTGAATTGGACAGATCTGATAATGGGGTGTGAGAAGAAAAGAGGAGTTTAGTATTAAACTAAGGATTTAGCCTGAGCTAAGTAAGGGGATAAGGGAGATAAGGGAGACTGTGGGAGGGGCATATTTGGAGGACAATTAAGTTTTACTTAGTTTTAAACATGCTGATTTGTAGATGTCATTTTTTTTTTTAAGATTTTGAGACACACAGAGAGAGAGAGAGAGAGAGAATGAGAGCGAGCACAAGCAGGGAGGAGAGTCAGAGGGAGAAGCAGACTCCCCAGTGAGCAGGGAGCCCGATGTAGGGCTCAATCCCAGGACCCTGAGATCATGACCAGAGCCGAAGGCAAAGACTTACCTGAGCCACCCAGGTGCCCCTGATTTGTAGATGTCTTAATAGACATTCAAATGGAGATGCCAAGTTAGCTGTGGCTATTACAGGTTTGGAGTTCAGGAGAGCAGTCTAGGCTAGATGTGTAAGATTGAGAATTGGCACATGAACAGACACTTAAAGCCAGGAGACTGGACGAGCGCACAAGATCTCCCTGGGACTGCCTCTGGATCTGTGATTACATGTACACTGGCGCTTCTCATTCTGCCCGCCATGTCTCTTAGCCACACTTTGTTTTCTGTCTTGCCATCCCTCTATGCTCTATTCCAGGCAGCTTCTTCAGATCCAACATCCAGGTCATCGATTCTCTCTTTTGCTGTTTCTAGTCTGTCATTTTAACTTTTAGAACATATTTTCATTCCTAGAAGTTCTGCTTTTTTAAAAAATCTGTGATCGGGGTGCCTGAGTGGCTCAGTCGGTTAAGCGTCTGCCTTCTGCTCAGGTCATGATCTCAGGTCCTGGGATCAAGCCCTGTGTCCAGCTCTCTGCTCAGCAGGGAGTCTGCTTCTCCCTCTCCTTCTGTGCTCTCTCTCGCTCTTGCTTTCTCTCTCAAATAAAATCTTTAAAAAAAATAAAAATCTGTGATCTATTTGGATGGCCTTTATCATATTCCTACTTTTGTCCTTATTTAAAACATACATATATGTTGTATAATCTTTATTCAATAATTTATCTGATCATGCTCTCATTGTGCCTCCACTATGATAGCTTGTTTCCACATGGGCACGCATGTGTGTTTAATCTTTGGAGCTCCTGTTTACTAGGGTTTTGTGGGAATGCTGTATGGCTCAGTAAAGGGCAGGTGCAGATTTTTTTTTTTTTTTTTTGATCCTACTAGGTGTTTCAGCCTTGGGCTAATTTTTAGGCTAATTCCTCAACCTAGTGGTTCCTGGACCACACCATGTAAATCTGAATCCCAAACCTGTGCATGGTTGCAAATTCTCACAGGACCTGTTCCCCTGATCCCTGGGAACTTTTCCCCCAAAAGCGGGGAAACTTTTTCTAGCTTACCTCTTCAAGGATGAAGCCTTCAAAGTGCCAGCTTTATGCAGAGGGTCCCACTTCCAACTTCCTAGGGAGCATGGGCTGAGGTCTTATTTTTCACACTTATGTGGACATTAACACTCACGGGCACCAACGCGCTCACACACCTTCCTATCCCCCGCGGCCACAGCCAGGTCACATGCTGACCACTCTGGGTTTTCAATTCTCCAAAGCCTGGCAGTTCCCTTTCTTTCCTGCAAATTTAGCTTTGCATTTAAAAGAATTTCTAGAGGCGCCTGGGTGGCTCAGTCGTTTAAGCATCTGCCTTCCGCTCAGGTCACAATCCCAGTGTCCTGGGATCCAGCCCCACATCAGGCTCCCTGAGCCTGCTTCTCCCTCCCCATGCTTGTGCACTCTCTCTCTCAAATAAATACATAAAATCTTTTTTTTTAAGCATTCTTTTTTTTTTTTTAAGATTTTATGATTTCATTTATTTATTTGACAGAGAGAGAGCACAAGCAGAGGGAGTGGGAGAGGGAGAAGCAGGCTTCCCGCTGAGCAGGGAAGGAGGCACCCAATAAATAAAATCTTTAAAAAATAATAAAAAATAAAAATTTCTACTTGAGCCAGCATTTCTGTTTGTATCAAGAGTTGTCAGGTTATCTTATCTGTCACACGATGGAACTGGAAGTCCCCTCAGGGGTGATTTTGGAACTAGTTTCTAGAACAACAGGCCCATCTGAGTGGACATGATGCCCCCTAGCTCCCTGTCATGTTGGAAGCATCTGCTCCTGTGAGGAGTTTGTGCGAAGGGTGATCTACCGAGCACCATCCTGGCTTATTCCTGTGGCTCTGCCCGCGCTGACCACTACCTGTTTCACATGTGCCAAAGAGGCCTGTGTAGTAATGAATGAGCTAAAGACAAACGTGCCCAACTGCCGTGACAGAAGCCCAGCTCGCCCTGGCCAGCAGGCCCGAGACTGGCCATCTAGGAATCCTAGGGAGCGATGTCCAGCAGGGCCATGCCATTCCAGCCTGTGGCCCTGCTGGAATGAAGGAAAGGGGGTTGGTGATGCCACAGACAAATGCTTCCTGTGGCCCCAACAAGATGATGTGACCTGTTTGCTATGTCCTCTTTCCTGAGATGCCCCAAAGACCCGGGAACCCCCAATAAGTCCTGGTAAGAGTAGGGGCAGCCAAGAAAGGGAAAGAATCAGAACTCTCTGCCTAAGGCCTCCACTAGCTGGGAGGGTAGGCACAGCCTGGGCAGACTTGTCTATTTGGCCACAATCAAAGGAAACATGAGGACTGACCAACATGGCTGTGTGCACACCATTAGTGATGGTCAGGGACAGTCCCCGTGTGTGTCACCCAGGGGGATGAAGTTGGGGCACTTCAAAGTTGCTCTGCGAAGCCTTGGTGTAGTAGAAGTCTCTGAAAGCTCTTTTAGGATCATTGTGTATCAGTCAGTGAAAGAGAAAGGGGCTGAACAGGAAGAGGGCAGAGACCCTAAGGATGCCTTTCTACTTTCTGTCTTCCACAAACCCCCATCCATCTGCTCACTGAGGGGCTGAAGTCAGAATCACGGGGTCTTTGGACCAATGCCATCCAGTTCAACCTTCCATCCAGTGCATGTTCTGTAACCTCCTTGCCAGAGAGCCTCCTACGGTGGGGCTCTTCCTGCTAATGTCATGGTAACACTGCTCTCATTTTAAGCCTCTTCTTATTGTGAGATAAAAAAAATCTGCCCTTCAGCCATTTCCACCTAAACCCATTCGTCTTCTGGTAGCTGAGGAAGGAGGGCCTCCTGCCTTCACTGGCTCAGGAGCACCTGATGAGCCTATCACCTAAAGGAGCTGTGGGAAGTGGGGCTCCTCAGACCCAGCTCACCCCCAGGATGTCTATCCAGGGAAGGAAAGGGGCCGGCCAGTGGGACAAAGCCGTGCCAGGAGGAGGGTGGCTGAGCTACTTTTTCACCTTCTCACTGGAGACTCAGTTCTGACCCCACGTGTACACAGGGAAGACATCCTCCTGGACAGGAAATAAAAGCAAGTTCTTGAGTGAGCATCAAAAGTCCAGACTAGAAAGTTAGTTTATCCTGTCCCTGCATATAAGGCAGTGAACTGAAACCAAAAGTGTCTGTGAAGGTGAGCAAGGGTGTCCTGTGAAGGATGTTCGCGTTGGGAGGCAGGCAAGCCCTCGTGAGTTCTCTGCGCTGGGCCCCAGCCTCGGAGCAGAGCGTCTGGAGCTCCGGGCAGGTGGTTTAGCAGCCCACACGGAGCAGCCGGGGGCTCCTGGGAGTCCTGTCCTTTAAAGTATTGGCGAGCAGTCTCTATTTCCTGTGTCCCTGCTGGAGGCCCATCATGGTTTTCAAGTAATTGCGCTGGACACAGAAAAGAGGAGAAAACAGGCATTGATTAGGAGGTATGGACCTAAGGCTCAGAAGCCATGCCATTTACCGCCACCCCATCATTCTTCCTGCAAACATCACAGTTTGGGAACAAGGATGCCCTCTGACCAGTCCCAATTCTGTGAGAAATAGGTTCCATTCATCCCCTTTCATTCTTTTGTCCTAAAGAAAGTGTGTAAAACTGGGGCGCCTGGGTGGCTCAGTCATTAAGTGTCTGCCTTCGGCGCAGGTCATGGTCCCGGGGTCCTGGGATCATGACCTGAGCTGAAGGCAGATGCTTAACCGACTGAGCCATCCAGGCACCCCAAAAAATGGTGTGGCAGGCAGGTTTAAAAGGAAACATGTATGTTCCAAGGGCCCACTTGAAAGTTTCTGTCAAGAATTAGGTTCAAAAAGAAAAGAAGAGGTTTCTATCTGCAGAGGCGTGGGCACACATGTACCCTGGAGGGCCCTCCCTCCCCAAACCAACTAAATGTTCACAAATTCTTCCCTATTAATGCACTGCTGGGCTCTCAGAAAGCAGGCGTGGAAACAGAAACACTGGGCAGTTAAGCAAACGAATGGGAAACCCAACTGGAAATGTGGGTATGAATCCAGAACCCCCACAGCGTGGGGGACTGGAACTGAAGCTCCTACATTAAACTGGAATTCTTTTGCGCCCCCCCCCAAGTGTTTTTATTGTGGTAAAATACACACTACATAAAATTTACCATCGGAGCCATTTTAAGTGTACAGCTCAGTGGTATTAAATACATTCCTAATGTGCAACCATCACCAGCATCCATCCCCCTCTTTTCATCTTGCAACGCTGAAACTCCATAACCATTAAGCACTAACTCCCCATTCCCTCCCTCCCCCAGCCCTTGGAACTGCCATTCTCTTTCCTGTCTCTGATTTTGGCGACTCCAAATACCTCACGTGAGTGGAATCCTATAGTGTTTGCCTTTTGGTGACTGGCGTGTTTCACTTAATGGCTGTACCATTTTACATTCCCACCCACAGCACACACACCAGGGCTCCAATGTCTCCACGTCCTCACCAACACTTGTTATTCTCTGGCTTTCAGATAGTTGCCATCCTAATGGGTATGAGGTGGTTATCTTGTAGTTTCGATTTGCCTTTCCCTAACGATTTGTGACCTTGAGCATCTTTTCATGTGTGTACTGTCCATCTATATGTTTTCTTTTGAGAAATGTCTATTCTTTGCCCATTTTTGAGTTTTAGAAGTTCTCTATATATTCTGGATATTAATCCCTTCTCAAGTTGTAATTTTTTTTTAAGTAAACTACACCACACATGGGGCTCGAACTCATGACCCCAAGATCAAGAGTTTCGTGCTCTACCAACTGAGCCAGCCAGGTGCCCCTCACGTTGGAATTTTTGGAGGAGGTTAAAATGGTCCTGCGTTGGCAATGCCCCATGGCTAACTGCAAAAGCAGTGCAAACACTGTCGGGGGGAGAGAATGCACTTATGGACTCGGGACTCCGACAGCTGCAGGTCAATCAACTGTGAACTTATGATTTAAACACACACACGAATAAAAGCTACCATGAGAGAAATTCAGCAAAATGGAAAACGTTTTGACCTTGAAAAATCTGATCCTATCTATTTTGTGTGTAAAAATACATGTGAAAAGGTTTAAATAAATATAAGATGGAATGGCTCAAGTGCAACATCTGCATATAAAGCGTGTGCATTGGCATGTCTTAAACAGAAGAAATGTCCAATGCAGAGAGTTCTCCTAGAGACCCAGGGAGGGTGGGAGAATATAACACTGACTACAGAAATGCAGGATTCCTCTGTTGAATGATTTAGAATTTAAATGTTTATCTGAGACTTTGAAAGTAATGAAAGAAAACACAAGGTCTGTCTGGAATATCAAGAGAGATTCATGGTGGCAACCACGCAAATCACTTTGGTTCACCTTTTCTATGATCTTGAAATAATTTATGCCAGTCAAAACAAGTTTACAACAATTTACAATAAGGAATAAAATTTTATCAATAAAAGACCTTGTGGTCCTCTTATTCAATACACACAGTGACTTTAACCAACTGATCAAAATTAACCTCACCAATAATAGGACAAAGCAACATCTTGTGCCTCCTGTTACAGACTGTTTCTATTCCCTCAAAACACATTTGTTGAAGCCTTAATCCCCACTGTAATGGTATTAAGAGGTGGGAAACTTTGGGAGGTAATAAGATTTAGATGAAGCCATGAGGGTGGAGCTCCTCATGATGGTTTAGTGTCCTTACAAAGAAAGGAAGAACACATGCCTAGGAAAGCCATGTGAGCACACAGCAAGAAGATGGCTGTTTACGAGCCAGGAACAAGGCCTTCACCAAGAAGCAAATCTGCCAGCACCTTGATCTTGGACTTCTCAGCCTCTAGAACCATGAGAAAGAAATGTCTATTGTTTAAGATCCCAGCCTATGGTATGTTGTTATAGCATCCCAAACTGACTAAGGCACCTCCTGATATGATGTACCATGAAGAATGTAACATCATTTCTGTGGTATTCCTGCCCAAAATGCATAACTCGAATTTAAATCACAAGAAAATATCACACAAACCTAAACTGGGGACATCCAACCAAAAAAATTGGCCTGGACTCTTCAGAAATATAAAAATCATACACAAAGAAAGACTGAGGAATTGTTCTAGATTAAAGGAGACATGGCAACTAAATGTAATGCATGATTCTAGACTGGACGCTGGACAGGGTGGGAAGGGAGAATAATCATAAAGGACATCATTCGGACAACTGCAAAAGCTAAATATGGACTTCGGATTAAATAATATAGTTGCATCATTGTTAATTTTCCTGATTTCAACTACTATATCATGATTATGTAAGAGAATGTACTTGTTCTTAAAAAATAAACACTGAAATATTTAGGAGTAAAAAACCAGAGAATAAAATGTTCTAAAATTCACTGTGGTTATGGTTGCATTTAACTGTGGATATATGAAAAACCACTGAGTTGTACACTTTAAATGGGTGAATTGTATGGTATATAAATTATATCTCAAAGTTATTTTTTTAATATTTTATTTATTTATTTGACAGAGAGAGAACACAGTGAGAGAGAGAGGGAGAAGCAGACTTCCCGCCGAGCAGGGAGCCCAATATGGGTTCGATCCCAGGACCCTGGGATCATGACCTAAGCCGAAGGCAGACGCTTAATGACTGAGCCACCCGGGCGCCCCTATCTCAAAGTTATTTTTTAAAAAAAGAATGAAATAAGAGTTTATAAAAAATGACCAAGTAAATTTGAAGAAGAACCAAATAGAATTTTTAGATATGGCTGATTAGACATAGCTGAAGAGGGCATTAAAAAACTGAAACAGGAATGTAAAGAAATTACCCAAATTACAGTATAGAGATGAGGAGCTGGAAGAAATGACTGACTTTAAGAGATACAGAGGACATAATGAAAAAGTCTAATGTGCATCTAATCAGAATCCTAGAAGAGGGAATAAAAATAAAAAGACAGTATTCAAAAAGATAAGGCTCCAATATCCCTTTCTGATAAAAATACTCAATGAACTAGGTACAGAAGAGAATTTTTTCACCCTGATAAAAGAAAGGTTCTAAAAAGGAACTTCACTTTTAAAAATTTTATTTATTTAAGTAATCTCTACACCTCATGCAGGGCTCAAACTCACAACCCCGAGATCAAGAGTTGCATGCTCTTCTGAGCCAGCCAGGTGCCCCCTAATAATGAACTTCAAAGTGTGTTGCTCAGAGGGTGTTCCCTGGACTAGCCACATAGGCATCATCTAGGAGCTTATCAGAAAAGCAGAATCTCAGGCTCCACCCCAGGGCTGCTGCGTCAGACTCTGTCTTCTAACAGCCTGGTGAGTCATGTGCACGGCAGAGTGAGAAGTGCTGCTCTAAGACTCTTCTTTTCTAGGAAACCCCACAGCTAACATCATACTTAAGAGTGAAAGAATGAATACCTTCCCCCTAAGGTCAGAAACAAGACAAAGATGGCGACTTTCACCTCTTATTTCAACTTTGTACCAGAGGTTCTAGCCAGGCAAATTAGGCAAGAAAAAGATATAAAAGGCATCGGATCGGAGAGGAAGAAGTAAAACTATTTGTATTTGTAGATGACATGATCTTATATGCATAAAGTCCTAAGGAATCCACTAAAAAACTATTAGAATTAATAAATGAGTTCAGCAAAAAATAAATAAATAAATAAATAAATAAATAAATAAATGAGTTTAGCAAGGTGATGGAATACCACATCATTATACAAAAACCAACTGTATTTCTATACAAATACAATGAACAATCCAAGAATGAAATTTAAAATACAACTCCATTCATAATAGCATCAAAAATAATAAAATACTTGGGAATAAAACAATTTTTTAAGTTCAAAACTTAAACTCTGAAAAGTACAAAACTCCACTGAAGGAAATTGAAGACTTAAGCAAATAGAAAGATAGCCTATGTTCATGGATTTGAAGACTTAATATTGTTAGGATGGCAATATTCCCCAAAGTAATCTATAAATTCAACACAACCCCGGTCCCAGCTGGCTTCTTTGCATAAACTGACAAGCTGGTCTGAAAATTTGTGTGGAAATACAAGGAACCCAGAATAGTCAAAACAATCTTGGAAAAAAATGAACAAAGATGGAGAATTCATACTTTGCAATTTCAAAACTAACTACAAATCTACAGTAACCAAGACATTATAGTACTGGCATAAAGACAGACATACAGCCCTGCGTCGGGCTCCCTGCTCAGCAAGGAGTCTGCTTCTCCCTCTCCCTCTGCCCCTCCCCCTGCTCATGCATGCTCTCTCTTTCTCTCAAATAAAATAAAATCTTAAAAAACCCAACAGAATAACTACAACAAACCAGAGGTAAACACAAAAGAGAAATGACAAACAGGAAAATATTTGCAGCTCATATCATAAAGAGCCAATCTTCCCAGTATATCAAGACTTCCTACAAATTAGTAAGAATAAAGACCAAAAAACGATAGAAAAATAGGCAAAAATACAGATAGGCAATTTACAGGAAAAGAAATTAAAATGGCACTTAAACATATGAGAAGCTCAACTTCATTTATAATAACAGAAATACAAATTAAAGCTCCCCTGAGAGGCCATTTTCTCCTTTCAGATTGGAAAAAACCAAAAAGCAGGATAATATATCTTGTGGTGAAGCTGTGGAGGTACAGACGGGTCCAGCTCTAAGCAGGTGATTTGGCACCATCCATTAAAAGTACACATGTCCGGGGCGCCTGGGTGGCTCAGGCGTTAAGTGTCTGCCTTCGGCTCAGGTCATGATCCCAGGGTCCTGGGATCGAGCCCCGCATCGGGCTCCCTGCTCCGTGGGAAGCCTGCTTCTCCCTCTCCCACTCCCCCTGCTTGTGTTCCCTCTCTCACTGTGTCTCTCTCTGTCAAAAAATAAATAAAATCTTTAAAAAAAGTACATATGTCCTTGTGACCAAAAAATTCACTTCTACAAAACTTTCACATATATTCACTTATACGTGAATTTGCACTTGTACAAGGTTATCACAATATTGGTATTGTAAACAAATGGAACCGCCCAAATGTTCCTCAATACGAGACGGGTTAAGTACATTTTGATACATCCTCACAATGGAGTACTAGTATACAGCTTTAAGAAAAAAAAGAAATGGAATGATCTTCAGAATACACTATTTAGTGGGAAAGGCAAGATACAGCACAATGCGCAATGGGAACACAAGAAACAAGTGACAGGGGTTCCGTGTCAGAGAGGATGGGGGACTGGGTATTTGTATTTATATTTACATTTTGTATTTATATTTTTTAAATGATGTGCTCTCTTTGGCAATCTCCCCATGTGCACCTGCTACCTGCTGTATAAGAACGGCCTGTGGGGGGCGCCTGGGTGGCTCAGTTGGTTAAGCATCTGCCTTAGGCTCAGGTCATGATCCCAGGGTCCTGGGATAGAGCCCTGCTGGGCTCCCTGCTCAGTGGGGAGTCTGCTTCTCCCTCTCTCTCTGTCCCTCCCCCTCCACCCCCGCTCATGCTCTCTCTCTCAAATAAATAAATAAAATCTTAAAAAAAAAATAAAATAAAAAGAATAGCCTATGGGCACACCACGGGCCCTCTGTGTTCTGGCTCCAGACTGAGCCTCAGCAGAGCAAGCCCCTCTGCTCTGGCCCAACCTGCTTAGGGAGGAGAGTGCAGGCCCAGCCTGTGGCCAACACCCTGTCTAGCTTTGCCTCAGCTGCATGTGGTCCTCTGTCCCCTGCCTCCTATTTGTGGTGGCCCCCACTGGAGAGGCGGTCCCCAACAGGCAGTGGTCTCAGGAGATTCCCAGACCCTGCCCTGGGCTGTGAACCACACATGGGCCAGCTTAGCTCCCAATAACCATCTCCAGGTCTGTGGGACCCCTGCTGGATGTAACCCAATCTAGGACTCTGTAGAGTTGGCAGAAGATACCCACTGACTCTGGGTGACTCTGTATTTCCCTTGGCTGGCATATTCCTTCTTTGCCTCTCCAAAGTGGGGAGTGTGATCTTGGGTGTCCTAATAATGTGGTCCCTGAGGCCCCACCTTCCTGGAGACATGACCCCCCCCTCCCCCAGTTACCTTCTGTTCTGTCTTGACTTTGGCATTGTAGAAGGAGATGGAGTCAGGGCCCTCCGGCAGCATCATCTGCTGCAGCTGGCTGAACTTGTCCTGGTCATCTTCTCCCTAGGGGAGGCTCAACTCAGCACAGTCCCTTCAGCCTGCCATTGTTAGGAACTACCCTGACAGGGCCTGGGGCGGGGCGGGGGGGGCATCAGGGCAGCCCCTTGTAGGGTCTATAAATCCCCACGCAGGGCAGCTCACACCCCCTGGTCGCATATTTGCCAGATATCCTGTAGCTGCCACCTGGGCAGGATGAGCCACCCCGGAAAGGTGGCAGCAGCAAGTGATGTTTTCTGTGTCCCCATCCTCCATAACTGGGGAGAGACCTGGACCTGTCCATCCGCCTGGGCCAGCTGTGGGAGAGGCTGGGAGCAGCCCAGACACAGCCATGTTTGCGGAGAAAACAGAGGATAAAGGGTACTGCCCACCACCCTGTGCTCATCCACTGTCCCCACGCCGGCCCCCGTGCCACTCACCAGAGCCACGAGCCTGCTGATAGGCACCATGCCTGGCCGGATGCCACTAGCTGGCTTCAGTGACACTTGCATGTCCTCGGGGATGAAGAAGGACTCGTTGTACCAGATATCAAATTCTGCAAGGAGGCAGGAAGACAGCACTGTGAGGTGTTGGGAAGGCCCTGAGGAAGCAGGTAAAGCCTGAGTGTGTGCCTGTCACAGGCTCACCCTCTTCTTCGCTTCCTGCTCTAGGGTCTCACCCTTGCCCGTCTCCCTCTCCAGCTCTCAGAGTCCTGGAAACACTTCGGAAGCCCCTGTCCAGCCCCAGCTGTCAGAGAGAAGCTCTGAAGCCGCTTCAAGAACCCAGGTGGTGGCCTTGCCCTCTGACTCCCGGGAGATTAGGCGGCCGGCCGACCTTCCCGAATGGCACACCCGTGAGCAGGCGGTGGCGACACTGATCCACCAAGTGCTGGCAGTACTGGACCTCAGCCCTGAGGTCACGCAGGTCCTGATACTCAGCCCGGTACTGCTTCTTGAGGTCTTTGAGCTTCAGGATCAGCAGGAATTCCTCCTCGTCAATGATCATCAGCCCCTTGTTCTCGTACTCGCCTGCAGGGACAGAGGAGGTCAGAGAACGAGCTGTGCACTTGGGGCGTGGAGAGGGAGGAATTCTGGAAAGAGGGAACAAAGTGCTGGCAAAACACGAAGACCAGACACCAGAGGAAGGGCTGGGCTGTGGGGCCGGTGTGGGCAAAGCACAAGGAGGCCAGGCCACCAGGCCACGTCTCACCGGAAGAGGGAGTTCAACTCAGAGGGGGCCACACGGGCAACTTGAAGAACAGGAGGGCTGAGCAGGGGAGAGGGTAGAGATGGCGCATGCTTCACACTTACTTTGATCTTAAACCTTATTGGCCAAAGATAGCTCAGGAGTCACCTCAATTAAGTGAATGTCTACCTTTTTTGTGAGTCATATACATGAACTGCCCCCACGGGCTAGTACCACAAGGCACCTGGGCAAGGTTATTAAGAACAGAGCGTGTAAATCTGTATTATGTCAAGAGGCTGTCAGAGGCTCCAGGAGGAGAGGGGTCAGTTGTGCTATCTGTCAACTCATGGTCTTGGCATGAACTTTTTTTTTTTTTTTAAAGATTTTATTTATTTATTTGAGAGAGAGAGAATGAGAGACAGAGAGCACGAGAGGGGAGAGGGTCAGAGGGAGAAGCAGACCCCCCACTGAGCAGGGAGCCCGATGTGGGACTCGATCCCGGGACTCCAGGATCATGACCTGAGCCGAAGGCAGTCGGTTAACCAACTGAGCCACCCAGGCGCCCCTTGGCATGAACTTTTAAGGTCTGTCAGATGAGGGATGCTGAGTTGAGACAAAATGACATGGTCTGTGGAGCCATTCACTCAGCCAGCCACTGCCCACGGGACCTAGAAAGCTCACCACAGGCATCATGTCAACTACACCAGGGCTGTGGGGCTTCCACCCCGGGGAACCCTGGAGAGTGAGGAGGGGGGGTGCATAAGGCAGTCTCCAGGTGTCCTTCCACTGATATTCAGTGGGGGAAAATTAAGGTACACTGTCACACCATTTATGGAGAGGCAACTAGGAATCTTGAATTGGTCCCAATTCAGGAAGTCTAGAGAGGGAGGGTACAGAGTGGCCCCCCCCCAGGTCCCTCCCCTTCAGTGCAGAGCGGCCTGGTCTGTGTGCTGTGGGCAGTCCCCAGTGTGGTCACTGTGACAGACACAAGTTCTGTACAGAGTAAAGTCTTTACAGTATTCTGATGACATGGGGAGGGACCGTAAACACCTTGTGTCCCACTGGGGGGTTCTTGGATTATTGCCAAAGAAAAAACTTCAAAGAGTTGAACCTAAAATGATTTTTCATTTTTCTTTCACAAAACACTAATTAACATGCCAAATTTGCTGACCTTGCTGGGCCAATAAGTGGCTATCAATCAAAATGAATCAAAAAACAAATTTACTTGATCTATTCCCTCAAAATAAAAGTATTTTATTTAGTATTTTAACAACCAATGGGAAAACAACTCATGTTGGGGGGAAAGAGCAAAAATGTGTGTTTTGGGGCACCTGGGTGGCTCAGTCAGTTAAGCGTCTGCCTTCGGCTCAGATCATGATCCCAGAGTCCTGGGACTGAGCCCCACATCAGGCTCCCTGCTCAGTGGGGAGCCTGCTTCTCCCTCTCCCTCTGCCCCCCACTTGTGCTCGCTCTCACTCTCTCTCAAAATCTTTAAAAAAAGTTTTTATACTGATAGATAAAATTTTAAATATTTTATTTCATTTTAAGTTTTTATTTATTTGAGTAATCTCTACACCCAGCATGGGGCTCGAACTCATGACCCTGGGATCAAGTCACATGCTCTTACGACTGAGCCAGCCAGGCGCCCCCAAATTTTAACTATTTTAAAATATTGTTTGTTGAATCTTCATCTCATTCCTTAAAAATATCTGTTTTCAGGTATGTTTAGGCATAAATGATATGTCAGCATAGCATGAATATATATTACTTAAGATATGTAAATAGGTAATAAGAAGTTGCACAGTCGAAGAAGGTGTGGGCAGAAGGGACAAGGAAGTCCTTGGTCCTGTAAGATCTTCACCCTGGAGGTTCTGGGTTGGGGCATATCTGGAGCCACCATGACCAGCCCTCCCCCATGCCCAGACCCATGGAGGCTTAGCCCTCTGGAATAGTGTGTCACGGTTGGTATGTAGAGTATGAGCAAAGTGGCCTCACAAATTTGGAGTTGCCCTGAGATGTAAATGAGTAAGGTGCACATCTCACTGTGAGATGATGCACCTAGCCTGCAGAAATAAAACAAATGACATCTGGAGATGCCCTGACGGATCGTCACCCGGGAAGCCTGCCTGGAACAGGGCTGTGATTTAGTCAGGGAAAGCCCAGTAACCTCCAATGTGCCCTGTTGGAAGGACAATGGAACTAGGAACGTGAACAAGAATGTGGCTTCTGAACCTTGGCCCCAGAGTCAGGGTGGTTACTCATTAAAATGCAGGTTCTGGGCCTTGCTCCAGATCTCCTGAGTTAGAACCAATAGTCAGGGCCTAGGAGTCCGTGTTTGATCAGCCCTCCCCGACGCGTCCTCCGCACACTCAAGGTGTGAGGGCACCTCAGGGCAGGGCTGAGCGCTGTCCACCACTGGGACAAGGGCACCAGGGTCAGGGTAACCAGTGAGCACCCTCCTCACACTGAGGTCCCTGTTCTCTGAGCCTGAGGACTGCCCCCGCCGCCACACCACCTGCCTTAGGAGACTAGACATTCCCAGGCCGTGTTGAGGGTTTGGCATGAGGAATGATCTCAGTGACAATGACTCCCTAGGCCCTCTGGTACCCATATTCTCTTTCCCTCCTCAGTTTCTTGTGTCTTAACCAGCACCCCCACGCCAATCAGACTACCCTGGGCAGTGAGGAGACCACACAAGGACCTAGGGCCCTTGTGGGGGTCACCAGCTGCCCATCTCCCTGGGGAAGCCCCTATAAAACCAAAGGCCTGCTTCTCCACTGGGAGCAGCACATATCAGGGAGAAGGCCCAGCACTTAGGTCTGAGATAACAAAATAATGGGAGACCCACAGGCGAAGGCTGACTGACAGGGAAGGAGCCTAAGGCTCCCCGGGGCTGACGAGAGCCGCATGATGACCCAGGCGTGAAGACCACACTTGTCCATGCCCTGCCGGCCCCCACCCACTTCAGTCCTCCTGTGCCCAAGACAGCCCCGTTTGGAGCAGGATGACTCAACTCCCACAGCCCCCGGCCACCTTCCCACCACATTCACCTTGCTTCTCCCGGAGCGACCGCTGAAAATTTAGTGCCCCCTCGGTCATGTCCATCTCCCGCTTGATGGCATTGATGCGCTGCGTGGTCTCACTGGCCCTTTTCCTCCGCTCGTTCAAGATGGATTTGTTCTCTTTGAAGATGCGGTTGATCTCACTGCCCCGCTCGTTCTTAAAGTCCTCAAAGGCCACAGGTTTGGGGGGTGGGGTACTGGGCCTGAAGACAGAAGGGGAGGGGAAGGGGAGCCAGAGCCCAGCACCTCGCCTCTCTTCCCGGGGGAGGAAGGGGGGCTTCTGTGGGCCGGAGGCCAGAACTCCCAGGCACCCTGTGCAGGAACCACTCCCCGGTCTCTGTCTCTCCCCACACACAAGGGCACGTGACCACAGCAGAAAGTGAGGACAGCAAGGAAAAGTGTAGGGAACAGAAAACAAAGCAAAAAACCACGCACCACCTACTGGCAACTACACCTTGGTGTATCTCCTTCAGGGATTTCTTTGATACATTTTTTAATGTTTGAGGTCATGCAATAGATATAATTTTACATCTTACATTTTTCACAGAGGCATTCCTTCATGCTCTAAAGCACTCTGAGAACTCTGGTTAATGAGATGTAAGGTGAAGTGCTGGGGGCCAGGGGATGTGGACTGTCTGCAACTTCCTTTGAAACGCATCAAGAGGTGCCTGGGGGGCTCAGTCAGTTGAATGGCCGGCTCTTGGTTTTGGCTCAGGTCGTGATCTTGGGGTCCCAGGATCGAGCCCCGCATCGGGCTCCCTGCTCAGCAGGGAATCTGCTTCAGGATTCTCTCTCTCTGTCCCTCCCCCTGCTCACTCACTCACTCTCTCTCTCTCTCTCAAATCAATGAATCTTAAAAAAAAAAAAAGTTAGGGGCACCTGGGTGGCTCAGTTGGTTAAGCATCACCTTCAGCTCAGGTCATGATCCCAGGGCCCCGGGATCAAGTCCCATATCAGGCTCCTTGCTCAGTGGGGAGTCTGCTTCTTCCTCTGCCTCTGCCCCTCCCCGCCGCTTGTGTGTGTGCTCTCTCTCTAGAGTTCTCTCTCAGAAAAATAAATAAAACCTTTAAAAAATAATAAAAAAATTTTAAAAAGTTAAAAAAAAAAGAAATGCATCCAAAAAATACGAGGGATAGAGAGAAAGACAGGTGCATGATGAAGTCAGTAATGTGTTAAATGTAGAATCAAGTGGGTGTTTGCTGTACAGTACTTTCAACTTCTCAGAGTTCTTGGGAATGTTCACCTGCTGGGGAAAAAGTTCTTCATGCACATCCTTGTACATCCCAAGGGCAGAGATGATAATTCACTTAGTACCTTTTCCGTAATGTTAGCTACTGAAGGTGTTTCCCAAAATCGTTTTTGGCTTTTTAAACGAATGATGCAATGAATATCCATTTGCATAAATCTCTGTCCACATCTCTATTTCCTCAGGATACATTACTGGACACTCAGTTACTGGCTCACCAGGGAGAGGAAATGCGTATCTAGAGGAAGGTGTCTCATACTTTGAGAATTTGGGGCCTTTTGAACGCATTAGTTATTTTTTTTATGTAAATGTAATGATTTATTTATTTTTTTTTTAAAGATTTTATTTATTTATTTGAGAGAAAGAATGAGAGAGAGAGAGCACATGAGAGGGGAGAGGGTCAGAGGGAGAAGCAGACTCCCCGCCGAGCAGGGAGCCCGATGCGGGACTCGATCCCGGGACTCCAGGATCATGACCTGAGCCGAAGGCAGTGGCTCAACCAACTGAGCCACCCAGGCGCCCTAAATGTAATTATTTAAATAACTGCTATTTGAAGGGCCTAAAATGATTCCATGAATAACTGCGTATATTGGAGGACTCCTGAGGTGGGACCATTTCACCTGTGGATAAGCCATCATGTTGCTTCTTTCTGGACTGTGCTCCTAGTCTTTGCCTATTATCCCCTATTTTATTTCTCATCTATCTGCAGGCGCTCTTGACATGCTGAGGATCACAGTCTGGTTTTGAATGATCTGGTGAACTTGCATGAGGTGTTACCTGGGTGGGCGTGATTCCTCCTTCGGGGAGTCTGAGGGAAGAGGCTCAATGCTGGAGGTCTCCCGGTCCCGCAGAGGCAGCTCTTTGACATCCCCCTCCTTGGAGGATGGGGTCAGCTGGGTCTTGGAGGTAGAGACCTCCAAATCCTTGCCACTCACAGGGCTGCCGGCACCTTCCTTTCTTGCTAAAGAGCTGGAAGGAGAAAGCAGGGAGGCCCCAGGGCTCAGTCATGGGCAGTAAGGTGTCTCTGGTACTTAAGGGAGTGACATTTCCAAACCCTCAGACATCAGAAGTCCCATCCCAGCCAGGAGACACCTGGGAAAACTAGGCAGGCTCCAGGTCTGAAAGTGGCTGGACCTGTGGGGCGGGCCACAGGCTTCTGGAGCATCCGGGCTGCTGAGGTCTTGATCACACAGGCCTCCTGGGGAAGGGGTGGTAGAGCTCCCACCCAGGGTAAGTCTGTCTGCGGACCAAAGGTAAAGTAAGTCTGCCCTGCTGCCCTGACCAGTCCATGACCTGCTCTCTCGCCTCCACTAGTGCCCACACCCACCCCCAGGAAAGTAGCTGCCCTCGCTCTCCAAGTGATGGCACCCAGGGTCTTCCTCCTCAGAGAGGCACATCTGAGCCAGCCTGAGCCATCAGGAGGAGGCCAGGGGCCTCGGCAACCCCTGCTACCCGACTCCTGTTCCGCATGGAACAGTTTTCTACAGTCAGCTCTGGCCTGTGTCCTTTAGCAGATGGTAATAACAGCAACACCACATTCGCATTGCCTACTTTCTAGGTACAGGGACTGCCTTCACCCATTTATCTTCCCAACAACCCCCTGACTTTGAAGCTACTATTAGGATTCCCAATTTAGGGAGAAGGAAATAGAAGCACAGAGAGGCTGTCATGCCTCCCATGAGGTGACCCTTCAGCGAGAGGAGCCTCCTAGAGCCTGTGTTCACGTCCACCACTACCAGCATCTTCCAGGGACGGCATCTCATGAAGTGAGCCTAGACACTCCTCCCACCTGGCACACACAAATGATTCTTGTCTGGATGGCGAACTGGGGTTTTTAGGTGACATGAGTAGCAGGGAGCTGGGTCACAAAGGACTCCGGTTAGGGGTGGTTTCCGCATGTTGTACTGGGGGTGGGGCTTCTCTCTTCTACTCTATCACTCCTCAGTGGTGTGACCTTGGAAGTGATTTCGCCTCTCCGAGCTTCGGTATCTACATCAGTAAAATGGAGACATGAACTCCTACCTCTTGGGGTTGCTGTGTGGACAAGAGGCAGCCAGCACAGCCTGGGCTCCACAGGTGTTGCTATAGTATTGGCAGCAATATGAGCAACTGGGACCACCCAGTAGCGAAGACACTAGCTTGTGTCCTCTCTTTCACCAGCCACGGAGGGCCAGGTGCTGAGCAGGTAAAGCAACAGGAAGGTTCCTCACCCGAGCTGTTCTTTGAACATCTTCTTGGACTTGGATTTCTTCCCAGGTTTGGTAGAGTAAGGGGTGACCCCGAGTCCGAAGCCTTGTCCATCAGGCTCACCCACTAGGTGGCCATCAACGTCCACAAGCCCTGCCTGGATAGAGGCCAGCCACAGGGCCGAGGGTTAGATTAAGGGTTTTGGTCTGTGGGGGACCCAAGTATACATGTACTCAGGTGGGCATGTTCACCCCACATGCCAAGAGAGCAGGCCTAGGCTGCTAGCTTCAGGCTGTCTCCAACAGCACTATCTCTGACCACCCTACCAATGTACACGTTCCACATCAAATCCACTCAATGGTCTGGTGTCTCCTTGAGGATCTTAAGGCCTGCTTCCAACCTAACTCCAGGAATTGGTCTTGTTTATGGTCATGTTTATGGTCATGTCCCCAATATTGTAGATCATTTTGAATTCATATACAGTTTACTCTTGCCTGGGTCCCACTCATCCTGGTGCTATCTTTATCTGTTGCAACCCCAGATCTGCTCTAATGCGGAACACCTGCTGTTCCTGGAAAGGTCTGGGGATGGAAAAAATCTGACATGAATACTGTCAACAAGAAGCAACCATGCATACCTTCTGGACTGCAGAGATGGCGGCAAAGTCATTCTTGTCTATGAGGGTGTATTTCCTGCGCAAAGTGGCCTCCACTTCCTGTTCCTGTTGGCTTGAGAGAGAATGAGAGAACACCTCGCACCTTGGCGCTAGGCTGAAACTTCCAGAGCAAGAACCAAGTATGGGAATTAGAAGTCATTTGGGTGTGGCCCCTTGGGATGGAACCATACCCTCATCATGAACCAGGCTAGAAAACAAGCCCATTCCACACCCCGATTCCTCAGTGCACACACCCACTGTCCAGCCCTAAAATCCGCAGTGGCCACCCTTGTGTGCCAGGCACTTCTGCTCCAAAACTTTAACAAGGACTGTAAGCCTGCCTCAGGACCATGCTTTCCCACCTAGGTTCTATCTTTAAAAGGCCCTTGGGAATCATGTGACCCATGTCTGTGCTACTACCCAGCATGAGCTGCTCAGTCTACAGGTGTGTCTGCACCCAAATAAACTGCAAATGACTCCTGAAGTGGGCGTTGGACACAGGGAGTCTTCACGATGCCCTGCTCTGGCCACGCTCAGGGCTGGTACTCCAGAAGGACCTCCCGTCTAATTAATGAACTCAGGAAACACCCACCAGGAACCACTTCCTCTCTGAGCTGTCCTTGATTGGAGGGCTCTCCTCCCTGCTTCCCCCCAGGGGATAGGGAGGGCTGGAGGATCTGAGAGCTCAGGAGCCTGGGCACAGCCCAAGGACTCTGGGCTGGCTTCTCACCCATGAGAAACACAGCAGTGTGCTTAGAGGCCACACCTTGACCGTGGGAAACAAAAATGGCAGCCTGATGTAGGAGTCAGGTGGGTGGGTGGGGGGTCCCTTACCTCAGCACCACCCGGAACTGGTTGAACACCTCCTGGATCTGTCTGAGGTTGATGATCTGGAGGGAAGGCAGCAAGGCAGCAAAGGGCTGAGGGTGTGTCTATGGTTAGTAGAGAAACCAGGACTCTTTGGCTAACCCTTTGATCATCTGTCTTAATGGAACATCGGAAATCTCAAGAACAGAGAAACAGGGGCGCCTGGGTGGCTCAGTAATTGGGCATCTGCCTTCAACTCAGGTCATGATTTCCAGGTCCTGGGATCAAGCCCTGTGTCGGGCTCCCAGCTCAGCGGGGAGTCTGCTTCTCCCTCTCCCTCTGCTTCTCCCCCTGCTTGGCTCTGTCTCTCTCTCTCAAATGAATAAATAAAATCTTAAAAAAAAAAAAAAAAAGAACAGAGAAACAATTGATTCATAGTTTTCAAACTAAGTATTTACTGAGGTTATAAAACTGACCTCCCCTGGAGCTCCTGAGTGGTGCAATCAGTTAAGCAGCTGACTCTTGGTTTCGGCTCAAGTTGTGATCTCAGGGTCGTGAGATCCAGCCCCGTATCAGGCTCCATGCTCAGCAGGGAGTCTGCTTGAGATTCTCTTTCTCCCTCTCCCTTGCCACACTTGCATGCTCACGCTCTCTCTCTCAAATAAATGAATCTTTAAAAATTACCTTTTCTAAGTGAAGGTCTCTATAAAATTAAAATGACTCTAGTTCTTGAAAATACTAAGAAAAAAATTTTAGTAACATTTATGGTCTTCAGCTCTCTCCTGTTTCTACAAGGTTCCGTTATGAACTTTCTGTGTGGCACATACACATCTGTGGCTAGAGGAAGGCCAATGGCTTCCCTCTTGGCCCTACAGACCACAAGCATTACCCTTGACGGAGGGTCATTCTGGGACTAACCCTGCTCCAAGGCCAGAGGAGCCGCCCCTGTTGTCCCAGGCTTGCCAGTTATAGCTGCCACAGTAACAGGCCGGCGGGGGGGGGGGTGATCTGCCATGTAGCTCCCTGATGAGGGGTTTGCTGGCCTGCACTGTAAAAGCAGAATGCATCCTTCCCTCTGAGGACCCTTCCCTGTGTGGCTGCAGTCTCTTCCTCCTTGGCCTACTCCAACACCGGCCCTGAATGTCTGCCCTGTCAGCCCGCATGACCATCATCCTTGAATGACCTCACTCCGCCCAGCACAGCAGAGCACCTGAGCTGCTGCAGCTCAGTTAATTCCACTTTGGTTTCCCTCCTCACTCCAAGTACACGAGATTGAGCGTTTTGCTGAAGTCACTCAGCAAGGAGACAACTGACCTGAGCTGGGATCCAGGGCAGCCCGGCTCCAGGGACCGCACCTGTGCCCGGGGTGATGGACCACCCTGTGTGGTCAAATCTGTTCAAGGCCGCTGGCCACTCTGAGGGGCACACCCATCCTCGTAACCCTCAACATGGATGCTGAGGCCTCGGTAGGCTGTAGGGCCCAAGGCCAGGGGTCCAGCACCACCCACCCCATACCCCCTGCACCCACTTGGTGTGAGGTTCCAAGGCCAGCCCAGCCCAAGGGTGGAAGCCCAGGATAGGAAGGCCATGGTCCCGAGGAGAGGCTCCTTACGTCGATCTCGTCCAGCGTCCCCTCCAGGTACCTCCGCACCTGGGAGTTGATCTCAGCAATCTGGATTTCATCCATGGGATCATAGTTCACAAGGGTACGGTTGGCCTTGGAGGAGGATGAAGAACATGTCAACAAGCTCCAAACATCTGAGCCCAACAGGGGCCGCAGGGGTCATTCTGAGAACCAATCAGGGGAGGTTGGACACAGGGCAGGACCACTGGGTCCTGGCCAGGTGCTCGGGTCACAGAGGGACAACTGGGTCTCGAGAGCCGCCTGACACGGGCTTGCCACTCCAAGCAAGGGGACTCTGCTGGCTGAGTCTCAGCAGACTCTGTAGCATGAGGGTCATGGGAGGGGGGTGGCTGCCTCTGCCTTAAGAGCCCCCCTGGACCGTGAGCAGGCCCAGGCAAGCCACCAGAGGTCTCCCGTTCCCACCCTCTGCTGCCGTCCCCTCCCCCACTGCCCAATCTGCCCCACCTCCCCTGACCCTGACCATCACGCTGTCTGCCCCTGCCCTAGCTGCCTGGGACCTGGCCCCCTGCCCCTCGTTCTCCTGTCAACCGTCTGACTCCACTCCCTGATATCTGACACCCATGCCCACATCCTCCTGCTCTTCCAGGATCCCTGCCCTTCAGGCATTCCTGCTCCCCAGCACCACCCCCCCGGCCAAGTCTCCCTGCCTAGTTGGCCCTCCCACCCATTTGGCTCCTGTCCACCCAGTACCCTGACCCCAGCCCCTCTAGCAGTCCGGCCAGCCCCCACTCCAGACCCCTGCCTCTAGCCCCTTACCAGGCTGTCATGGATGGCCAGCTCCTGCTTGAGCAGCACCAGCTCCTTCTCCAGGTTCTTGACCATTCGCTGCCAGGAAACAGTTTGGGGAGGAGCAGGGAGGACAGTCACAGAGGCCACCCTGCCTCTTCCACATCAAGCCCACAATTCCCTAACCTATGCCTGGACATCTCGGCCCCTCCTGTAAACCCATGGGGTGTTGATGTCAGCATCTGGACAATTCCCTCCCCGTTGGTGACTTTTCCCCAACTGCGGTGAGTTTAGGGTCTTTGGGGGCCTCAGCAGTCCCCTGGCCTCTGCTTTTACAGCAGCGGAGACAGAACAGAGTGAGTATAGGCACCCACAGGGCATCCTCACACCCCAACTCCTGGGAGCTTCAGATTTCCAGTCTACCAGGGTGACGGCCCTCTCAGTGCAGCCCACTGCCGCCAGGATGCTTTCCAAGTACAGCCGTACCTTCTACCCTCATCCTTCCCAACTGCACAGATATGTCACGGTTCCCTGCTGACGATCAGGTACATCACCTCTAATATTTTTGCTGCTACAAACAACACTGCACAGCATTTTTGTCCTTCTATCTTTGTGTCTTTCTAGGTTTTTGTAGGATCATGCAGGCTCTTTGTGACCTGCCCCCATTACTTCTTCCCTACTGTTCCCCCCCTCCCAGTTCCTTCCAGTCCTACCAAATTGGCACACTTCCGCCTCTGCCTTGCCTGTCCCCTCTGCCCAAGGACACTCTTCCCCCAAGTATTGCCCTGGCTCACCCCCACACCTCCTGCAAGCCTTTGTTCAAAAGCTTCTAAATTAGGCATACGTCAATCACCCCACGGAAAGCTGCAATCCCCTCCCCACCCCCACACCACTCTTTTTTGCAAATCTTGCTCTAATTTTTTTCATAGCACCTATCACCAACATACCCTAGAGCAGTGCTGTTTAATAGAACTTTCTGTAATGATGGAAATGGTCTGTATCTGTGCTGTGAGCTACATGTAGCTACTGAACACTTGAATGTCACTAGTGTGACCCAGGAAGTGAACTTTTAATTTGATTTAACTAATGTAAGTAGCCCCAAGCAAGTAGCAGCTACTGTACTGGATGGTGGAGCACTAGAACTTACCTCTCTCTCTCTCTCTTTTTTTTTTTTTACATTTAAAGAAATCTTTAAAGAGAACTGTATGCAGGCATACCTGATTTCATTGCATTTTGCTTTACTGAACTTCCCAGATACTGCATTTTTTTTTATAAATTGAAGGTTTGTGGCAACCCCATGTCAGGCAAGTCTATTTTTCCAACAGCATTTGCTCACCTCATGTCTGTATCACATTTTGGTGATTCTCATAATATTTCAAACCTTTTCATTTTTACTATATTTGTTATGTGATCTGTGATCAGTGATTACGACTTGCTGAAAGCTCAGATGATGATTAGCATTTTTTAGCAATAAAGTATTTTTTTAACATTTACTTATTATTATTATTATTATTTTTTTTTTTTTGCATAGGCTCCCCGCCCAGCATGGAGCCCAACATGGGGTTTGAACTCATGCTCCTGAGATCAAGACCGGAGCTGAGAGCAAGAGTTGGATGCTCAACTGACTGAGCCACCCAAGTGCCCCATCGAAAGAGCATTTTTTAAATTAAGGTATGTACATTTTTTTTTAGACACAATGCTACTGCACACTTAATAGACTACAGAACAGTGTAAACATAACTTTTATAGGCACTGGGAAACCACAAAATTCATTTAACTCACTTAATTGTGACAGTCAGTATATTATAGTTGTCTGGAACTGAACCCATGATATCTCTGGAGGTATGAATATTTAAGGTGTACAACATGAAGTGATTGAAGTGATTACTACAGTCAAGTTAATTAACATATCTATCTCCTCACCTAGTGACCGGTGGTAAGAGCTTCTGAGGTCTACTCTCTTAGCAAATTTCCAGTATACAATACAATACTATTAACTATAGTCACCATGTTACACATTAGATCCCCAGGACTTATCCATTCCATAAATGAGAATTTGTGCCCTTTGACCAACATCTCCCCTCTCCTCAGTCCCTGCCCCTACTCTTCGTAACCACTGCTCTACTCCCTGCTTCTATTAATCTGACCTTTTAGGTTTACATATAAGTGAGATCATGCCATATTTTTCTTTCTATGTCTGGTTTATTTCACTTGGCGTAATGTCCTCCAGGTCCACCCGTGTTGTTGCAAATAGCAAGATCTAGACTCACTTCTTTTTTTTTTTTTTATAGCTTATTTCTTTAAGTAATCTCTATACCCAACATGGGGCTCGAACTCACAACCCGAAGATCAAGAATCACATGCTCTCCCAACTGAGCCAGTCAGGCACCCCTAGACTCCCTTATTTCTTATATTTATTATCTCTCTCTCTCTCCCACCCCCAGCAGACCATCAGCTCTTTGAAAACAGACATGTGTGTTTATTTGTATACTAACACTCCAAGTGCTTCAAAAGTGTCTGGTACATGGTAAGTGCTCTGTAGATTTCAAGTAATGGATAAATGATATTTCTAGAAACAGAATTGCTGAGTCATTTTACAGTTGATAGATACTGCCCTAGAGTCTTTCAGATGAGAGCCACAAGGGATTTTAAGCTGAGAATCTTCACTGTGAAGAGGGCTTCAGTTGTCAAAAAATGGCCACTGGAGGGAGCTCCTGACAACTGGATCCTGGGACTCGTGACCAAAGCTGTGACCAGTCTGCAGCAAGGGGTGACAGAACCCTGGCATCCTGGTGGCTCTGTGGCAATTCAGGGCACAAAGCCTGGGACTCAAAGCACATGGCCAGGGTCCAAATCCTGGCTCTGCCCCTCTGGGAAGCCCCAAGATGGTCTCTTTCAGGTAGACTTCCTATGAGGTCAATGGGAGAGGCTTGGTGGCCAGCCCCTCCTCTCAGCTGAGGGATCTCCACTCTGGAAGAGACATCATGCCCAGTTAGGGAAAGTCTGGTTGCACCGTTGAGGGTCCCCGGCGGGATGACTGCCCAGTGTGGCACAGGGAGCCGGGCTTAGATCTCTGGGCCAGTCAGGTGATGTGGGGAAATGGGCCATAGGCTCCCAGGGTAACCAGCTTCCACGTCGCAACCTGAGAGCATAGGAGCTGCTCCCCCTAATGCCTGGCAGACTTAGTGGTCTCCACCTGGCCCCCCTATACTGATTGGAAAAGCTGCTCAGAAACACAGGGCTAGAGCAGCAGACCCCACAGAACAGGACCTGGCAGCACCTCCTGGCTGACTGACTCCTTTTTTTTTTTTTTTTTTGGTACCCCAGGTAGAACACAACACCTGACCAACTCCTTTAAAGATCAGGGACATTTTCTGGATGGAATCAGCACAGACTCACATAAGTTTCCTGATGGTCAGGGGTTTTCAGCATAAACGTAATGAGGATAATTCAGAAAGTTCTGTTTAAGTAGCACGCCAAGCTAGGAGTGGCTTTCTGCCCAGGAAGCTTCCCTCATTGACCTCCCGCTCCCTGCGGCCTGCAGGCCCTCTCTTCTCTCAGCAGAGCAGAATACCAAGTGTCTCTCTGTTGCTTGTTTATGCCCGAGGCTCGCAACTTTTACACCCCCTCACAGAATCACAGATTCCCAGAGCGGGAGGGTCACTGGAGTTCATCAGTCCAACCCCTAGTTCAAGGGTGAAAACTCCGAGGCTCAGAGACAACTGTGGCAGACGCAGATCAGGAATCCAGTCTCCCGCCTTACAACCAGCCCCACCGCCAAGGAAATTCTGTGGAAGCTCCCCCACCGCCTTGAAAACAGGCATCGATACTGAGAATGGCACTAGAAATAACACAGGCAGGCTGGCTGTAGTCCAGGGAAGGGGGCCACCAAAGTAACTTCTCAGGTCTCTCTCAAGAGCTCATGCTCATAAATGCTGATCATAAAGATTATAGACACGGTCACGTTGGATGTCATGGAGACTTGGTTGGCCAGGACCAACAATGCCAATTTCAGAAAATTACATGGAAGGGCATAGAAGTTCCTGCACAACGCCTACAACCCAGCCAGGTTTGTACGCGGCGATGCGGGGGTCCCGAGCTCAGAGAACACCGGACGAAAATAAATAAAACCTCCAAGCTACAGAAAAGCATAGTAAATAATGCCATGAAACCTGGGAAGACCACCCCAAAACCTGACTTGAACAGCATGCTGCCCTATTGGCTTCAGTTTTTTTGTTTTTCATTTTAAGAGATAAAACATGGCAGATAAAAATGAAGCCCCTATGAACCTCACTCTATCCCCCCTGACACCCCAACCCCTGCCTGCCTGGGGTTCAGATACCTGCACATGTTTGAGAGCCCATGGCTCTAAGCCACTCCCCTCCTCAGCCTCGGTTTGGTCTCCCCCCGCCCCATGCTTTTTTCTTTCACTGCACTTGCATCTATCCATTAACGATATTCAGCTTTGCTTTGCACATTTTTAGATTCGGTGGAAATGAAAGAGTCTATCGTTTTGCCCGCTGCAATCCCACTTGAGATTATCTATGCTTGCAGCTCGAGCCCCAGCTCCCTCCCTCCGTGACTCACTTAGCTACTCTCCTGTTTATTAAAGGCTACTGATCACAGCCCCAGCTTCTCACTATACAATGAGCAGCATGAGCTCTGTTCTGCTCCAAGGTTGCTCACACACATATGCAAAGAATGCTTCTAGACTATCCACCCAGAAAGGGACGCTGCTGACCTGTACGTGTGAGTGAGTAGAGGACTAGCTAAAATATTTACTGAGCATTTACTCCATGACAGCACTGCGTTAAGGGGTTTCTCCCTGTTATCTTATTCTTCACAACGTCTCTTTGAGAGTGGATTCTGCTACTTCTCTAATTTATCATCAAAGACCCTGAGGCTTAGAACGGAGAAGCATCTCGCAGAGGTTAGGCAGCTGATGGAAGGAAAGAGCAAGTGGCCGCACCAGGACAGCCCGATGTGGGGGCCACAGCTCTTGACTGCTGTGCCAGTGGTTCTCAAGTGTGGCCCCAGAACAGCAGCGGGGGACTTACTAGAAATGTGAATCCTTAAGCCTCACCCCTCCACCAATGGAATCAGAACTCTGAGAATGGGTCCAGTGAGCTGCTATTCCAGAAGCCTGCCCGGGGTTCAGATACCTGCACATGTTTGAGAGCCCACGGCTCTAAACCACTCCCCTCCTCAGCCTCCAAGCCATGGGTTAGCTCCAAAAAACCACAGAGACCGTTATTTTCCATCAGGATTTAGAATCTGGAAGGTTTAATTAACTGCTTTGTCATGGGCTTAGGGCACGCATATGCTCCGGTCTCTGGTAACCATGATTCTACAAGCATCCCAAAGGAAAGCCAAATTATTGGTAAATGAGTTTTGATTTTGCCAGCTGTTGCCAAAATGCTCTCCAAAGCAGCTATATGGATGACACTGGCCAGAAACAGACAAGCGCTCCTGTCTCTGCACATCCTCACCGTCATTCTCCATCATTGGAACAATTCTAGTTTTGGCTAGTGTGAGGGTGGAATTCCACTAAGCTTTGAACCTGCATTTCCCTGGTTAATGGTGATGCTGAGCATGCCTTCTGGTTGGTCAGCTGTGCTTGCTTAGAGGGATCACACAGGCTGGGAGGAAAGAGGTTTTGTAGTGACATAACCAGATGAGTCTAAGAGTCGGTCCACACTTACTTAACTCTGAAATAGCTCGAAGGAACTCTCATATAGAAGCCCCGGGTAGTCAGAGGCCCTGAAGCCTCACATATGAACTGGGTGGTAACCTGAGCCTTTCACCTGTGTCAGCACCCCTAGGGTGCCTCCAGTGACTCTGAAGACTCTGGCCTGTCCCAGCGTGTAAAAGGACTGACCCAAGATTGCATGGGTATCTTTAGTTGAGGCAGGAAGGGAAGTCAGGCTTGTGTGACCCAGGCAGCACACCCACACACCTTCTCCACAGTGACACACCTGCCCACAAGCCCCTTAGTACCTCAGCATCATACTTTTCGTTGATGGCAGGCTCTGTGGTGACCAGCTTCATCCGGCTGGCAAACCGCAGGGAAGAAAGCTGAAAAACAGATCAGACAGACCTTAATGTCTCTGGCCAATTGCTTGTGAGTGGAGATATTTGCAAAGCAGATCAAAGGAGTCCACCAGGAAAGATGAATCTCTGCACATAGACATATTCCAAAGTGAAGTAGGGGGTCTCCTTCTTGGGGGTTCCACCCAAGTCCCTCTGCAGGGGCAGCCAGGCAGGGGTAATTATGGCTGGAGGCCATGAGGCAGCCACATAAGCAGGCCCTTGAGAAAGAGCCCCGACACCATGCCCCACTGCACTGCTGTTGCATGCGAGGCAGAGGGCTGCTCCCTGGCAGGGGGGAACAGCCAGTGATAGCACAAGGCGGGCCCCGAGATCCCAACCTCATACCATGCCGGCTGACTCAGGGCCCTGAAACAGAGGGGCTTGGGCGGCAGGGGGGCGGGGGGGTGGTCACCCAGGAGTGACCCAGAAGAAGGCCTGAAAGGGCTCTTCCTTCAAGCAGTCTGGTCTAGTGGTTAAGAACTCTGCCGCTGACCAACCGCGCAACCTCAGACAGGTTTTGGAACTTCTCTGTAAAGTTGGGGAGAGCTGCCTCCCAGAGCCTGGGAGGCTTAGTGAAGAGGTATGTAATGCGTTCTCTACAGAACTGGCCCACAGCGAGCCCTCAGGAGGAGTCCCCTGTCACCGCTGCTGGAGCGGCTTCTGTGTGGGCCAGAATCAGGCTCTCCTGCTCCGAGCACAGCAGCAAGTTCAGCCAGGACTCCCTCGCTGCATCTACTCCCACACATATCACAAGCAGTGCCACTGAATAAAGCAACATGATCCTTGACAGGAACTGTGTGAACGTTTTAAAGCCTTTGAAAAAGAGAACCATTAGCTTCCACACCCCAATCGGCCTTTGTCCCAAACCCTTGAGGCCCCTCCAACAGCAGCTCTGGGCTCTGTGGGCGCCGCCCTGGGTCACAAAGCTCTGGGGATGGCAGGTACCAGGAGAGCTGCTTCCTGCACAGTGACCATCTCAGGGGTGGGGATAAGGAGAGAGAGGGGCCTTCCACTGTCCTGGAGGGCATTTCTCAACAAGGCAGTCAGGAGGCCCAATTTTCATATGGGTCCTTTTGGGGTTCACCCGTGCTTTGTCAAGCTATGAGACTGGGAGGATCCTGAAGACTTCCTCCGGGGATGCTGCCTGCACGTCAGCAGGAGCTCCCTCCCGGCCTCCCGAGTCCCAGGGCACCCTCTCTGGACGCGCAGGGCTGGTTCCTAATGCAAGAAACTGGGAGGCCCTGCAGTGTGCCTCGAAAGGACCTGTTTCGCCCAAGTGGATTCTCCAGATGACTGAAGCCTGCCATAAATACCCACACTTGACAAAACAAAATGCCTGTGGAGAGCTTTCCAAATCTGCCTTATTTATGGTGAGTGGCCCTTCAGAGGAAGAAGGGAGCCCCCACCGGGGGGCCCAGCTGTGTGAGCTCACCTATGTCACCGCCTCAGCCATTAGGGCTCATATGACTGCCTCTGATTCTCATAAGCTTGTCCCCTCCCAGGTCACCAGGGTCCTGCAGCCTGGTTAATCTCCCTGCATCACAACTCAGGCCACAGCCCTCCCCTACTCAAACCCCATGACACCCCAGCAACTGGCGGAATACCCAAGGCGTCAGCCTGGCCACCTGCGCCCACGAGGCCTCTACCGTTTTTTCTCCCCCTCTCCTTCCCAGGCCCTCCCCTGCAGTGGCCAGATATTCCTTGCAAGGCCCACACCTTCCGGCCCACAGTCCCCTCTGCCAGGAGCATCTCTGCTTTCTGTACCACCCATCCTTTAACCCCAGCCGGCTCAGTGCCCACCCTCCTCACCCCAGTTTCAGGAAAAGTCCCGCTTCCTCTGACGGGCTCCTTCATCTGGGCCTCTCACGTTCCTGAGGGCCATAGCAAGGAACTCTGAGGCCTTGGGCCACAGATAACTCACCTCTACCCCCCACCACCCTACACACAGCACATGCTTATCACCTGTCAGCTCACACAGGCCTTATAACCACATGGTACTTCTAAGATTTTTAAGTGTATAATTATGAAGAACAAGAAATCCACTGTCCTAGATCCCAATTCACAGGAGCAGCACCCCAGGCAGCATGGTCCTTGCCCCCTGCGAGACTCTCTCACACAGGCCCCCACACTGCGCCTGTTTCTTGCCTTGTCTCCTCCTCAATACACCCTCTGCCCCTTGGTACTTGGTATGTGGATCCTGCCTGGGTCTCCCACAGCAATTTTGGCTGATTCATCCCCTGGATCCCTTCCCTCTTGACAACGTCTATGGCTAAGTATGCCAGCTTAGCCAGCCCAGAGCCAGCCCTACCCAGCCCTGGAACCCGTGAGAAGGATTCCAACTAGGCCGCATGGGCTGTCTTTACGTACCGTCTCTTCTAACTGGGCAGCTTCTCCATAGATGTTCGTCAAGAGGACCATATTGCAATTTCCCCCTGCAGAAAGCAGGACACAGAAGGGCCACGAACCATGTGGGTTTTCTGCCAAGAGAGTCCTTTAAGGCTGGTGGGGGTCTGTTATGGATTGAGTGTTTGTGTCCTGTCAAAACTCCTTTGTTGAAGTCCTATCCCCCAATGTGATCGCACCTGGAGATGGGGTTTGTGGGAGGTAATCAGGTTTAGATGAGGTGCTGAGGGCGGAGCCCCATAATGGGATTAGTGCCCCTATAAGAGAGAGAGAGACCAGAACTCTGTCTCCCTTTCTGGTCCCTCTCTCGTTTCTTTCTTTCTCTTGACCATGTGAAGGCATGGCAAGAAAGCAGGCGTCTACAAGCCAGAGAGTCCTCACCAGAAACCATCCATGCTGAACCTTGATCTGGGACTTGCAGCCTTCAGAGCCTTAAGAGATAAATGTCTATTGTGTAAGCCCCCGAGGTCTGTGGTGTTTTGTTAGGGCCACCCGAGCTGACACAGGCAGGGTCACAAGGGACACATCCAAGCATGTATGAGGCTGGAGGAGGGAACGGAAGGGGAGAGGCCACTGGATGTACCTAAAGGGAGGGGAGACAGCAGAGGAGAGATGGCAATGGGGCAGGGAGGGGCAGGGGAGAGGGCTGTGGGCCAGGGTTTTGCTACCGGCGGCACTCCATGAATAATCAGACACCCGTGACTGTGCCATCAGGCCCAACACCAAAGCCTGGAGACACAAGGCCATGAAGGATTCTGCCAGGTTTAGGGAGGGGAAAGGAGAAGGTATTCCCAGCAGAGGCAAAAGCTCCAGCCAAGGTTCTGAGGGAACAGCAGTGCATGCCGTGGGTGACATGAGAGGGTACCCCACATGCTGTGTCTGTGTCTGGGGTCACCGAGAAAAGGCTGCAGGGAAGTGCAGGCCAGCGGAAGGGAGCAAGTCCATGATCGCCAGCAGCAGCTAGGCAGGGCCTGTCCCTCCTCCCCGGATACCAACTGCACCCTCACCTAATGAGTCCTTCAGGGCGTGGGTGAGCTTGCACTGCCGGAAGGGGATGTGGTCCCGCTTCTGATCCCCGAGGGCAATGATGGCCTGCTCCAGGAATGACAGCGACTTGTTGATGTAGGTGGCTTCCTTCAGCACACGGCCCTCTGACTACAAAGCAAAGGTCAAGTCCACTTCACACCAAATAGGGAGGCTGCCCCGCGGAGAATGCTGCAGGTGGGTGGCCAGGCCAGAGCCTCCTTCCCCGAGCCAGCTCTCCTCTCAGTGTCCTGGGATTGTATCCCATCTCGGGCGAATACTAATACTCCCAGGAATGCTCATGCAAACATTCATGGCAGCGTTCACGTGAATATGAATACTTACGTGAATATTCATATGAATACTCACTTAAGAGTCACACCAGCATGAATATGCACAGGAGTATTTGTGTAGATACTTGAGGAAATCATCCTGAGGCTATCATACACATAAAAACGCTTATACAAATGCACATAGGAGGGGCACCTGGGTGGCTCAGTCAGTTAAGTGTCTGACTCTTGATTTCGGCTCAGGTCATGATCTCAGGGTCTTGGGATTGAGCCTGGTGTCGGGCTCTGTGCTCAGCGTGGAGTCTGCTTGTCCCTCTCCCTCTGCTCCTCCCCTCCCTGCGCACAAGCTCTGTCTCTCCTTCTTTCTCTACCTCTAAAATAAATAAAATCTTTTTTAAAAAAAAGGCACATAGAAATGCTCACTGCATACTCCTGTGAATACTTCTGCTGCTATTCACATTCATATGAATATCTGAGATGAAAGACTCATGTGAACACTCACCCTCATACACAGAAATGCTAACACTAGCACAAAGCATTTACTGAGCACTTACTGAGAGCCGAACACCTTGCTAAGAATTTAGGGGCCATCATCTCATTCAATGTTTACAAAAATGCCATTAGGTGGGAACTGCAACTATGTTGCTGCTGGTTCACCTCTACTAATTCCTTCCCCCTAGCAACACCTCTACTAATTCCGTCCCCCCAGCAACACGTGGTCAAGCCCATGTGCTCTAGTGTGCCTAGCTGAGGACTGGGCTCACAAATGCCCCCTGAGGGACGGCCCATGTGCACAGCCGCTATGCCGGAAACAGGGCTGTGGTTTGTTGGGAAGGAACCTCCCGCTACCCACTTACCCCAGACTTCCCCAGCCTTTCCGAGCCCGCTAGATCCACCAAGTTAATTTTGGAAGTGATGTACTTTTCGTCTGATAAAGTCCGTGAATGGGCCTACGAAACATCCAAACAGAGGTGAGACGTCACAGGGAGAAGCTTCTGACAGAGCCGGGGCACGCGAGACTCGGCCGCCCCTCCCAGGCTATTTAAGGAGCTCGCACTCACCTCCACGTAGATGGTGAAAATGCAGTGTGACCGGGATGAGTTTTTGTTCATTGTGTGGGAGGCGATAATCCTATTGGTCTCTCCCTGAAGAGGAGGGGGAACATAGAAAACATTTTGAAAAATTACTTTTAAAAATTATGAGAAATGAATTAATTTGTATTTTTAAAGGCACAGCAGGCCCTTGTTTCTAATTCACAGGATTGGGACCTATGACCAGAATACACTTAAAGATGTGGTGGAAATGGCTGTTCTTAGGAGAAAAAGGTCCTTGTGGGAGGGACTCCACAGTCCCCTTAAAGGCCCCAGAGAAATGCTCTGAACAAGTCCCAAAGCAGTGATGACAGGGCCCCCAGGGGAGGGGAGGGGAAGCCCTGAGCTGCGGAGCAGACCTGGCTGCCCCCCTGGCTGACCCCCATGGCCATATCTCCAACAGCTTCTCACTGTCGCCTGTCCTACAAATTCAGTGACATTCACCAAGAGCGTAAGGGGTCACGTCACCTTCATCCTTCAGTCCCCTTTGTGAAGTGCCCTCTGCCCTTGTCTTTCTGGCTTCCACGAGACAACCTCTGATGGCCTGAGAAGTGCGCTTCCCTCCGTGAAGAGTCCTTTGCTAACTGCCCCCGAGCCTTCCTTACGTGGCATGGCAGTCTAGGAAACTCCACCTGACCTTCCCTCCCTTCACCTGAGGTAGGACTTGCATTGTGGCCTGACAGCTGTCCAGCCTTACCCAGTTCCCTTCCTGCTTCCTTGACACGGGAACCTCTCCTCTCATAAAACCTATGCACATTTAATCCCATCTTGGCATCTGCTTCTCAGAGAGCCCAGACTAACATACTTTGAAAAGACTGCTGAATAGACTGACAGTTGACTTCTCACTACTAATGATGGAAACCATAACTTTGCAATGATGTCTTTAATATGGTAGAAGTGGAAAAAATGCCAAAATAGAATATTACGCCCAGCAAAAATATCTTTCGAGATTGAGGATAAAATAAGGACATTTCAAAAAACAAGAAACTCTTTGTCACCAGCATGCTCACCGTAAAGGATGTAGAACAGAAAGAAGGAAAACATTCTCCAGGGGAAGGTTATGGAGAAAAGAAAGGAAAAGCAATGAAAGTGGTAATATGAGGGTAAATGTGAAAGAATGCAGACTATATAAGATGTTAATAATGATGCCCCTGCAGAGTCAAAAAACAAAAACGTAAAAGACAAGGCGATGATCCTAAGGTTCTTACAGAATCCAGGAGGAGGGAGAGGTTTTTATGAACTTTAGATTTTGAAAGGTGTGATTTTAAAGTAATTATAACATGAATAAAATGGTAATGTTATAGTAAAACATAACATTATGATAAAATGACATTTTATTTTGATCCACCACAGGAAGTTTCAAAGAAATGGACAGGCAAGTCCTCTGTACCCTTCACTCAGCCTCTCCCCATGATAAGAGCTTGCAAAACCACAGCACAGTATCAAAGTCAAGAAGCTGACACGGAACCATGAGAGATGATGGACTCTGAAAAACAAACTGAGGGTTCTAGAGGGGAGGGGGGTGGGGGGATGAGTTAGCCTGGTGATGGGTATTAAAGAGGGCACGTTCTGCATGGAGCACTGGGTGTTATGCACAAACAATGAATCATGGAACACTACATCAAAAACTAATGATGTAATGTATGGTGATTAACGTAACAATAAAAAATTTAAAAAAAAAGAAGCTGACACAGGTATAACCCACAGAGATTATTCAGATTTTACCAGGTAGATATGCTCATTTGGGTGTGCATGTATGTGTATTAACTAAATGTGCAAGTTGTTATTTCTAGGATAAACTGAGAGAGCGAGGGAATATAAATATGAATGAACATATAACCTCTAAATTAGTAAAGAGGGCAACAGGACAATAAAAAATTAAATATTCAATTAAAAAGAGGGCAGGGGCGCCTGGGTGGCTCAGTCGGTTAGGCGTCTGGTCATGATCCCGGGGTCCTAGGATCGAGCCCCACATGGGGCTCCCTGCTCAGTGGGGGGGCCTGCTTCTCCCTCTCCTTCTGCCCCTTCCTCTCCGCTCGTGCTCGCTCTCTCTCTCTCTGTCTCAAATAAATAAAATCTTTAAATAAATAAATAAAAGAGGGCAAAACAGGTAAGAAAAATAAATGTAGAACAAATGGAACAAAGAGAAACCACACAGTAACACGACAGATGTAAACCAGCTATAGGCGTAATTTACATTAAGTGCAAGTGGAATGAAATGCTTCAGTTAAAAGACAAAGACTGTCGCACCACCAAGACCGAGTTATGATGAAACAGAAAATATGAACAGACCAATTACTATTAGGGAGATTGATTCAGTAATCAAAAACCTCCCAACAAATAAAAGTCCAGGATCAGATGACTTCACTGGTGAATTCTACCCCTGGATTTTTTTTTTTTTAATTTTATTTGTTTGGGGTGCCTGGGTGGCTCAGTCCGTTAATCGTCTGCCTTCGGCTCAGGTCATAATCCCAGGGTCTTGAGATCGAGTCCCGCATCAGGCTCCCTGCCCGGGAGAGAGCCTGCTTCTCTCTCAGCCTCTGCTCCCCATGCTTGTGCTCTCTCTCTCTCCCTCCCTCCCTCTCTGGCAAATAAATAAATAAAATCTTAAAAAAAAAAAGATTTTATTTATTTATTTGAGAGAGAGAGAGAGAGTAAAGAGAGAAGTGCACAAGTGCCGGGGAGGAGCAGAGGGAGAGGGAGAAGCAGACTCCCCACTGAGCAGGGGGCCCCATGCAGGACTTGATCCCAGGACCCTGGGATCATGACCTGAGCTGAAGGCAGACACTTAGCCAACTGAGCCACCCAGGTGCCCCTCTACCCCTGGATATTTTTTAAAGAAAATCCTTTTATATGCTCTTTACACAAAAAGCCAAACAAAAAATTCACACACAATTCACTTAACCTAAAATCAGGAATTTTTTTCATTAAATAACACAAAAAAAGAGAAAGAAAAAAAGAAGCCACAGGAAACATAAGATATTTGCAATACGTATAATTGAAAAAGAATTAGTTTTCTGAGTATATAAAGAATTCATGCAGATCAGTAAGAGAAAGAAAAAAGGACATCTGTAAAAACAAACAAACAAAAAACCAAAAGACAGGAAAAGGGAAATCCACATGGTCAATAAACACATGAAAAGGTCCTTAATTTCATTAGTAATGAAAGATGAAAAGGGAAGACCACAGTGGGAAACACCACACACCAGCCAGATTGGTCAAAATTTTAAGGTCAGAACACTCAGGATTCTGATAACCTGCTGTGGGAGTGTACCATTATGGAAAAGAGTTGGCACTGCCTAAGAAAACTTAAGACACACATACTCAATGACCCATATTGGCAGTCCTAGAAAAATTCATGCTACGTGCACCAACAGATATACAAGAATGGTCCCAGTGGCATTGTCTGAAATATCCCCCGAATTACGAAAACCCAAACGTCCATTAGTAGAAGAGTGGATAACTAGCTTGTAGTATATTCACCCAATGTAATACAATGATAATGACAATGAAAAATATACAGCAAGAATGCAGATGCATTTCACATAAAAAGTAGATAAAAGGGAAAAGTAATCAGACAGAATTCATCCTGCGTGATTCCTTTCATATAAAAAATTTCAAAAAAATTAAACTACACTTGCTGTGGGAGGAAACATGGGTGATAAAGCTACAAAGACCAATGAAATGATCACAGGTCAGGAGGGTGGTTATTACTAAGGGTATGAATAAATACTTATTCATGATAAAAAAAAAAAAAACTCTTCCCAAACTTGGACCTTCTTTAACCTGAAGCCACCAAAATCCTCCAGCAAACATCATTAGTCACGGTGAAATGTTAGGAGCAACAAGAAGACAAGAATGCCCTACAGCTGCCTCCTGGGACGCTCTCTTCCCTGTAGATGCAAGGGCTCCAGGTGTAAAGCACCCCTGAGGACACCTAGGTGACTTTTAAAAAAAAGTTTTATGGACACATAATTTAAATAGCATAAAATTCTCTGTTTTAAGCATACGATGCAGTGATTGTTTTTTAGCAAATTTACAGAGTTATGCAACCATCACCACAATCCTGTTTTAGAAATGTTGTGTAACTCCAAAAAGTTCCCTGGGCCCATGTGCAACCATTTCCCACTCTTTCCTCTGGGCAACCGCTAATCTGCTTTCTATCTCTAAAGATGGTGTCTATTGGGACATTTCAAATGAGTGGAATCATACAGTATGGATCTTTTGTGTTTCTTTTACTGAGCATTTTTTTGAGACTCATCCATCTTGTAGCATATAACAGTAGTCCATTTCTTTTTATTGCTGAATAGTTCTCCATCATATGGATGTACCACATTTTGTTGATCCATTCACCGTGTGATGGATATTTTGGTTATTTCCAGTCTTTGGCTATTATGAATAATGCTGCTACAACATTTGCCTACAAGTCTTTGTGTGAACACATGCTTTCGTTTCTCTTGGGAAGATACCTGGGAATAGAATTGCTAGATCTTATGATAAAATTAGTGTTTAACTTTTTAGGAAACTGCCAAAATGGCTGCACCATTTCACATTTCAGCAACAATGTTTAAGAGTTCCAACCTAGGGGCGCCTGGGTGGCTCAGTCGGTTAAGCATCTGCCTTCGGCTCAGGTCATGATCCCAGGGTCCTGGGATCGAGCCCCACATCCAGCTCCCTGCCCAGCGGAGAGCCCTGCTTCTCCCTCTCCCTCTGCCCCTCCTCCCCTTCATGCTCGCTATCTCTCAAATAAATAAATAAATAAATAAACAAATAAATAAATAAAATCTTAAAAAAAAAAAAAGAGTTCCAACCTATATGACTTTTAAAAGAATAGCATACGCTGGGGAATTTACAGTTTTGTAAGAGCTCTTATATACTAAGGATGCTAATCCTTATTTTTTTCTATACTGCAAATGCCCATGATTTCATGTTGACTGAAAAAAAAGGACAATTTCAACTATGTTAAGAAAAAATTGCATGGGAAACAAAGACTGGAAATTAGCCAAAACATACATTATTGTTGCTGTATGTAGGAAACAGATGAGTGAATTCTTTTTTTGTTCCCGTATTTTTTTCTTTACTATCTGAACTTGCTAATGAGCATATATAAATATTCATTCTGATTATCAAAGTAAGTAAAAAAACTAAGGAGGGAGGGAGGAAAAGAAAAAAGGGAAGAAAGGAAGGGAAGGAAGGAAGGAGGGAGGAAGGGTGGAAGGAGAGAAGGAAGGAAGGAAAGGTCCCTTAGACTTGGTCATCTCACCTCAAAAAGGAGGCTGAAGGCATCCTCCTCCTGACTTGTAAGGTGGACTGACAAGCCCTTAACGAAGACCCCTTGAGGGTTTTCCACAATGGTCATTGGTGTGACTGACGGTCCGACATAGGGCAGAGTGGACAGGAGATCAAAGAGACTCTCGTTGTAGATTTCCAGGTAGGAAACACGCACAGTGATGGCATGTGTGGGGCGTTCTGCGATCATCCTAAAAACCTGGATGAGGGATTGGACGTAGTCACGAAGAGAAAACTCCAATGACCAGCCAGTGTTAGGAGGGTTCTGACCTCAGCAGGGAATATCCAGAAGTACAGTAAAAAAATATTTGTCCTGGGGCGCCTGGGTGGCTCATATGGTTAAGCGTCTGCCTTCAGCTCAGGTCATGATCCCAGAGTCCTGGGATCAAGCCCCGCATCGGGCTCCTGGCTCAGCGGGGAGCCTGCTTCTCCCTCTCCCTCTGCTTCTCCCCCTGCTCATGCTCTCTCTCTCTCTCTCTCTATCTCTGTGTCTCAAATGAATAAATAAAATCTTTAAAATATTTGTCCTAAAAGAATTTACAGTCTAGCTGGCATGATGGTCATCATCATCAACAATCACAATTATTAGTCCACTGAGTGATAATTATTATCATGTAGTTTTCTGAGGCCTGACTTAACAGATTGAACAGCCCCATGACATGATAAATGGAAGACTCTGGAGTGAAGATCCCTTATTTTATGGGGTCTCACCATATAGATGCCTCTTTCACAGCCATTATTTAATTCCATTCTCACAACTCCTCTGTGATTGAAGCAAGGCAGGGGCAACGCCCACCTGTGGAAAGCTCCATGCAGTGAAAGTATTTGTCTATGATCACTCAGTTACAGAGAGAAGCCAAGCCCAAACTCAGCCTTCCCAGCTCCTAATACCCTCCCTGGTACTTATGGGCAGGTGACTTTGGACTGGTCTTTTCCCCTCTCTTGACCTTAACTTTCTTAATTGTCAAATGGGCAGTGGGGATTGGGCTGGATGATCCCTGAGATCCCCACCTTGCTCTAACAGTCTAGGTGGGTGCTGTCCAACATGGTAGACACTAGCCACAGGGGGCTGCTGAGCACTTGAAATGTGGCTGACACAAATATGAGGGGCGGAATTTGAAAATTTTTTTAAAATTGTAATTAATTTGAATTTAAATTTCAAAGCAGTCCTAAGTTCAGTTACTGGTAAACTTTTCAGTATGTTTGGAACAACTTGGGTTTATAAATCTACTTTTCCAACTGTAAATTTTATGAAATCTCAACACAGATCAAGTTTTCCTGATGAGTATTTAGTGTCTAAATTTTGAAATGGCCCGTAAGTGTAAAATACACACTGCAAAGACTTGGTGTGACAAAAATAATGCAAAATATCTCAAGAATTTTCCTACTGACTACATGCGGACATTATATTTTGCATATACTGACATAAAATATATCATTAAAATCAACTTCGCCTGTTTTACTTTTCAAACTGTGGTTACTAGAAAACTCAAAATTGCATGTGTGGCTTCCATTTTATTTCTACCAGGCAGTGCTGGACTCCACTACTGAAGTCGAAGATGCTGAGCTCCTAAAGCTTTTGACAGCGGGGCATGAAGGAGATTGCTTCACCAGTTAGAGCATGGGTGGTTTATACACTAGAGGGTCCTCTCCATTTCTTACAGGACAGGGCTATAAAACCTCAAGACGCTTTTGGGGTAAAAGCCCTTTACCTCCTACCTCCCAACAGAGGATCCTCACAGAACTCCGAAGGAAGGGCCCTCTGTCCTATCTTCAGTCAGAGTTCCCAGACCCTCCAGGGCTGACTCAGTCCTGAACGCTCATGTTGTGCCTGCTTTTTCCCTTTGCTCTTTCTGGGGCTGTGGTGGTGGAAGAAGCCAGAGCAGGCCAGTAAGGAAGCTCTCTAAGAGTCCATACCCCCCTCATTAAAACGAGGAAGGAACTTAATGATTAGGACCTCCAAATCCTCAATTACAGGATCACCGACCAGCACAGCAGCAAGAAGCCAGTTGGCACGTCCTCACAAATGAAACTGGCTCTGCACGGGCTTGGGTCAGACTCTGCAACCCAAACTCCCAGTTTCCTGAGGCCTCTGTACCCCCACCCCCTCAACGTATATCCTGTATCCGGTAGCAGGCCTGGGGTCAGCAGCAGCTGTGGTAAGGGGCGGGGAACTGTGAGGCACCCCACCTGTGGGCCCACTCTCTACCTGCTGTAGGGCACGAGGAAGGATCCCCCGGTGCTTGTAATTCTCAGTTGCCCCTGTCATGGTGTATGTCTTGCCGGCTCCTGTCTGCCCGTAACACATGATGGTACCTGCAAATATTTGGAAACACGTCTTGGTGATGTCCAGGAAAAGAGCTCCGAGGATAGCTCTCTTATCCCCCAGCATGCCTGGTGCCAGTCTGGATCCTGGTGTGGAGGTGGCCATCAGAGCAGCTGTGGACATGAGGAATTCATGCCTTGGGAGAGGCAGGTGATGGGTGGGCAGGGAAACAGGGACATAAATGGTCTAAACACAGACCGCTGCTCTGAATCTGGCCCATGTAGTGCTCTATTTGATCCCTGTGCCAAGAGAGGATCTCACCCTCGGGCTTCTGAGCAGAGCAGGGAATATCAGGGAACAGAGAAACTGGGAATTTTCCTAGACAAGTGAGGAGGAAGACAGAAACACTGAACTCCAGCCCTTCTTTTTTTAAAGATTTTATTTTATTTGTCAGAGAGAGAGCAGGAACACAGCAGGGGGGAGGGGCAGAGGGAGAAGCAGACTCCCTGCTGAGCAAGGAGCCCGATCCCAGGACCCTGGGATCATGACCTGAGCTGAAGGCAGACGCTTAACGACAGAGCCACCCAGGTGCCCTGAAGTGAAAAATTAAGACATTCAGAATCCGGCACCACTGGTTGAACAGTCCTTCTTTAGCAAAGCCACGAACTGCCAGGCTCAGGCGTAGGCCTCCCTGGAGCTGGCCAGGCAAGAGGCAAGAAGAGCTTTCAAAATCCCCAGGAAGAAATGGGCGTGGAAAGGGCATTTCCTGTTAATGGTGAGAATTCTCTGTAGACTGCAAGTTCCCACAGGATCAAACAGGGCAGCTAGTTGGTCCCATGCCACTTTCAGAAACACCGCCATGACAGGTCCTGATCTGGTCCCACCACCCTCTCCAGGAAGACTTCATTTGTACCTGTCACGTCTATGAGGTCTACCATCACCACAAGGCTTTTGAGCTCTGGTTCCCATCCGCCCTTCCTCCTGGCTTGGCCAGCCTGAGCCAGACCCATCCCAAACGCTGCTTCAGGGCAACGCTGGGCCGTGAAAAATCAGTGTTTGCCTTCACCCCACCAATGCTCTAGTTGGTAGGTTTTACACAAGGGGCTCTAATTCAGCAAGTGAGCCGAGGTCAGAAACAGTGTCTACTAACACAAGTGTGCAGGAAGGAGTCACGGCAGCTGGCCCTCGGGGCCCATTTGTGATTCCACAGCACCCAGGGCCCAAGACTCTTAACCTCCCAGGCCTTCTTAGTTCCTCGTCTTCTACCTCTTCAAGGCCACATCCCCTCAGGGTCAATGAGGACCACGCCTATGTATCACAAGCAGGATATATTACAATGTGTGGGTGTCAACACTAAACAGACTTTTATTTATTATTTTTTTTAATATGTTGGGTACTTTTTTTTAAGATTTTTATTTATTTATTTGACAGAGAGAATGAGAGATAGAAAGCACGAGAGGGAAGAGGGTCAGAGGGAGAAGCCGACTCCCTGCTGAGCAGGAAGCCCAATGTGGGACTCGATCCCGGGACTCCAGGATCATGACCTGAGCCGAAGGCAGTCGCTTAACCAACTGAGCCACCCAGGCGCCCCAGATTTTCAAATCTTAAGATTTTCAAGCAATCTTAGACTGAACTAGTTTCTAAAACTTTCCCAATAAAGCTGCTTTTAATTTGTTAAGACAATCAAACTCCACTCCATTTTTTCATGCTATATGTAAATAACCCTATACTAGAATAGGAAGGGTAGACTGATTTTGCTGGTAGAATGAACGGAAGTAGCTCCTAGCAGGTAGCCAAGAGAAAAGTATTTGGACTCAGTCAAACTCATAAGGACATTATCTTCCAAGCTAATTTCTGAGATATGTGAAACAGGATAATAGTTCATCCCCAGGACCTAGAGCAACAGCCATTGAATCTTCCTATGAAGGTAGGATCCCAGAACTTTGGATCAAGTCATGCCCACAATATCACCAAGCAAATAATCGGTTTTCCACCGTAAGAATGCAGAGACAGACAAATAAGCAAACAGAAGTTAGCATGAGAGGTTATCTTTTCTTTCATTCACCATAAAATGCAACTCTTTTGAAGGGTTCTGAGGGTTCTTATGTAAAACAACTGACAATTAACTAAATTACCATTGTATCCATTGAGGGCTTGAGCAACCACGTCCTTTGCAACTGTCTCATAAACCAAGTCCTGGGAGGCATTGTGGAGAACTCCATCCAGCTTGAACGACCAGTCTGTCTGCTTGTTATTGACAACTCCTCTCTGAAGATCCTTTTTTAAGTGAATATCAATGCTCTAGGAAGAGAGAGAGTTAGTGTTTAGAAAACTGATATGAAAAACTCACTACTAGCTGAGGCCTGACCTGGAGAAAATAGAGGAAGTGAACGTTAGGAAGAACAGGGACTCCCACCAATGGGCCAATATTCCAATGAATTCTTTGGGATGGGAGAAGGAAGCTCCTGCAGGGAGGCCACACAACCCTTCAGGTGGAAGGATCAGGAAACTGGAGCACTTACTAGTTTCAGAATTTGTTACCCTAGGTTACAGGGTGCTGTTTGTCTTGGTTCCCCCATCTATGATATGGGGTCAAGCATATTTATTATGTTTCTATTAAATAAGCTTTAGACACATTCACTAAGCACAGTAAGGCCTTGGATTAGGCCAGGGAGAACAGTGGGCTTCCTGACAGAGGCCTGGGCTTGAGCCACATCTCTTACATGCTATGGGCCATTGTGAGTAATGATGAATAGCCACAGAAAAGGCTCTTCTTGACTTCTCATCGTTCCTCACTGGTATTACAGCAAATCACGGGTGCCTACCCATTTGTAATCAGCATATTTTTAGATGCACAGATTTCCAAAAAAAAAAAAAAAGTTAGATTTTTACATCCCTCCACAGCAAAACACTATGGCAGCAGCTGGGTTAGGAACCTGTTGTGTTAGGTCAATGGTAGATTCCAATCTTCACTATGGGGACTTCTGATGTAAAGAGCCTCTTACTGGATTTTTATCCTGGCTGCCCTAATCCAGGAGCCAAGACACAGCCACATGCAGAAAAAGTAAGATCAAGAGGGGCTTGGTGCATTCATACATTAAATGCTCTGCGCTTCTATGTTTGTTGAAACCATGCCCCATTTGAGCTCTTTTCTGACTGCCAAAACTTGCAAAGCTTGGGGAGTTTGCTCTTGAATTCTTCCCTTAAGGAACGTCTCACTGCTGCCCACAGTGGATTCACAGTTGTTTGCTGAGTGAAAACACAGGACTCTCTCAACCTGTCCCAAGCCTGTCATGGGCTTCAGAAAGACTGTGAGGACAGTGGTAAAGGCATGGGGATGGATAAACCTTTCCAGTTCTCTCGGTGAGTTTTTCCCACTGGTTTGGTAAGTTTAACAGTTATCAAGTTAAGACATTCTACCTGGACCCCTGGGGAGATTATGTAACAGACCTGATCACCAGAAAGTTTTATGGGTGTGGACAAACATCAGCTTTTCTGTATCAGATACAAGGCTGGAGGTTAAATGTATTAACCAAAAATATAATTAAAAATGGGAGTTTCGAGAGTTTCCTCATCGAAAGCGATTCGGGGGGAGGGGTTTGGACTTGTTGGACTCTGGAGTCCATCTGAACTTTCGTCAATTCTGTCTCGGTCCTTAAAGGCCATTTAGAAACAGGGTCACGCTGTAGCAAGGGGGGACAGAGAGCACCGGGCCGGTGACGGCAAGCACGTTGCACTTACTTTATTGTCATCTCCATATTTGATCATTTCGTGAGCAAAGTCATCGGTGGGTTTGACACGGACAAATGCATGAACTTTTTTCCTAGTGCCCATTCTAGCTAAAAAGAAGAAAATAGTGCAGCTTTCAGTAGTCGTCATCAGATGACAATTAGTGGGGAGGTGTCATTCATGAAGGAGATCAGAACAGAGTGACATGGAGTCTGTGTTTTCCTATTCCACTGAGAGCCAGTCTCCCTTTTTACCCCTAGCATGTCAGGGCTTTACCCACAGGACACGGCTCAACAAGTACAGGGGCTGACTCATCGTTTTCCACCAATGGTCCCCTAAGAGACAGGTATACAAGGCAAAAAGAATGCTCCCTTGAGGGGCCTAATCTTAGATATGTTTCCTAAAAATGTTCTGTAACGGAGTCCACTTGTGCTTTGCCTCATTCATTATATTTTCCTCTAAAATACTTAGGAAATGCATTTAAATTAATTTTCTTTTCTTCACTAACATACATTACTTCAGATGCAGCACCTCCTCCTCTACCTCCATTTGACACACCAGAAAAATGATTCCCTAGAAGTATATTTAATCTAGCCCATGCATCAAATATTCTTTCTTCTCTGGCAGTCCATTGAGAGAAAAAGTAGACAGTCCTCTACTTCCTCTTCCTCTCTCAAACCTAACTATATTTTCTTTCAGGTAGACATACTTAAATTTGTATTTCTTCATATATACTATCATGAATAACTACCATGTGTAACAAAATGTTAAAATAAATGCTTGGGGTAGCTTCATGGAATAGGATGTAAGCTTACAGATATAAGGATTAGGAAGGGAGATTTGGGTAAGTGGCCTTCCTACTATGTAGAGCTGTCCTATAATGTTAAAAACTCAAGCAAATTCAAGATGCCACCTAGCAGGGATGCTACCAAAGGGACTGTTGCATTGAGGGGAGAGTTAATTAATCTCTTAGATCCTGTCTAACTGAAGTATTTTATAAAAATTTTTAAAAATCAAGGGCACCTGGGTGGCTCAGTTGGTTAAGGGTCCAACTCTTGGTTTTGGCTCAGGTCATGATCTCAGGGTTGTGAGATCCAGCCCTGTGTCGGGCTCCATCCTCAGCAAGGAGTTTGCTTGGAATTCTTTTCCTCTCCCTCTGCTCCTCCCCCCACTCGCATGCTCTCTCTCTTTCCCAAATAAATAAAATCTTTAAATTTTTTTAAAAATTGAATTACACAACCAAACGATAACTAATAAATCTCCTATTTCATTGGATATCAGTCTCATTGGCGAAACCACACGAGGTCCTCTCCTGAGAATGACTATGTAAAAATATTTAATACTAATTAGACAGAAAATTTTGGTTCCAGCACTGACATAGAGAACCAAAGAGGGCTTTTAAGCAGAAGGAATGATTGTGCTATTTTTATTGCTTTGAGGGGAACTTAAAACTTAGCTCTTCACGTGCCTCTTATATACTGATGACAAAGGATTAAATATTGAGAGAAAATGTCAAGAGCTCTAAGGAAAGCTAAGGAAAAATCAATCTCTAATCATCATCAATTACATTAAACCTAGTTAATACTAGAAAACAAGATGAAAGTCTATGAAAATATATTAAACTTCATTGTTTGAAACTATTAGGGAAATTAACATGATACAATTTTAAGTTGTTCAAAGAGGAAACGTTTCTAATTTTACATATAAGTTTTCCTAATGTTGATTGAATATTTTTTCTTTCCTTCTTTTTCAAATAATGGGAACAATATCATCAAGTAGTCTATGGTCGTGTACTCCTAACACTGGGCTTTCACATTTCGATAATTTCACTTTTATGGAACTATGCATATAAAGAATGTTAAAAACTCATTTATAGAGTTCATGCTCCAAATGTACAAAACACACTTGGAAAAGAGACAAGGCCCAAGGGTCTGGATGTGTGCTGCATGGCATGCTTCTCTTCTGACCTCCCTCTCAGGGTTAAACCAGTTCAATAAGAAATGAGGCATTTGCCACTAAAATTACCTGTACCTTCATGGGGCAGGAAAGAGGAGTTGAAGCCAAAGAAATCTTCTGGGTATTTTTGAAAAACAAAACAAACAAACAAACAAAAACACAAAAAAACAACCAGCAAAGGAATTTGTTCAATTTATGAGGAGTTAGGGAAACATGAGACACATAGGGAGCTGATTCAATTTCATATTCAAATTGGCAAATAGCAACAGCATGGTGGTTAAGGAAAAAATAGCTTGCTTGAGCAATTGTGAAGAACTCTAACACATAAACTGATACGATGCTTATTATCTTTTAAAAACTAATTGTTAAGACCTTTGCTGTAAAGAAAAAGTCATGCATGACAGGGATTTCTTCTCTGAATTACAGTTAATTATTTCACTTTTTTTTTTAAGACTTTCATTTATTTATTTGAGAGAGAGCACTGAGGGAGAGCGAGAGGGAGAAGCAGACTCCCCACCCAGTAGAGAGCCCGACGTGGGGCTTGATCCCAGGACCCCAAGATCCTGACCTGAACCGAAGGCAGACGCCCAGCCGAGTCACCCAGGTGCCCCTAATTATTTCACTTTTTTTAAAAAAGCACATTAAATAAAGAATATTAACCTTTTACATGTATTATCTAAGAGAGGTTCATTGAATGTTACCTGATAAAAAAGATTACAGATTTTGAAAATATTAATGTCCCTCTACATTTCTAAATACAACTTGCAATGATTTCCTATTACAATTATATTAACTGTCATCAATGGCATTAAGTATTGCTACAGAAGCAAAATAAATAGATGGGCCCTGCCCTTTGTTTACAATTTCAATGATGTCGACAAATGAAACTCTAACCTGTTACAAGGCCTTCAGATGTCAAATCAAATAAGCAAACATGTCACTTTCATATTTGCCTACTGCAGACCTGTGTCCACCTGCTACATTCCTCAAGTAATTATTTCATGGAAGTCTTTTCCCAGCCACCAGGGGACAATTCAGACCTTTTAATTTTTAGAAAATGGATCTGAAAGGTGATCGGGGTAATGGCTTAACCAATTTCGGTCCTAAAAGTTTTGTCTGCAAAATTGAGCTCAAGAGATACAAAGCCACAAATGGCTCTAACATGGATCCCAAATTGAGGAAACTGAAGAGAAAAATCTCAACTTCAAGTTCACTTTGATCTAGGCTATTGGGAAGTTGAGAGTGGAGGAAGGTGTGTTTTGACACAAGCAAACTTACCCTCAATCTTTCTAAAGCTCTGGGAACCATTGCTCACACCAGTCTGAGGTCTCAGTCTCCTGCCCTGGGTGCCCTCTGAATGGAACCAGCCCAGGTGGCAGGTGCTCAGACCTCCCTCCTGGAAGCCCCCACCCACCCAGCACAAGAACAGCATAGGAAAGCCAAAGCATGCCCTCCCCTCAGACTGGGGCCTGCAACTTGCCAACATGCACATGCGCATGCAGTCCCCCTATCTTCCCAAGGCCCGCCCCATACTCACATCCATGGCTCCAAGTATGCCAGGAGCTATACCCACCTAAGGTAAGCCTTCTCTATTTTTTTTTTATTTAAGATTTTATTTTTTTAAGTAATCTCTACACCCAACATGGGGCTTAAACTCCCAACCCCGAGATCAAGAGTCGCATGCTCAAAGGACTGAGCCAGCCAGGCCTCCCTCTCCCCCTGCCCCCCCTCCCCCCCGGCAAGCCTTCTCTCTTAACTCCTCTTGTAAGGCGCTATTCAGCAGGCACTCAACACCCAGATATTTAGAGACCCCATGCCATCTTGCACTTACTGAAATAACGCTTGTTACCATTCTTACGCCGCATCATTTGAGTGGGTTTCCGCTCCCAAATTAAATTACAAGTTGCTTGAGGGATAGAACTGTGCTTTATCTCTTTTGAATCCCCCCTCAGTGTCCAGAACAGTGCCCAGCACAGAGCAGGAACTCAAGAAATGGTGGTTGGTAGTGATGGTCATGGCTGGAAGTCAGAGGACAGCTGAATCTCCACATGTGGGTCCATCTTCCGTCACTACTGAGAGAGTCCCAAGGGGCATATGTCACTCCCCTCCCACACCACCTCCAATCCCTGAGCCCACAGCCCTTCCAGGAGGACACCTAGTTTCCAGGCACCATTTGCAAGAAGCCATATTTAGCCCCTCACCATGCCCTCTTTCTTAGCAGTGTTTTTTCCCCCGTCACTACCGTGTGGGGGAATGCTCCTCTCTCATGGGCACCGCCCTTAGTTCTGGTGTAAATAAGTGAACCTCTGAGTGGTCACCAGGAGACCTCTCTGAAAGGCACGTGATTTCCTTATTTATTTTAAGGGTGGAAATGAAAAGAACTGCTGAAGCGCCCCTGAAGGCTAGATAAAAGGAGAGGGAGCGTCTGCTGGGACGAGTCCCTAGCTTCCAGCGCTCCTGCCCAGACCAGGCGCTCTCATACGGAACTCTCATATGAGTTATCAAGAGCGGCGGCAGCATCTGAACCCCAAAACAACAGGGTCCAAACGCACCAGGCCTCGATTCCAGGCAGAACTGGCTTTCTCCCTTTTCCTCACCCAACATACCGGACCCCTGCGTGGATTGTGGGAGGCAGTTGGCCTTGGGACCATTCCTGTCCCTCTGTGGAGCGTTTTCCTCATCTGTAAAGCGAGCGGGTCGACCTGGCGATCCTGAAGCCCCCTCCAGTTCGAAAACTGTCCAGACTTCTGGTCCCCCACTTCGCGCCCTCTCAACCTAGGCAGCGACGCAGAGCCCTCGTGCGGCCAGGGAACGTTTGAATCAGAGACCCTAAGTCGCAGCCAGCCGGAAAGGGCCCCCAACGATGCCGCGCCCTCTCCTCCGCTCGGGTTTCACAGATCAGCGAGCTAAGCCGGGGGACTCCCGGGTGGAGCGGTGTTCGAATCCCAGTCGCTGCCCGCCCCTCTCGAGCCTTGCTTCTCCCCACCCTGGCGGCGCGTGGCCCCTGTTCACCGCCCCGGAGGCACTGGCCCTCCCGCCGCCCTCCCGCTGCCTGTGCAGTGACTGCAGGCCCGCACTCGCCGCTGCAGAACTGTGTACACAGCCGCCATGGCAACGGGCCGTTTCCGCAGATCCCGGAAGTATCGGGGTAGTGGCGGAAATGAAGTTCGCGGCCTGGGTCGAGATACGATTAAGGCCAGGGCCGAATCGGGAAGGACGGGAGATGGGACCGGTTAATCTAGAAAGACTGCGGCAGCTGCAGGCGCGAAAGCACGGTCTAGACAGCGAGGGAACGAAAGCTAGGCTCGCACCCGGAAACGGGGCAGCGGGGCTTCCGGCGCAGAGCCTCCTGAGACTACGGCAGCCGCGCAGGCCCGCGTGCTTCCAGCCCCGCGCTCCGGGCGGCGGACGGCGCGGGCCCTAGCCCCGCCCCGTTTAATATCGAGCCGGCCGGCCAGGCCTGCGCAGTCGCGGCGGCCGGGAAAGATGGTGGAGGACGGCGCGGAGGAGCTGGAGGACCTGGTGCACTTCTCCGTGTCCGAGTTGCCTAGTCGCGGCTACGGCGTCATGGAGGAGATCCGGCGGCAAGGCAAACTGTGCGACGTGACGCTGAAGGTACCGAGGGCTGGGCAGCGTGGAACTGAGGGATAAGGAGCCGAGTGGGGAGGAAAGAGGGGCGGGGGTAGGGGAAGAGAGGTCTAGCGGACAGAGCGGTGGGGCAAGGGGGTTGGAGGGAGATCGAGTAGGGGACAGAGAGTTGCGGAGTGGGAGAGAGGAATTGGGGCTGAGTGGGGAGATGGACAGGGACAGCTTCTCAGCCCTTAGAAGGACAGGCTGAGAGGAGCGCGGCTGAGGCCCTCGGGGTGGGAGACATTGGGGTGCCCGCCTCCCTTTTCTGTCACACAGACGGGAGAAAATGGACTTGCAACCCCTCTGGAGAGGAGGGGGCGGTGGCCGCCTCTACATTCTGATGGGCACCAGTGAAGCACCCTCTCTTGTCACCGTAGACATTTCTTTGTGCCCCTCGAAGTTCGCTGTGCCGTTGTAAGGCGCAGGCTTCTCCTTCGGAGTCATTGCTTGCCCTTGATTGTTAGATTACTCCTTGTTTCTTAAGAGCTTTTAAAATCGGATCTGGACATCTTTTGAGGTGGGCATTTACTCTGCCCCCCACTGGAAGGTGCACCACCACCACTACCTCCACAAAGGTCTCAGAGGATGGATTGGGTCTGCGTCGGGGGGTGGGGGGGAGGGATTCCTTAACCACCTGTTCCCTACTGGCATCCTGGGCCCAAGAGCCAGACTTCCTCCCGTGCTTTGCATCTGGAGAGGCATGCTGTGCTGCTCCTTGGCCTCACTCCTGAGTCCTCTGGAGCCCTCCACGTGGGAAGGTGCTGCTGTGAACTGTGTTCCCTGTTGGGCTTTGGCTGGAAGGCTCTCAGCATCTGTGGAGGACCACATGAAATATATATACACATGCAGCGATCTTTTTGCCCTGCTTGTTTTCTACAGAATTAAGGAAACTTTTCTTTTTCCCGTATTTGAGTCAGACCTCGAAACAGGAGAGTAGAATGCTTAAGAGTGTGGAGATGGAAGGATTTGGATTAAAATCCTAGTGATAACCTTGGGCAAGTTTCTTAATCTCTCTAAGCTTCAGGTTTCCAAATTTAAAAACCGGGATGATTTCTAATTCTCAGTATTAGTGTGAGGATTCAGTGAGAAAATTTGTAGTGTTCTTTGCATGATGCCTGCCTTAAGTTTTTCATCCTCCAAAGGAGGTTGGTTTTCTAGGAGAGGAGTGAAGTGGCGTGAGAGGGAAAAGGATCTTTAGCGGGGAACCAAGGGGTTTGAGAAAAATGAGCTGGACTAAAGGAGGCAGAGGAAGTAAATATAAATGAGAGATTTTTGTCCATGGTGATAACATGGTAGAAGATGTCGGGGCTCCTAAAGGTTTGTAAGCAGAAGAATGATCTGGTTGTGGCAGTAACACTTGGAGTGAGTAGAGACTGGTGAAAAGCAGTAATAGGGGAGAATTTGGGGGTTAAGATTTAGGCTGTAAGCGTGAACCAGGGAAAGCTTGTGAGACAGGGAAGCAAAAAGGGTATGATAGAGGGGGATGGTTACAGATATTTGCTACATAGAGTGAAGCAGGGTGTTTTGGCCTCTGCATTTAATGCAAATACAGAATGTAACAACCCTTTAGCATAGGAATGCTTGTGTGATTTTTTTTTCCCATTACACTGCTGTTTGTTCATTCAAAGGGACAAGAAAATTATCAGAGGTAGTTCCAATTGAGAGTGTCTGTCTAAATTGCTGTGTTTTAAGCATCTGGGACATAAGGACTAGTATAAAGGGACAGGTGGAGCTGGGCAGGACCTAGAGAGCGTTTGCTTCATTGGTTTTCTAACTCTTCTGTACAGCCGGAGGAGTAGCTCACGGCAGTGTGATGGTGGGGGCCAGGGAGAGGCCAAACAAACCAGGCTCTCCTTCATTTCACCCCCTTTCACTAGAGCTGCTCTTGTGAAATCTGTTTTGGTCTCTCTCTCTCTCTCAGGATAGAGTCTTTCCTGAAACTTCTGATGTTTCCGGACTGTCTTCCAAATAAATAGGTACTGAAAGGTCAGTTGGAAGCTTTTTGGTGTGGGATGGATTTATTGACTAGTGGGCTAGGGCAGTGCTTCTCAGTCTTTACCAAGTATTAGAATCACCTGGTGGCCTGTTCGCACATTGGTTGTTGGACCTCACTCCAGAATTTTTTATTCAGTACGTCTGGCATGGGCCTGAGAATTTACATTTCTGACAAATTCCCCAGTAATGCTACTCCAGATGATAAACCTCCAGTCTTTTGCTGGGGTAGTACTAGTACTGCCTGACTTCAGCCTCCTGTATGCTCACACCTTCAGAGGAAACCTGAGTCTCCAACAGTTGAGGTTTGGAAGGGACTCCGAAGTGGCTTGTCATGTGCAGCACTCAGTGTTCTGCATCGAAGTCAGTCACTACTCATCTTCCAAAGTTTGGTGATATTTTTGATCTGCTCTCTTTGTTTCTGCTTCTTTTTCCTTGGGAGCTTTGCTGTTCCTTAATTGTCAGTCTGAGAGGTGGTATAGCATAGACTCAAGCCAGACTGCCTGGGTTGGAATCCTGGCTCTGCCACTTACTAGCTGTGGAAACTTGGGCAAGTTCCTTAAACGCTGGGGACTCAGTTCCTTCTCCTGTAAAATGGGCATCATCGCCTCCCTAATAAGAGTGTTAGGGATTCCATTAGTTAATACACTTAAAACAGTCATGTAGTAAATGCTCAGTCGCAGCAGGTATTTATGAATAATGACAATTTTATGAATAATAACGATGGGGTTTCTAGAGAGAGAAGAAAGAAATGGGTATGTTCAACCTGCCATTTTGAATTTGTTTTAGCTTCTGATGAATTCTGGATGATTTTATCTAAACATAATGTTCATTGTCTTAAAAGAGTTTGCAGACCACTGCTCTGCTTCAGTAAACTGCATTTTACAGATGAGAACCCAAGCCCAGAGGAAGGGACTCGTTCAAAGTCACAGATGGAGTTCGGTGGAGCTAGGACTAGAGACCGGAATCCTGGTCTCTGTTCTCCTGCTCAAATGTTCTTTCATGCTCTCCTGTGGCCTCTTCTATCACTGGGAGTGACGGAACTGATTCCAGCTGCTACCATGTGAATTAGTCTATCTCCGGTCAGTTGTACTCAACAACTGATCCGTCTTTTCTGTCTTCCCAAGCTTTAGGGAGTGTGTGAAAGTTAGCATTAGCAGGTATGACGCATTCTCAAAATTCACTGCCAACTCTCAAACCTTACTTAATTTTGTTTTTGGAAATATTTGAAATTTAAATTCCTTGGGCACCTGTTGGATAATTAAGAAGAGGCAGAACAGGAAGGGTAATAATACTGGATTTTAAAAATCACATTCTATGTCTATGTTGACTTGAACCTTTTTTTAAAAACTGAAAATGAACCCTCTCCCCAGAAAAATGCACATACTTAACATACATGCAAAATTTTGTGTTCAGTCTTAAGAGCAATTCCTAAGGCCTGTCTCTGGCTCATGGGTTAATGAATCCAGCTGAGTATTGTTTTCCTATCAGAAAAAGCCCATGGTCCGTCTACATGACAAATCATTTTATCTTAAAAGTTAGGAGGATAGCAGTGCAAGACTTCTTGGCAACCTATAGCATCCGGCTTGGTCTGGGCAGAGAGGTTTGCATCCTTTGTGGTTCTCATCCCCTCTTCCCATCAGCCGGTTTCCTCTCCTTTCCTCTGGGCTACCAGTTGCCCAGTGCTCAGGCCGCATCTACCAGATTCACGGGGTCCAGCAAGTTAGGCAGGCTCCCCAGATTCAATAAGTGTTCACCACAGTTTGTTATTTATAAGATCTAGACCCACCACTTTAACATTTTTCTATTCTCCCCTCACCTCACATTCTCCTTTTTCTTTATTTGTGAGAGAAGAATGGGGTCACCAAACCTGCGTATTATTCACTGACCCATAAGCTTAGCAGAGGAGCTTCCTACTCTCTCTCTCTCTCTCTGTTTTGCAACTACTAATGAACTTCATTGATTTGCTGGCATCGGTCTTCTAGCATTTTCCCAAGGCCCCTGTTAAGATTTTGAACCCAGATCTGAGAATTTATCCTCCAGAAGGAAATGTCTTTTCCATGTGTAAAAGGCACAGTATTAGAATATTTCCTTTTGACCCACTAAATCCAGGTACACAGTTCGCGTTGAAACTGGCTTTAAGAGCCACACATTTGAGTCTAGAATCTTGCCTCATTTGCTCTCACACTGGTTTGGTGATGAAAGAGTATGTGGAAGAGGATATCAGGAAGTGAAGTAAGGACTTGCTGGTGCATGCCCTTTTTATGTTCTGTGTGGTGTAGTGAGTTACACAGGTATAATTAGAGAGCTGGGAGACTCCTCTGAAAAGGAGCCACAGAGGTCCTCTATCAAAGCCATTCATTTTAAAAGATTAAAAAACCCTGAGGCTTAGAGATATTAAGGGATTGCCCAAGGCACAAAGCTGTATTATCTGGGATCCAGCATAGCTGTTTGTTGGTGGAAGGAATGCTTTTGCATCCTCTGTCCGATTACTCACCTGCCCTGCTGATTTTATGAAGCAGAGCAGGGAACACAAGCCATCTGCAGTGTCATTTCCGAGCATGGAGGACAGCGATGTGTATGTCCAGTTGCAACACCATTGCTCTATTTCAGGAGAGAAGAGAGATGCAGACTTAATTGGCTCGTCTTTTGCACAATTGAATTCTGGACTCTCTTGATTTTGAAATGGCACCGCATTGGAAAACTTGTGCTTCTGAGTAGTGTTCATTCCCTGGTGTTTTCTACTGACTCTTCCCAGGCATTTGTGTTCATTTGCAGCCTTGCGTCTTTTTAGTGAACAGTTAGAACCGAGAAGAAGAATGTGCTCCTTGACAGGAGCACTTAGGATATGAATTCATATTCATCGAAAAGTCAGTTTTGCTCTTTCTCAAGTTATGTTGTGGGTCATGCTGTTACATTTGGACACCAATCAGAAGATGAGAGAGCTTGCTGCTGCCTGATGTGTGGGTAGGGAAAGGGAGTTGGAGGCATCCTGGAAAATCAGTTACCACCCAAGCAGCATTCATGGGGTTCACCCTGAGGTTTCTGCGTGAATTTAAGAAGCCTGTATTCAGGGATGTTTCTCATGGCAGGCGGTTCCTTTATGGTTTTGTACATGAGACTCCATTGTTTGCCCCTTGGCCACACCTGGTTCAACTTAGAGGCTGGTTGATGGAAAATGAGATCACATTTTTCTAAAGGTATGTTCCTAGCCCCTTCTACATTGCAAGCCTGGCATCTCCTGTCCTACTTTTGATTTGTTGAGTGTTGGCATTTCTGTTGCCTCTTTGGTATAGAGCCAGCCAGTTTCCCCACAGTTTAGGAAGGCCTCTTCCACATGAACAGCTGACCACATCAGCACTCGTTTCCAGCTGGGGAGAAGAGAATGTACCAAGATGTGTGAACCAGGAGTTGGCAAGCATTTTCTGTAAAGAGCCAGGTAGTAAATATTTTAGGATTTGTGGGTCATACAGTTTCAGGTGCAACTGCTCAGCTCTGATGTTGTGGCGCCAAAGCAGCCATGCATAACACATACATGAATGGGTATGGCTTTGTCCCATTAAAACTTGATCTACAAAAACAGGTGTAGGCCAAACCCGTTGGCTCTGGCTGGCAGACCCCTGTTGTATAGTGATATGGCCTCTGTCAAGTTTAAGGCTTTTGAAGTAGGTTACACTTGCTTTATGGCCCCAGCATACGCTTCTGTCATTCCAGCACAATATCTAGCAGTTGGAAGCATCTCTTGTTAACGAGTACAGATGAACCAGAAGTGAAGAACTTTTTCCAGCTCACTGCAGGTGATCATGGGACTATCCTGGTTGGTGACTGTGAATAACTGACATAGGAGAAGTTACTGCTAAATTTTGCATCTCATCTTTAAAAGTCTTGTAGCTCTGCTGGAGCTTGAAGCAGACTGTTTCCAAAGCATTAACTAAAGACACCATGCTCCCTTTCTGTCTCAGTTGAAGCTGAGGATGCTTAGCTGCTTGCAGAATGGCAGGCCAGAGGAGACCGTGTTGGCTCCTGTGTTCCAGTGGACCTGACCGGCTGTGTTCAGGGCCGTGAAGGTAAGGGCCAGAGTTGGGGCTTCTGGCAGGCAAAGTAGAGAGTTCACATATGGACCAGTATGTCTGGGCAGTGTGCTGCATATCTGATCAGAACACAAAAATGCTTTTCAAAAAATGAGCTCAAGAATAGGTATTTGTATATATTCATAGCAGAATTACTCACAATAGCCAAAAGGTAGAAGTAACCCAAGCTGTACCGACTACCGACAGTTGACTGGATAAACAAAATGTACTCCCATTTTGTTGAAATGCATACAGTGGAATATTATGCAGCCTTAAAAATGAAATTCGGGGTGCCTCACTGGCTCAGTGAGTAGAGGGGCACCGGCCTTGATCTCAGGATCATGAGTTCAAACCACATGTTGGGTGTGGAGCCCACTTGATTGAAAAAAAAAAAAGAAAGAAATTCTGACACCTGCTACAACGTGGACGAACCTTAAAGACTTTATGCTGAGTGAAATAAGCCAGTCATAAAGGGACAGACACTCTATGATTCCACTCAAAAGAAGTAACCAGAGTACACAAAGAAAGTAGAATGGTGGTTGCTCAGGGACTGGGAGGAGGAGGGAATGGAGAGTTAGTGTTTAATGGGGACAGAGTTTTGGTTTGTGAAGATGAAAAAGTTCTGGAGACAGATGGTGGGGATGGTTGCACAACAGTGTGAATGTACTTGATGCCACTGAACTATATGCTGGAAAATGGTTAAAATGGTAAATTTTATGTTATGTATGTGTTACCACAATTTTTTAAAAAGCTAATCTCAAGATGGGCAAGTGAGATTTCTTATAGTGCTGTGATTGCAGAGACCCTAAAAACAGAAGCTGGCTGTGTGTCCAAACCCACTGATGAGAAACATGGGATACTAAGGAGTAATCGTTCCTGTTCTTTCGCTTTTGTAGTGTGCTGCCTCAGCTCTTGAGAGCCAGATTTTATCAGCTCAGCCCTGTAGCCACACTTCCAACGGTCACTTAAAAGGAATCGATTTCTAAGAGATACATATTTAAGTGATGCACACATGCACACATGTCGTAAGCTTATTTTTCCTGTGCTGATTTGTAAAGTCTTAAGTGTCCCATAACCTTGACAGAGCTATCCTGAGGACCAGCAAAACACTGCTGACATGTCTTCCAAGTAAAGGTTTGTTGGCATACTATTACAAATGGCTTTCAAATCTATGTTTGTTTTGCTTATTTTGCTCCTAAATACTAGACCTGCATTTCATTTGTCCTGTTGATCCTCATGCTAATTTATGTCTCGAATGAAGGCTCTTTCCCTCCTAAGCCATGGCTGCTTTTGTTCAATTTGTGTATGGATGGCACACCATCCATGTAGTCAGGATTGAAACTCTGGAATCGGCTTTGGCTCATCCTGTGTCTTTTCTGTGTGTTTTGTGGCATTAATCACAATGACAATGACACAATTATTTAGAGTATCGTAACTCCATGAGAGCAGGGGCTGTGACTGAATTGACATGTCTATATAACAGGCCCTTAGTAAACCAGTGTTCCAATTCAGATCCTCTTCATCTTTTCCCTAACCCAGGATTTCTTTTTTTTTTTTAATTTTTTTTTTAAGATTTTATTTATTTATTTGACAGGGAGAGACAGTGAGAGCAGGAACACAAGCAGGGGGAGTGGGAGAGGGAGAAGCAGGCTTCCCACGGAGCAGGGAGCCCGATGTGGGACTCGATCCCAGGACCCTGGGATCATGACCTGAGCCGAAGGCAGACGCTTAACGACTGAGCCACCCAGGCGCCCCCTAACCCAGGATTTCTTAAGTAGCGTATTGAGAGAATTCTTACAGACACTTTAGGGGATGGTCCTCGTGCAGCTACCGGACTGTTTTTCCCCAGGCTCTGGTCCGATCCTGTAGTTCTCCAGCTCTGAATGGCTTCCCATTTCATTCTCATTCCCCAGGGTACTCAGCAGATAGGTCAGCACCTTCCATGTGCCCAGCACTGTTCCACGTGCTGGGCACATGGCTGAGAGCAGGGTAGGCAACGCCTCTGAGCGTGAGCTTCCATTGTGGTGGGGGATAGAGTGGCAGACAATAAACAAATACGGATAAAATGTCCAGTGATGATTAGTGCCATGAAGAAAAATAAAGCAGGATAAGGAGACTGGGAGTGTTATTTTTGTTAGAGGGGGCAGCACCAGCCTCTCTCAGTAGAGATCTGAATGAAATGAGGGAACGACCCATGAGCATATCTGAGGGAAAGTGTTGTAGGTGGAGGCAATAGTGAGCACAGAACCCTGAGGCAGGAGCGCACTTGGTGTTTTGGGAAGCATCAGGCAGCTGGTGTGATAGGAGCCAAGTGACCTGGGAGAAAAGTGGAAGGATATGAGGTTGGAGAGGGAGACCACTAGGCTCACGTGGCTCAGTGAATACTTGCTGAATTTAATAAGTGAATGAACGAATGAAGCTAGACAGTCATTACTCATTTATTTGTTTATGAGTGAAAAATCAGAGCAGGGTGCTTGAGGCATAACATAAGAAAGGTAGGGTGCATTTTCTGGTGTTCGTGAAGAGAACACAGAGTTTCACCTGGACTCTTCACAGGAGACATGGTGCTAATGGCCAGCGCTAGAGAGACCAGTTCTGGCTTGTTCTTGAAGTCACTTCTATTTGTACCACAGAGAAAATCAGAGGTGAGAGACTTGCCAGGGGAGCAGGAAATAGACCAGGGCTGCTCAACTCTTGGTGGTTTAAAAGGTGCTCCTACTCATGTTCGGGATAGCTTGTCATGTTTCCCCTGCCCATAGGCTGCCCCTTTAAGTGGTCAGGACGTCTGGGGAGAGCCGCGGGGTGGTAGGTGGCTGGAGTGCCAGAGCAGCAGGTGGGGGCTGGTTTTCTGAAGGATTAAAGGAAAGGCTGCTGATTTAACCGCATCTCTGATTATTCTAAGCTGCTCACAGAAATCCGTCACTGCGTCACTGCATCTGTGAGACGTAAGAGAGAAGCTTAAGCATGTCCTGTTGGTGCTGACCGCCACTCCTGGTTGACTTTTCTAGGACCGCAGGCCGTGTTCTTGATATTCAGGATCCTCCAGACCGGGCCGCCTCTCCGTTCTTCCCTAGTTCCCGCAGGCTCCTCCTGCTGGCTGTGCCTTCATGACCTGTCGTCTCCAACTTCTGAGCCGTGGCTCTAGCATTGCTCTGACTTGGAGCATCGCTCACCTGTGCCAGCCATCTTTTCTTTCTTTTTTTTTTTTTTTTTAAGATTTCTTTATTTGACAGAGAGACAGCGAGAGAGGGAACACAAGCAGGGGAGTGGGAGAGGGAGAAGCAGGCTTCCTGCCGAGCAGAGAGCCCGATGCGGGGCTCGATCCCAGGACCCTGGGATCATGACCTGAGCCGAAGGCAGACGCTTAACGACTGAGCCACCCAGGCGCCCCTGTGCCAGCAATCTTACCTGTGCTCCAAGGCTCCTTTCACATCTACTTTTTTTCTCAGGGGGAAAGAAGTGGCCAGACACTCCTTCCTCTGTTCTCCTGAGGCACTTTGCGTTGTGTCTGTTCAGCATTGTCTTGTGGTCACACACCACATGCCTGTCTGTTTCTGGGAAGCACAGACCCGAGCCATCTTCTTTCTTTGGCCCTGCCCTCTTATGGGGGGGGTGGTGTGAAATCCCATCTCCTGGGAGTCTTCTCATATCCTTTCAGGTGCACTCAATCTTTCCCTCTTCCTTTGGACCTTAACCCCTCGTTACTTAGTATTGTCCTTGCATCCGTGTCGCCTGAGAGCCCGTTTGGAATGCAGACTCTCTGGCCTCACATCAGACCTACCGAACCAGAATCTGGTGACTCTTCCACCCTGTGCACACAAAGGTTTGAGAAGCATTGCTTTCACACTTTGCCCCTACTCCCCTTACTGTACTGAACACAGTGTAGATGTGCCTGCGTGATCACTCTTCCTGTCCAGATGTCGAGCTCCTGTGGCCTGTGAGGCATCCATTATCCAGCACAGTTCTTGGCATGTTTCAGGTGCTCAAAAGTGTTGGCTGTATTACCCGAAAGGGCCCCTGGTATTATGTTTGAGATGCTCCTTCAGTCAGCCTGTTAATGAAGTGCATAACTGCATGGAGCTTTGCTAGGTGCATGAGGCACCCTGCTGTGGAGTGGGCATCGGCCCCTGTCTTTGGCATTTAAAGATCAATCGATGAGGGAGAGGGATGCCCATAATTAATTATGAGACGGGCAGGGTGTGACACGTTCTGTAACTGCACAGCTATTACCGGAGGCCTAAGGGAACACCAAAGGAATGGCAGTTATTTCCAGTTCACAGGATTTGTGATGGTTTTGTGCAGAGGATGGTGTCTGATTGGTGCCTTGGAGGATGAATAGGACTTTGACAAATAGACACTGTGGGAGGAGGCATTCCAGGCTGGGGAGAGCCAGTTCAAGGGCTCAGGCATGAAAGTGCACACACGGGATGTTTCTTGAACAAGTAAGAGATTGAGGTGGAAGGTGTGATTGGGGAGGTGGGTGAGTGTAGACTGAACTTGAATTCTTTTTTTTTTTTTTAAGATTTTATTTATTTATTTGACAGAGAGAGACACAGTGAGAGAGGGAACACAAGCAGGGGGAGTGGGGGAGGGAGAAGCAGGCTTCTGCTGAACAGGGAGCCCAGTGCGGGGCTCGATCCCAGGACCCTGGGGCCATGACCTGAGCTGAAGGCAGATGCTTAACGACTGAGCCGCTCAGGCGCCCCTGAACTTGAATTCTTGTAGTGTGGAGTCTGGACTGGTAAGGAACATCTGTAAATCACATGCTGGTAGGACAGTTAGCTGTTCAGTGGTTTCTATGGACTCTGCCCTCCTGTCTTCCCCCCCTTCTCACATTCTACCTTGCTGGACGTGGGTGGGAGGCAGGGGAAGGGCTTGGGAGGGGTGGGACAGGCCTGAATGTTTTACCTGGCTCGTCACTCGCTCTGTATGAGACCATGGCCCACATCTTTTTTTAGTCCTAGCTGGTCAGCCACTTCCTCCCTCACCCCCTTCCGGAGTCACTTACTCAGTGGGGCCCCCTAAAGCAGAGAGATCTAAAGCTCCATCAATAGAGGGTTCCACACAGTGTGCTTTAAAATGCCATCAAAACTCCAGACTGAACCCACTGTGTTTTATTATACTTGCTGTCTGCTTCTCGACCCCATGGGTCTGTGAGACTAATCATTTCTGCTTTTGGTGGGGGACTGGACTAGCTTCCCTTTGCCCATATTGTGGGCTGTGGGCAGGCCATCCAGCATTCGGATGAAAGGACGCTCCACTTTCCTTATATGCCACCTTGATGGAAATGCACCTGAACAAGGCAACCATATTGTGGCTTGTTTATTTCTTCTGCTGTTGGGAATGCACTGTCAGCCCAGACGCCAAGTCCTCCTCAAGTCGTCCCTAAACCTTACCATCTTTTTCTTGAGCCCCCTACTTCAGCTAACTGAATTTCCAGATAAGATTAGATAGTAACCCTCTTGATGCTCCAGTGTCTTCCGCCCACCAGCTCTGTCAGTCCTGAGCCAGAAGATAAAGGTTAAAAAGAAGAGATGAAACATCAGAAGTTTTGTTACGCGTTTGTATCTCAGATGAAAGACTAAGAGCTATCTCTTAGATGAAATGGGCTGTAGGATTCATTAAGTACCCTTGGCAATGAGGCACTGTGTTAAGTGCTAGGGCGTAGGCTTTCCTTTCTGTGGGGAAAACATACATCCTGGAGGGGGAGACATTCATTAGGAACAATATAATATATGCTACAGTGTATGCTGGAGGCTTATACCAGGCGCTTCAGGACGGAGAGCAGACTGCCTGGGAGTCTGGGAAGCCCCTCAGAAGACGGAGCGTTTGAGCTGGATTTTCCTGGATGAGGATCCAAGTAGAGAAAATAAGGTGATTTAGGGGAATTACCAACAACCAAGAAAAAAGGCATGATGGGGGATAAAACTGGTTGGGGTAGATGGAAGCTGGTTTAGGATTTGGATCTGACTTGTAAGCAGTGGGGAGCCCAACAAAATGGGGACTAACATGACAATTATATTTTGGATTGATTCATTCAGAAATTTGAGTCATTCAACAAATACTGCATGTTCTTTGCTAGACTATTCCAGGAAACATACAAAGATTGCTCCCTTGGTGGGACGCGTGTTTTAGTAAGATAGGTAAGTTAGTTACGTCAGGCCACCACCATTTGCACTTGTCAAGGTTACCCGTGACCTCCACATTCAGAATGATCTCCACAGTATAGAACTCTGCCATAACCACGAAGATTTCCCTTTTGCTACCCCATTATAGTCACACCCATCCCCCTTCCACCCTCCATCCCTCGTCTCTGGCAGCCATCAATTTGTTCTCCATCTCTCAAGAATGCTATATAAATGGAATCATAAAGTATGTGACCTTTCGAGATTGGCTTTCTCTACTCAGCAGAATGCCTTTGAGAGCCATCCAAGTTGTTAAATGTATTGATAGTTTTTTCCTTAATATATCCAAGTAGTATGCCAGGGTATGGATTTTGTTTAACCATTTACTCATTGAAAGACATTTAGGTTCCTTCCAGTCTGGGGCTACAAATAAGACTGCTATGAACATTCATTTACTGGATTTTGCATGAAGATAGGTTTTCATTTCTCTGCCCAAGATCACAGTTGCCCAAGAGCACAATTGCCGGGTCACCCAGTAATTTGATTTTTAGTTGTTTTTGTTTTTGTTTTTAAGATTTTATTTATTTATTTGAGAGAGAGAGAGCACGAGTGGGAGGGACGGAGGGAGAGGGAGAGGGAGAGAGAGAATCTCAGGCAGACTCCACCCTGAGCACAGAGCCCGACACGGTTCTGGAGCCCATGACCATGAGATCGTGACCTGAGCTGAAACCAAGAGTCGGAGACTTAACCAGCTGCATCACCCAGGCACCCCTGATTTTTAGTTTTAGCAAACATTGCCAAACTGGTTTTCACAGTGGCTGTACCATTTTACATTCCTACCAGCATGTATGAATACAGTGATTATGGTTAAGTTTATGGATCAAGTTGACTAGGCAATGGTGCCCAGTTGCTTGGTCAAACACCAGTCTAGATGTTGCTTGTGAAGGTATTTTTTAGATGTGGTTAACGTTTAAATTAGTATACTTTGAATAAAGTAGATTACCTTCCATAATGTGGTAGGCCTCATATAATTGTTGAAGGCCTCACCCGCAAAAATTGAGGTTTCCTGAAGAAGAAACACTTCTTCGAGATTCTAACATAGACACCCTGTCTGATTTTCCCACCTGGGGGGCCTGCCCTGCAGATTTCAGGCTCTAGAATACAACATCAAATCTTATCTGAATCTCCATCCTGTCAGCCCACCCAATAGATTTCAGACTTGCCAGCCCCCATAATTGTGTGAGCCTATTCCTTAAAATCAATCTCCCTTCCACTCCCTCCTTCCCTCCTTCTTTCTCTCACTCCCTCTCCATATGTGCACACACACACACATACGCACACCCGCACCCACACACCCACACGACTTCTGTTTCTCTGGAGAACCCTGACTAACATAATGTTCTGCATCCTCACCAGCAATTGCTATCACCACTGCTTTTTTATTGTAGCCATTTTGTTAAATGTATAGTGATACCTAATTGTGATTTTAGACTTTTTTTTTTTTAAGATTTTATTTATTTATTTGACAGAGAGAGAGATAGCGAGAGCAGGAACATAAGCAGGGGGAGTGGGAGAGGGAGAAGCAGGCTTCCCGCGGAGCAGGGAGCCCGATGTGGGGCTCGATCCCAGGACTCCGGGATCATGACCCGAGCCGAAGGCAGACGCTTAACGACTGAGCCACCCAGGTGCCCTCTAATTATGATTTTAAGTTGCATTTCCCTCTTGGGTAGTGTTGTTGAACATCCCGTGTGTGTTATTTGCCATCTGTATATCCTTTTTGATGAAATGTCTTTTCATGTCTTTTGCCCATTTTCTCATTGGATTGTTTTTGTTTGTTTACTATTGAGTTTTCAGAGTTCTTTGTATATTATAGATAGGAGTCCTTTGTTAGATGGACTCATATTTGGCAAATATGTCAAAAATATAGTACTAAATAGTATCAAGTCCTATTATTAAGTAGTATTATTTGCAAGTAATAGTGCAAATTTACAAGTATAATTTGCAAATAATACTTCCGTTTTTATTCCATCACACATCTCTCAGAGTGTGTACTGGGAGGATTTCTACACTAGCCTGGTCTACCATGGTGATGAATCTGGGAATCTGCTGCTTGCTTATTCGGTTCTGGGGAAGCCTCTTCCTACCATACAGAAAACATACTCTTTGCTGATCCCCTGTCCTTAGATTCCTGAAGAGAAAGGACAAGATCCAGGATCTGAGGTCTTGAGATCCTGCTGAGTGTCTTTTTAATTTAAAAGACCTTTTCATTTCTTTTGTATCATTTAATCTTGAAAAAAGGATTTTCTTTTGAAATAAAGGTTTTCTTTTTTTTTTTAAGATTTTTATTTATTGAGAGAGAGAGAGAGAGAGAGAGGATGATAGAGAGAGAGCATGAGAGGGAGGAGGGTCAGAGGGAGAAGCAGACTCCCTGCTGAGCAGGGAGCCGGATGCAGGACTCGATCCCGGGACTCCAGGATCATGACCTGAGCCGAAGGCAGTCGCTTAACCAACTGAGCCACCCAGGTGCCCCTGAAATAAAGATTTTCTTAAGGTCAGTATAATTCTCCCCATTTCACAGCAGACAAAGTTGAAGCCCAAGGAAACCAGGCCAGTATTTAATTTGAAAATAAAATTTAATTATTTATATTGCAAGTTTGCAAATATTTCTCCCAGTCTGTGAATTGTCTTTTAATTTCCTTAACAGGGTCTTTCACCAAGCAAAAGTTTTAAATTGTGATTTAGTCTAATTAATCAAATCTTTTCTTTATGGATTGTAGTTTTGGTCTCGTATCTGAGAACTCTTTACCAAGCCCTGAGTCTTGAAGATTTTCTCCTATGTTTTCTTCTAAAAGTTCTATATTTTTTTTTTCAAGATTTATTTATTATGAGAGAGAGAGTGTGCGTACCTGCATGGTCGGGGGAGGGACAGAGGGAGAGAATCGTCCAGCAGACTCCACACTGAGGCTTGAGCCTGAGGCAGGGCCTGATTCCACAACCCTGAGATCATGACTTGAGCCAAAACCAAGAGTTGGATGCTCAACCTACTGAGCCACCCAGGTGCCCTTAAAAACTCTATATTTTTAAAGTTTTACATTTAAAAAATCTGTGATCCATATTGAGTTAATGTTTATATAAACTGAGGTATAAGTTGAAGTTCTTTTGTTTTACCTGTCGATATGCAGTTGCTACAACCCTATTTGCTGAAAAGACTTCCCTTTCCTCCATTTGAGGTACAGATGCTTTTGTACCTTTGTCAAAAATCAGTTGGCCATACTTGTGTGGGGTTCCTTCTGGACTCTTGGTTCTGTTCCTTTGGTCGAGGTCCCTATCCCTGTACCAGTACCATGCAGTTTTGCTTATTCTGGCTATATGTAAATCTTGAAATGGGGAGACCGATTCCTCCCACTTTATTTTTCCATTACACTATTTAAATTATTATTATTATTATTATTATTATTTTCCTTTTAAACCATTTTTATGTGTATAATTCAGTTGTCATTATGATGCCAGCAAGCTGGGCCCGGGGACCCAGAGGATGAATGGAGATCACACACAGGCCAGCAGGAGGTAAAAGCGGAATTTATTGCAGGTATAGAGAGAGTGCAGGTACAAATAGAGTGTCTGGGAGACTCGTCTTTGTTTTGGGTCTGGGAGTTTTTATTGAGGAAGGTGGTCTGGTGTATGTGTCCCCTCAGGCATCCAGGAACTGTTTGGAACAAGGATGACGGCCCAAGTGCTGTTCCTTGCAGCCATACGGCCGGGGCATCTAGATATCCAGAGCCAAGGTGGTCTGAAATGCGCATATGATGGCTTCCGGTCATTCTCACCTGGTCCTTCCTTAAATATTATCTATTCTAAAAAAATCGTTAATTCCTTGTCCCTTAATTACATGGAGGACATACACTATTTCCATTATGAGGCATTGTGTAAAGTGGGGTGGGGGTGCGGGTACTAGCAAGAATAGAAGCAGGGGAAAAAAAAAAAAGGAATAGAAGCAGGAAAAGGAGCAAAAAGCAGATTTTTATGGAGTCCTTTAGTCTCCCTGGCTGAATTAAATGCATTTACAGTGTTGTGTAACCATCACCCACAAAATCTATTACAAAACTTTTCCATCACCCAAAGCAGAACCCTATAACCATTGAGCAATAATTCTCCATTGCCCCCTCCCCTGGCCCCTTGTAGCCTCCTTCCTATCTCTGATTTTGCCTATTCTAGACCTTTCCTATAAGAAGAATCATATACAATATTGGTCTTTTGTGTCTGGTTGATTTCACTTACTATAATGTTTTCAAGGTTCATCCACATTGTAGTATGTATTAGAATTTCATTCCTTTTGAAAAAAAAAAAAAAGGCTTAGGGCGCCAGGCTGGCTCAGTTGGTAGAGCATGTGACTCTTGATCTTGGGGTCGTGAGTTCGAGCCCCACGTTGGGGGTGGAGTTTCCTGAAATTAAAAGAAAAAAAGCCTTTATGTTTTAGAGTAGTTTTAGGTTCACAGTAAAATTGAGCAGAAGATGCAGAGATTTCCCATAATCCCCTTAACACCACTATCAGTGCCTGCACCAGAGTGGTACATTTGTTATAATCAAACTCACATGAACACATCATTATCACCTGAAGCTTATAGTTTACATTAGGGTTCACTCTTAGTGTCATATGTTCTGTGGTTTTTGGCATGTATGGTGACATGTAAGCACCATTATTGTATCATACAGAATAGTTCCACTGCCTTAAAACTCATCTGTGCTCCACCTATTCATCCTTCCCTCCCTACAACCCCTGGCAACCACCGATCCTTTCGTTGTCTCCATAGTTTGCCTTTTCCTGAATGTTGGAATCATGCAGTATGTAGCCTTTTCAGATTGGCCTCTTTCACTTAGTAATATACATTTAAGGTTCCTCCATGTCTTTTCATGGCTTGATAGCTCATTTCTTTTTGTGCTGAATAATATTCCATTGTCTGGATGGACCACAGCTTATTTACCCATTCAAGTCCTGAAGGGCATCTTGGTTGCTTTTAACTTTTGGCAGTTATGGATAGAGCTGCTATAAACATTCATGTGCAGGTTTTTGTGTGGACATAGGTTTTTAACTCCTTTGGGAAAATCTCAGGGAGTGTGATTGCTAGGTTGTATGGTAAGATTATGTTTACTTTTGTAAGAAAATGCCAAACTGTTTTCCAGAGTGGCTGTACCATTTTGCATTCCCAACCAGCAATCAGTGAGAGTTCCTGACTCCACAACTTTGTCAGCATTTGGTGTTGTCAGTGTTTTGGATTTTGGCCATTCTAATAGATGCATGGGGATATCTTGTTTTAATTTGCATTTCCCCATGACATGGTATGGAACATTTTTTCATATACTTATTTACCATTTGTGTATCTTCTTTGCTGAGATTATCTATTAGTTTTTTGCCCATTTTTAAAATTCACTTGTCGGGGCGCCTGGGTGGCTCAGTCATTAAGCGTCTGCCTTCAGCTCAGGTCATGATCCCAGGGTCCTGGGATCGAGCCCCACATCGGGCTCCCTGCTCGGCAGGAAGCCTGCTTCTCCCTCTCCCACTTGCCCTGCTTGTGTTCCCTCTCTCGCTGTGTCTCTCTCTGTCAAATAAATAAAATCTTTTTTAAAAAAACAAATAAAATTCACTTGTCTTCTTATTAGGTTTTAAGAGTTCTTTGTATGTTTTAAGTAACAGCCCTTTATCAGATATGTCTTTTGCAAATATTTCCTCCCCGTCTGTGGCTTATCTTCTCATTCTCTTGATTTCATTTCTTTTTAAGGCTACATAGTATTCTACTGTATGCATATATCACATTTTGTATATCCATTCATCTTTTGATGGGCACCTGGGTTGTTTCCACCTTTTAGCTACTGTGAATAATGCTGTTGTGAACATGTGAACACACAAATATCTCTTCAAGACTCTGCTTTCAATTCTTTTGGGTATATACCTAGGAGCAGAATTGCTGTGTCATATTACCTATGTTTAACTTTTTGAGGAACCTCCAAACTTTTCTGCAGTGGCTGCACAATTTTTTATTCCCACCGGCAGTGCAAGCAATGCACAAAGCTTCTAGTTTCTCCCCATCTTCACCAACACTTGCTTTTTTCTGGTTTTTTTTGTTGTTTTGGTTTGTTTTTTTTTGCTAATAGCTAGGGTCTGTGTAAAGTAGTATCTTACTGTAGTTTTGATTTGCATTTCCCTGATGACTAATGATATTAAACATCTTTTCATGTGCTTATTGGCCATTTGTACTTTATTACTCAAAATTATTTCAGCTATTTTAGTTCCTTTGCCCGAAGAATCTTGACTGTATCTATAAAAATAACCTTGCTGTGGTTTTGATAGGAGTTGCATCAACTCTGCCCATCAGTTTGGGGAGAAATGACCTCTTCACTGTTTCGAGTGTTATAATCCTTTAAGACCTGACTGGTGAGCAGAATGGGGGCCTTGAGGCACCACAAGAGCCCATTCAGAGCTAAAGCCACCTTTTTTTTTTTTTTTTTTTTTTGACAGAGAGAGCGCACAAGTAGGCAGAGAGGCAGGCAGAGAGAGAGGGAGAAACAGGCTCTCCACTGAGCGGGGAGCCCGACGTGGGCCTCGATCCCAGGATTCTGGGATCATGACCTGAGCTGAAGGCAGCCGCCCAACCGACTGAGCCACCCAGGCGCCCCTAAAGCCACCTTTAGATGTAGCTTATCTACTAAAGCCAGGAAGGAAGGTCCCTCTTTTCTGATTTCCCCCAGGGCTTTCTCTGGACCACGGTGCTCAGAACTCTGGCTCTTAGTAGCAGAACTACCTTCAGCAAGACCAACCATTTATTGGTTCATGTAATCAAACTGGAGAAAAGATAGTGTTGATGATGGGCCGGGGACTGAAATGCTGCTAAGACACTTTCCCTCCATGGTCAACACCCTCCTCCCACTGCAGACTGGTTTTTCATACATGGTGGTGGTGGAGCATCTGATGGCTCCTTGCTATCCTGGGGGGATTGTCCTTCTTTCTCATTTCAAAAGTCATGAGGAAGGGTCTTATTGGTAGGGCTTTTAGATCGTGTGTTATGTAGTGTGGTTGGAATGAAGATAGAAGATCCCAGAAGAAGGTAAGGAGCACTAGACAGAGCTGACATGAGATGGAGTCTATAGCTAGTCGCGTTTTTGGAAGGTTTTTAGTGGCATGTATTGAACCACAAGTGTTTTCTGTTAACCTTCAAGTAACCTAAAATAGTTCAGTAATGGATCATCATCATTACATTATAGATAATTGATAGTTAATGCACTATGCATTGTTAATATATAGTTAATAGCTTTATCTATATTATATAGCAATTTAGAGAGCTATATCTAGTTAATGGTAAGTGATAGAATGTCATGGTAGTAGCCCTCAAGTGTTACGGTTATTTGAAGATTTACTGTACCTATTTATGTATGTAAGAAAAATTTGAAGGACATGGGTAGGAAATCATAAGGCCCCCTGCTTAATCTTCAATATGCTTTTCTAAATTTAACCAAGAGAGCTGCTGTCCATTCTGACTGTAACCTTCAGTGAAACTGCCATTCTTCTTCAGGGTGAATTTATTTTCACAGGGAATTGTTGACTTTCTGGGCTGAATTGAGGGTAGAGTTGGTATTTTAATTTCAGTGACTATTTACTGAGCTATATAAGGGATGTATAAGACCCTTATTCCCCTCAGGGAGTCTGAAGTCCACCGGAGTGGGTAAGAACAGAAAAATGTAGTGCGTGTGACTGTGGCTTGACATCTCTAGCATGGGATAGCCCTACTCGTCTAACATCTGAGTAAGATTTTCTTTGGGGGGTGGAGTGCTGGCTTGAGCTGGCTTTGTGCTTGGCGCTTGCTGAATAAGGTGTTGGTTGATACCTGAGGTAGGAAAGCAGGTGCTTTCAGGCATCTCCATGCAGTCTACCTCTGACATTTCGGATGGACAAGGCTGCTTTATTGCTGAGCCTAATTAGCAGTGAAACTCCGTGGGTGTAGGGGTGGGGGGGGCATAAAGAGAGAATAATTGTGTAACTATGGTTAAGAAACTGAAGTTTAAAAAAAAAGACACATTGGCGGTGGGCAGGACCCATACAGGCCATTAATGGCTCGAGTGTGAATGCCTCTATTTCAGGCTTAGCTCATTTCCTTTTTAAAAGGAGCATTTTGTAGAAGACACTGTTTATCTCGGTGGTGGATTCCACAAAGTGCCGACAGTTCATACTAGTTCAGCAGGAGGAGTCGTGAATACCAGCAGATCAGGTGTGAAGTGGGTTGAGGGGGTCTTAAATAAGTGATCAGCATCTTCTGAATACATTCTGATAGAGAATGTATCCACATCCCTCTTCATAATATGTTCCCTGTGACTCTAGAGCAGAGGTCAGCAGGTGGTAAATATTTTTGGCTTTGCAGGCCATTGATCACTGTCAGAGCTACTTAGAGTTGCCATGGTATGGACATGTCTGTGTTCCAATAAAATTTTGTATGTGGACACCAAAATTTGGATTTCATTTGATTTTTACATGTCATGAAGTATTAGTCTATCAGTCATCTTTTGACTTTTCCCCCCCAAAAATATATATAAAAATGTGAAAACTACACTTAGCTCATGGGCCACACAAAAACAGAGGCAAGCCGTATTTGGGCCCATAGACTGTATTTGCTGACCCCTTCTCTAAAGGTCTTAAAAATAACTTTATAAAATTTTAAATTTGAGGACATTTTATTTATTTAACAAGCAGTTACATTGCACTCAATATGTGCTGTGCACTGTTTTAAATGCCTTATGGATGTTAGCTAACTTAATCCTCACAATAACCCCATGAGAGAGGTACTGTTTAACCCCATTTTGCAGATGTGTGAATTGAGGCTCAGAGAGGTTGAATAACTGGCCCATAGTCACACAGCTAGCAAACAGCAGAATCTAGATTTGAACCCAGGGCATCTAGCTCCAGCCGTACTTGTTCTTTTTTTTTTTGGTAAGATTTTATTTATTTATTTGACAGAGAGAGAGAGAGAACATAAGCAGGGGAAGTGGTAGGCAGAGGGAGAAGCAGGCTCCCTACTCAGCAGGGAGCTTGATGCTGGTCTCAATCTCAGAACCCCGAGATCATGACCTGAGCCAAAGGCAGACGCTTAACCGATTGAGCCACCCAGGTGCCCCCAGAGTACTTATTCTTATCTACAATGGTATGCTGTCTGTCTTAAAAGATTTATAATTATTGATTTTCTAGGCTAAAGGAATTTTAGAGATTAATCCATCCGTACTACATCTCCATTTCATAGACACATTCTCACACCAGCTTCATAGCCTTTGTGATTCAAATTTGTGTCTCAGTAAAATTATGGATTACCATTATGCACTTTCAGCATCTCTTGTGACTGCCTGGAAGCTTAGTCTTATATCCCACTTATCCCACGGGTAATCTGTCTGTACAGGCTGGGCACTTAACTGTTCACTTAGTGTTTTATTTATGTTCATTGTGAGATGCTTGAAGGTAGGAGCAATAGTATCAAAATGTTTTCCATCAAAGAGAAATCTGTTCTGGGCATATCTTTTGCTTTCTTTGGGAACACCTGTCTCAGATTACTCCCAACTCAGATTTTGCCCTGCTGCTTTTCCTGCTTGAATAAGCAGCTGGTTGAATCTTGAGCCCCACCTGCCTGTTGATAGGGTACAGAATTTGTGGTGTCATGCTATACTATCCCTGTTGATCTAAAGATACCACCAAAGCAGGGCTGTGAATGGAAAGTTTCCCAGTCTTTCCAAGGAAGAACATGGAAGCTAGGTGTGTGTGCATGCGTGTGCACACGCGTGTACGTGTGTGTTAAGGCAAGTCAAAACTTAGGTGGATGATGAGGTGCTCAGGATTTCTGGTTCCTTTTGCTTATAGTCTCAAACTCTACTAACCAGGAGGAGCCTTGGAGAACCTATAGAGGTTTCTGTGCCCCAGGGCTTCTGTAGAGTTATTGCTAAGGGCCCTCATATCCACACGTGCTGCAATCTGTTGGCCAGAGAAATGATGCCTTTAAGATGTGTGTATAATTACTTTTCATATGTATGTAGATGCCATCATGATCAAAAAGAAAAGCTTTACTGAATTCGTGTTAGACTACTGTTATTAATACAATGACTGTCGAGAAACCTGATCCAGTTAGAGCCCCTTATTTACAGATGAAGAAACTGAGGTTCAGGGGTGGAGGGAAGAGATTTGCCTGGATTATTACAGAAAGAACAGCTGGCCTGGAAGCTGGCGCAATATGTATGTACCATATGGCTTGTGCTGTCTGTCTCCCCTGGGATGAGCAGATAAAAGAGATGGGCACATGTTTTGACGTTTAATGCTGTGCTTTCTAGTATTGTCTGATAGCATGGTTGATCACAGTACCGTTTACCAGTATTTATAGTGCTTCTCTTGAGAATCTTAAATTTTTTTTACTATATTCCTTGCTATACCACCATAAGTAGTAATCCTACCTGGAAATCCAGTCCAGCCTGGAAACAAAGCATAGTAATTGGGCAGCTCCCTTATATCTGTAGTAGAGCTGGCTCTGAAACTCAGAGTTTTAATCTCTGTGAATCTGAACTCGTGAGGATTTCAGTTATTTATATCTTAGTCTCATAGGAGACTAAATAGGGCTGTGGCTCTCAGCTGGATGCAAAACAATAACTTTTGTTAAATCTCTGCTAAGTGCCTGACACTGTGCTAGGGTATTTTCACGTGTATTATATATCACTTAATTTAATAAGCCCAACATTGCAGTTAGGAGGCCCCACTCAGAAAAAGCTAAGTAGCTTCAGTCTTCTCTAGAGCCCATCCATCCGGTTATTTATTCGTCTGTGTACCATTGTGGAGCACCTCAGGTTTGTAAATGTGCCCTTGAGTCCTATCCCATTGGTGGCCAAGCTGGGACAAATCACAGATCCATCCCTCCAAACAAGACCCAGGATTGGCAGCAACATCAGCGTGGTCTGCACAGGACCATACTTTTTTTCCACTGGAACTTCAGAAATTTGGGGTGACTGTGGTGATTTGGTCAAATGACATTCATATCAACCATTTTCATACTCCTTCATGTGTGATCTTCTCAAAAACTCTTGAGAAGTCAGAGGAATAGGAATGATCTCATAAGTTGGGAAGCCAAGGGGGGAGGAGGCCTGTAAAAGGTGACCTTGCTGGTGCTTGCTCATGTGGGCCTTCTAGCTTCCGTGTTCACCGCCACGGCTCCCACGCCCTTCCCTTCCTCCGGGCATCCTTGCTTCTCTTCTCATTTGCTCTTCCTTTCTGTCCTTTCCTTCTGTTGCATTGCAGAAGCATCTTCTTCTAGATGAGCTTTAAATGTTAGAGTTCCTCAAGGCTGTCTTACACCCTCTTCGGGCTCTGAGCTCTCTCCCTCAGTGACCTCTTCTTGTCTCTACACTGATGACTCCCAAAAGTGTCATTTGAGCCTAGACTCCATTTCTCTGTGTTCCAGACGTACCTATCCACTTCCTACACAGTATCTCTGTTTGGATGCCTCCCAGGCAGTCGGTGGCATCTTGTCGAAAACTTGACTCCATCTTCTACCCCCAACAGCCTCTTTCTGTCATTTCTGATCTAAGTGAATGGCAACTCCCAGTTAATGTTCTCCCTGCAGAGAGTGACCCCATCGCTTTAGAGACCCTTCCTTAGTACTTTTGCCTGGTTTCCTAATAATCTTAAAGTAAAATGTAGAATTCCTGAATACCGTATCTACTTTTCCAGCTTCACATCACATTACTTTCCTTTTCATATCTTTCCTTACATCCTGGATGCCACTTTGATTTTTAACATTCATTGGAGGAATAGTGTGTTCCATGATTTTTAAAACCAAGTATAGAGGAGTTGCAGCACATGTGGATTTAAGCCACCCGTTGACTTTAAAACCTTATCTTCCTCCCCTTTGTATAACTCCATTAGCTCTTAATTTTCCAAACAAAGCTGTTAAGAGGCATTAAAGCTACAGGGGCTTCATAATTTAAAAAATATATGGAGGAATCCTATAGGTGAGCAGGAATGCTTCAGTCTCCTCTCCAGATCCTATTGTGCAGAGCCCCTGCTTAAAAAGAGGTTCTGCATCCACTCTTTGTAGAAGCCAAGTGGCACGAGTGCTGAGTCTTTGCTGCAGTTTTAAGTGGAAGTTGTTTGGGCTCTCAGTTGGAATTGATTTTTTTTTTTTCCTTAGAAGCAAATTTGGAGGTATTTATGTACCCAGGAAGTCCTATGATTGCCCCTAATTTGCTTTGTAGATGCTAGTCATTGCATATCATCCCACATTGGTTATGTGGCTGGTGCCGATACACATGCTTGTTAAGTGGTAGTGTGAGCACAGGCGCTAGGTGTGTGCTGTGTGCACAGAGACCTGATATACTGATCCAGCCCAGGCAGCTTCCATATGTGGTCATGAGTTTAACTCTTTCAGCTCAGAGTGTTTCATTACACCACAGATTCACTTCTTTCCTTCTGCCCTAGCTTGGACTTGGAACTTGACTTTTTTTTTTTTTTAAGATTTTATTTATTTATTTGACACAGAGAGACACAGCGAGAGAGGGAGCACAAGCAGGGGGAGTGGGAGAGGGAGAAGCAGGGAGCTCAATGCAGGGCTGGATCCCAGGACCCTGGGATTATGACCTGAGCCAAAGGCAGACGCTTAATGAATGAGACACCCAGGCGCCGCCCCCTGCCCTTTTTTTTTTTAAAAGAGGAACCTGACTCTTTCCGGTACTTTAAATTTACAGTCTGATTCCATTCTATTGGTAATACTTAAAAAAAAATTATTTATTAGAGAGAGAGAGAGCACATACGTAGGCAGAGCAAGAGGGAGAACCAGGGTCCCCGCTAAGCAGGGAGCCCGACATGGGGCTGGGATCATGACCTGAGCCCAAGGCAGCCGCTTAACTGACTGAGCCCAAGGCAGCCGCTTAACTGACTGAGCCCTCCAGGCGCCCCTATTGGTAATACTTTTAAACAAGTATTGTCTGAAAGTGGGCATAGCAAAATGTGATTGAAAGTAGGGATGCATGCCAAATAGTACTGCCTTTCTGACCAACCAGTTATATGTTGCTGATTATTTTTTTGTAAATTCTGTTGCACTATTTCACATTTCTTTGCCACCTTAGGAATGGAGAAGTGGGGAGATTTGAGGTAACAGTATAATTTCAGATCAGTGGAGAAAGTGGCCTTTGCGTGGGTCTGTGTAATTCAAGATGTCAAAATAGGGAACACGCTTGTCCTCCTATGTAGGCCTTAATTTACAGTATTAGACTTATCAGTAATAAAAGAATGTTTTTATTTCCCATTTGCTTTGTATTTATGTTTTTAAAGATTTATTTTTTTAGAGAGCACACAAGTGGGAGGGGCAGAAGGAGAGAGAGAGAGAGAATCTCAAGCAGACTCTTGCGCTGATTATGGGGCTTAATCTCATAACCCTGAAATCCCGGCCTGGGCCGAAACCAAGAGTCAGGTACTCAACCAACTGAGCCACCCAGGGGCCTCTGTCCCTTTTTTTAAGTGAACGTTTAATTTTGAGATAATTGTAGATTCACATATAGTTATTTGAAATAGTAGCAGTGAGATCCTTTGTACCCTTTGCCCAGTTTCCCCTATGGTAATAGCTTACAAAACTGTAGTACAACATCACAACTAGGATATTGATATTGATTTAATCCGCCACTCTTACTCAGATTTCCCCAGCTTTACTTTTATTCACTGGTGTGTCTGTGTGTGTTTAATTCTGTATAATTTTTATCATGTGTAGGTTTTTTATTATTAAAAATTTCCCACTTGGCTGAGAACTTAAGCTGGGAGGAGGTGTGTTATTTACTGGGTCCCTCTCAAGGTCCACTAGTAAACAGCTTAAGCAGAATGCCTTCTCTTTTACATAAAAGGCAAGTTACTAACTTTTAATCTTGGTTTCCTCTTCTACAAAATGAAATTCGCAGCAGCTACTTAATGTAGAAGGTTGCCATGAGGACTAAAATGAGAAAAGAATGTGTAAAAGGTACTTAGCAAAAAGGAATGCAATAAATGAACATCTCTTTTTTTAAGTGACTTTTTAAACTGAGATTATAAATGAGAGTATTTGGGTTTTTTAAAGCTTTTCACAAAAATGTGGTATCCTACGATTGTAGAATTGGAAGTTCCCTTAAAATTTTGGAACTGGTGAAGGACTCCCCTAACCATTCTTAGGTGATGATAGGCTCTTATTCCTTATAATAAAACTAAAGTCTGCCCCCCTGTCACTTCTAGATCTGCCCTTGTCCATGTAATGGCCCTTCTAGGGTTTGAGGACAGCTACTGTGTCCCCCCCCCCCCAAAATTATGTTTTACAAATGAGCTATCCTTAACCATTCCTCATAAGATGTAGCTTCCAGACCTTTTCCCATCTTGGTCTCCCTCTTGTAGATAAAGACAGATTTGTCCTTCCTTTTAACAGAACACAGAATTCAGTTGTAATCTGGCTAGCATATCCCAAGATAGGCCTGTCTTTTTAGCTGAGCTTTTTGGGGAAACCAGGTCACCTAGTTTATGCACTTACAGTTTGTTCTTTTGTCTTCTGTTTACTTTCCAGATGAAAAATAAATGCATGGCAATTTAACACAACTAATTGAACCCTTGTGCCCGGCTGTAATACCATTAAAATGATACTAAGAGGGAGAAGAGATATTAGCAAATGGGAGATCAATGGAATGTTGCAGCCAGAAAGTCTGAAGTGTGATGAACTTAGAGAGCCAGAGGAACTGAAAGTGCCTGCTGGGGGAGAAATAAAGAAGAGAGAGGATTTGTAATGCAGAACCCTGGAATAGCTCCAAAATTGGAGAAGCAAAATACTGAAAACAGGAAGATTAGTTGAAAGTCTGTGTGAAAAGCAATTAGTTGCCTACAGCTCCTCCCCCACTTTCCCAGGAGACAGGAGTTTTAGTCTTCCACATTGAACCAGGGGCATACCAAACATAGAAGAGGGGATGGAATATGGAGCAAAACTGAAAATAAGGGCTTTAAGACAAAGGTCTAAATAGTGAATGGTAGGATTATCCCCCTCTCTCACCCAGTTTCCAGAATACCTACAGGCAGACACTCCCATGCAAGAGATTGGAAGATCTGTCTCTGATAAAGTTTGCCTCAGAGAAAATGTCCTAAAGATACTACCTTTAGCAGTCCTCAATAAAATGGCAGGTTCTTGCTTGATCACCCTGATGTGAAGTCCACCAGTTGATGAGCCTAGCCACCCCCACATAAAACTTTAGATCTAAAAATATAAGCAGATAGCCAAGTGTCATAGGCATTTATTTTTATTTTTTTTAAAGATTTTATTTATTTATTTGACAGAGAGAGAACACAAGCGGGGGGAGCAGGAGAGGGAGAGCAGACTCCCTGCTGAGCAGAGAGCCCAATGCGGGGCTCGATCCCAGGAGCCTGAGATCATGACCCAAGCCCAAGGCAGACGCTTAAGCGACTGAAACACCCAGGCGCCCCTCACAAAACATTTAAAGCAAGCCTCCAGCATAAAAGACAGAGACCAAAGCAAATGAGGGAAAAAAGAACTCAGAGGAAATAGTAAAAGCAGGGAGGAGGAGGAGAAAAAGAAAAAATTTAACTATAATATCTTGAGAGAGGTTAGAGAAAATACAGCATTCATGAAAGATGAATACGATTCTTTCAATAAAAAGTGTGGTGGTGGGGCGCCTGGGTGGCTCAGTTGGTTAGGCGACTGCCTTTGGCTCAGGTCATGATCCTGGAGTCCCGGGATCAAGTCCCACATCGGGCTCCCTGCTCGGCGGGGAGCCTGCTTCTCCCTCTGACCCTCTTCCCTCTCGTGCTCTCTCTCTCATTCTCTCTCTCTCAAATAAATAAATAAAATCTTAAAAAAAAAAAAAGTGTGGTGGGGGACCTTCAAAAAACAATACCTCTTGGAAATTAAAATACCATAGCCTTATAAAAAGCTACAACACAGAAATTTTGAAAGATAAAGTTTTAAGAAGATTCCCAGGAGATAGACCAAATGAAAGAGGTGGGAAATGGGGAACAGGTGAAAAAATGCAAGATCATTCTAAGAGGCCTAACACCTGACTCATGGAAATTTCAGAAGAGAAAAAATAGACAATAGAGAGGAGGAAATTATCAAAGAAATAGGATGGAAAGGTAGTCCCAGAACAGAAATAAAGTCTGTAGATTGAGACAGCATGATGCATGAAAGGACACCAACACCAAGGTATAACCCTGTGAGAATTCAGAACTCTGAGGATAAAGAGAAAGCACTAAAAGCTTCTAGAGTGAATAGTCATATACTAAGGGTTAGTGTTCAGAAGGGCATTAAATTTCTCAGAAGCAACAAAGTAGAAGACAATGGAGCAATACCTTCAGAATTCTGATAGAAAAAAATATTCCCAACTTAGAATTTTATAGGCAGCTAAACTATCACCCAAGTTGAAGGCTAACAAAGACATATTCAGACATACTGCACATATGCCCTATGATGGTATGATATAATGAGAATGTGTATTTGGAGGGCACCTGGGTGGCTTAATCAGTGAAACTCCTGCCTTTAGCTCAGGTCACAGTCCCAGGGTTGTGGGATTGAGCCCTATGTCGGGCTTCCAGCTCAGCAGGGAGTCTGCCTCTCCATCTGCCTCTGCCCCTCCCCCTGCTTGTGCTCTCTCTCCCTCTCCCTCTCAAATAAATAAATAAAATCTTTAAAAAAAAAATATGTATTTGGTCTTTTTCCTTGTTCCTGGCACAGAGCTTCTAAAACCCTTGAAATTTCCTGAGTGGTAGGGGTGATAAGAGCATCTTTTATTATAATATTTAGTCTTTGTTCCCAGTTCCTGACACAAGAGCTTCTAAAACCTTGGAATTTCCTGAGAGGAGTGTCCTTTGTTATTCATAAGAAACCTCTTTCAACCACACCCGAGTTTATGCTAATAAGATGACTCTGGACCCCTGGATAGCTTTCAACATGGGCCTGGTTGCCAGACCGGGGCAACCATGTGATTAGGGGGTTGAACTTTTCAGTTCCAACTTGACCCTTTGACTGCTGGGGAGCTTCCAGGTTGGTGAACATAGGCACGTGTGGGGAAGGTGGTATACCCCAGTTCCACAGGGACAGAAGCTCTGTGCTCGGGACCCTTCTAGACCTTATGCTATGTACCTCTTCAGCTGGCTGTTGTTCTTTCGTATCCTTTGTGATAAACCAGTAACAGTAAGCAAACTTTTCCCTGAGTTCAGTGAGCCATTTTAGCAAATTATCACACCTGAGGAGGGAGTTGTGGGGAACACTCACACCTCCTACCCTCACCCCTCCCCGACTTTATAGCCAATTGCTGAGAAGCACAAGTGGCCCAGACTTGCAGTTGGCATCAGAAGCAGGGGCAGTCTTGTGGGACTGAGCCCTTAACCTGCACTGACCCTAGGCAGTTCATGCCAGATTTGAATTATATTACAGGATACCAGTTGGTGTCTGGCGAGTTGGAAAATTGGTTTGTGTGAGGGGAAAAATAAAACCCACACATTTGGTGTCAGAGTGCTGTGAGTAAAAAGTTTATAGGATACCCTTTCTTAGGCAACTCTGCTAGAAGATGCTTTTCATCAGAACAAGGGAATAAATCGGGAAGAAGACTAAATGGACATTGGGAAATGGATTCCAATGTAGGTGAAGTGAGATTCCTACAAGGACAAAATTCCAGTAGGGATGCCTCCAGAACAAGCAGGAACATACTGCTAGGGTACCTGACTGAACATATTAAAAGGAGTTTTACACTTTATTGTTATCTCCGGTGGGGGGGGGGGGAATTACACAAGAAAGGAAATGTAATCATAGCATACATCATGGCTTGGCTACATGTAATATTCACATAGACCTAATAATGCAACTCTTAATTTAACCGAGAGTGGACATAATTATAATGGAAGGATGGAGAAAGTAAGTGGAGTTGTATGTGAAGAGAGTGTCAGAACAAAATCCTGATCTTCCATCACAGGAATTAAGTAGGTAATATAATAGTTATCTTTTGCTGTCTAACAAATTACCCCAAAACTTAGTGACTCAAAATAATAAATATTTATTATCTCACAGCTTTGGAATGCAGAAGTAGCTTAGAGAGGGCGCCTGGGTGGCTCAGTCGTTACGTGTCTGCCTTCGGCTCAGGTCATGATCCCAGGGTCCTGGGATCGAGCCCCGCATTAGGCTCCCTGCTCTGCGGGAAGTCTGCTTCTCCCTCTGCCACTCCCCCTGCTTGTGTTCCCTCTCTTGTTGTGTCTCTCTCTGTCAAATAAATAAATAAAATCTTAAAAAAAAAAAGTAGCTTCGAGATCTGTCATGAGGTTGCAGTCCAGTGCCACCTTGAGCTGCGTTCATCTGAAGGCTTGACTGGAGCTGAGGGGCCTTTTCCAGGCTCATTCAGATAGTGGTAGGAAGAAGCCTCGGTTCCTTTTCATACACCTCTCCTCAGGATGTTTTGTTATCTGGCTCTCCCAAGAGTGAGTGATCTGGGAGAGACAGTAAAAGGAGTGTGCAGTGCCTTTTATGACCCAGCCGTGAATGTGACATACATTCAAGTAACACCATCACTTCTGTTGTATTCTGTCGGCCACACAGACCAACCCTGAGACAGTGTGGGAGAGGACTGCGCAAGGGGGTGAATGCCAGGAGGCAGGGATCATTGGGGGTTGTTTGGAGATGTGCTACCACGAGTAATAACTAAAAGTGAAAATTCAAGAACTATTATAGGCACATTGCTTAGAAAGGTGGAGATAGGGATCTGTGAGTGGCCAGTTGGTTAAGCATCCAAACTCTTGATTTTGGCTCAAATCATGATCTCAGGGTCATGGGATCAGGCTCTGCAATCAGCAGGGAGTCTGCTCGAGGATTCTTTCCCTCTCCCTCTGCCCCTTTGCCTGCCTTCCTCCCTCCCCCCCCACCCCCGCTCACACATGCTCACTTCTCTCTAAAATAAATAAATAAATCTTTTAAAAAAAGAAAAGGAATGGAGATAAATACCAGAAGAAAAAGGTGGCCCCTGAGAGCAGGAATGGGGGAACCAGGAACTGCTGGTTTTAGAAACTTTGTAGAACAACTTAAGAAATAGTTCCATGTTGGGCGCCTGGGTGGCTCAGTTGGTTAAGCAACTGCCTTCGGCTCAGGTCATGATCCTGGAGTCCCAGGATCGAGTCCCACATCGGGCTTCCTGCTCAGCGGGGAGTCTGCTTCTCCCTCTGACCCTCTTCCCTCTCGTGCTTTCTATCTCTCATTCTCTCTCTCTCTCTCTCAAATAAATAAATAAAATCTTTAAAAAATAAAAAAAAGAAAAGAAATAGTTCCATGTTTTACTGTGATTTTTTTTTCAATTATGAAAACCTCCAAAGCACACAGCCATTTAACGTCCCCAACACCAGTAGAAGAGCCACACATGGATTATGTGAGGAACTCCTAGAATCTGAGTCGATCCTCATTGATCCTTTGGTATTTGGAAGAGTCTATGATCTTGAAGGACAGCTTACAGACAATAAACCTGAAGTGGTGAAAAAGAGGCCTTAGTGACAGAACCTGAACTAGAATCCTTGAGTAAATGTGACCAAGAAGAGCATCAGGTAGTGAGATGCTCTGGCATTTCACTAATGTGGAACTTGTGGGGTGGGGGGAGACTGTTTTGTTCTTTCTGAAGCCTAGAAAGTTCTTAAGTGGAAATGTTTATGTGGCTAGAAGCTATAAATGGCAAAGCTTGTTAAAAGGACTATCCTTTTGGCAGATAGTTGGAAAGCACATTATAGGACTCCCCAGGTAAGGATGTGTCTGTCAGGAGGGTTCGGTACAAGTTGGAGAGAGTCTGCCTCCGTCCCTGTGTGACCTGAGCCCTGTGGGCCATGCAGAGCACTAGCAGTACACAGTACCAGTCTCTTGAGCTACTTGCTGCCGGGGTCATTTTCCTAAGAGGAGCTCTGGGCTCCACAAGGCCTACCATAGCCCGGTTGTTGCCCCCAGGCCCCCCAGCACACGTGCCCACCATGCCTGCTCTGTCCTTCATCCCCACGTGTTCTCCTATTCAAGTCTGGTTTTGTTTCTCCTCATCTCTTCCTGTATGTGTATCTACTCTTCTTGAGGAGCCTCCTGTCAGGAGCTCTAGGGTTCTTGGACAGTTTGTCTCCTCCATCTGCCTTCAGTAAAACTGGGATCAGGATAATGTGTTAGAGAGTCAGGTCTCTGAGTTGGCGGGGAGTCGGGAACAGGGCAGTGCGACTGCCATAGAAGTAAAAACTACCGCTGGAAGCATTCGGGCTTCCGTTTTTTTTTTAACCATTTTAATGCTTCATGAAACTGTGTTGTTTGCACTCTTCCACTGCAGCGGAGTATGTGGAATTGAAGCTCTCAGGGTCTCCGTGATAAAATCTGTCATGTACCGGGATGCCTCCAGTCCCATTTCAACGGGCAGCAGAAGCTTAAGCCGGGGAAGGGACCGGTTGGGTTTTGTATTTGCCTTCCTCAGTATCTCTCTTTGTATCTCACTTTGCCCACAGATTGGGGACCACAAATTCAGTGCCCACCGGATCGTCTTAGCAGCTTCAATCCCGTACTTCCACGCTATGTTTACAAATGACATGATGGAGTGCAAGCAGGATGAGATTGTAATGCAAGGAATGGACCCCAGGTACTCAGTTCCTCCACTGGGTCTCTCAGTCTGCAGGTTTCCAGGCGCAGCTTCAGCCCCGTGCGTGGTGCTGTTGGCAGGCCCGTGGCGGGACACAGCACTATTAAAGTAACACTTTTAATAGGGACCAGCGTCCAAGCTATTTTTTATGAGGACTGGGTACAAAGGTGGTAAAATGGTATCCTCTGCACTTTTCTGTGCTAACCATTCTAGCCGGCAAAATAGTTTTCCCAATAAGTGTCTTCATTCCGTACTCTCCCTGACAGTCTAGAACAGAGTCATCCGTTCGAACTTCTGCACTGATGGGAATGTTGTGTTTGTACTCTCCAGAAAGGTAGCCGCTAGCCATATGTAGCTACTGAGCACTTGAATTTTAACTGGTGGGATTAAGGAACTGAATTCTACATTTTACTTAATTTTAATTAATTTTAACATAATTTTAAATAGCCATGTGTGGCTGGTAGCTACCACATGAGACAACACAGATTCAGAAGATGGGCAAAATCATGGTTATTGGATGGTTGAGAAAATTGAAGCCCAAAGAGGGCAAGCCCAAAAGTTACCCCATCTAACTGCCTTTCAGCGTCCAGGACAGCCCTCCCTAGCAGGTACTGGTCTCAAATGTCAGTCCTGCCGAGGCTGCAAAATTCTGCCCTAGATGAATTTTAGGGGCAGGAGGCAGTACCATAACCGCTGAAATCATGTCATTCAGGCATTTCCTTAATGTTGTCCTGACATGTAAAGTCACTTACTACTGGACCCTCTTCGTGGAAATACCTTCCTAATGACTATATGAAGACTTTGTATAAACATATTCCATAGTATGCCTTTTTGGGCCTTGAAAGGGAGAAGGATGTTTATGTGAAAGATTCTTCGTTTGACTTTGCTACAAGTCTGTGAACTGAGGCTGCATGTTTATAACCTAGGCTGTGTCCAAGGGTCCACTGTGCCCCTGCTATGTGTGTGGCACTGTTCTGAGGGCTGGGAATGCAGTAGCAAATGAGACACACAGAGTGACTCGGGGCAATGACGTTCTTGTTGGAGGGGAAACAGTAAACAAAGCAGTGAGTTGGCAACCTCACCCAGTAACCTGTCATTTGTTGCCTTCCTTCTTAATCTTAGAGTGGTGACAACGAGGGCTAAAGGAGCCAGGAAACCGTAGGACCCTCTGGATGATTGAGAGTGGTCTGCCCCAGCACGTGGAGAGGATTTGTATACCCACTGCAAGGCCGAAATCTTGTATACCCACTGCAAGGCTGAAATCTTGTATACCCACTGCAAGGCCGAAATCTTGTATACCCACTGCAAGGCCGAAATCTTGTATACCCACTGCAAGGCCGAAATCTTATATACCCACTGCAAGGCAGAAATCTTATATACCCACTGCAAGGCAGAAATCTCAGGCCAGCTACTTATAAGGAAAGACACAGAAGTGGGTCTGCAAGGGCACTTGTACACTCTCTTCTCTGAGGTCTGTATCTCTGAAGGAGCTGTGCTCATTGCCATGCACAGTCCAAGTGCTTCCTTTAACAGAGGTAGACAGCACCTGTCATGTGTGCTGCCGGAGGCACTGAGCTGTAGCACTAAGAAAACAGCGCCTCTTATTGTGCCAACTTTCTAGCTGTGGGAATCTGGCCATAACCATAACCACACACGTGCATGATAGGGCTGGCAAGTGAAAGCGAGGCGAGAACAGTAAAGTGAGCGATGGTGGGGGGTCTGTGTCATTCCAGGGTGATCAGGGAAGGCCTCTGTGATGAGGTGACATTTGAGCTGAGACCTTAATCGAAGTGAGGGAGTGAGCCGTCTGGTGACAGAGCCATCCAAGCGGAGCCGACAGTACAAAAAGGCCCTGCGGTGAGGGTGTGTTCGGCATGTTGGGACAGAATGAGGGCTAAGAGTGGAAGGTGATGAGGTCAGAGAGCCGGAGAGGGGCCAGACCACGTGCAGCCCTGAGACAGAACTTGGAGTTCTTTCCCAGTGGGAATTGAAAGGCAGAAAAATTTGTCGGCATCTCATTCTGGAAATGTATCCCAAAGAAATAATAAAAACGCTATTTATGATGGCAATAAGATGTTATTAGCTATGAGGCCTACCAATAAAGGAAATAAATTATGGCATGCTTGCCTGTTGAAATACTATATAGCAGCCACTAAAAATGATAAACATGAAGACAGTGTAGCAACATGGGAAAGGACTCAGTAAGTATTATGTGATTATCTCCGTATCCATTTACGCATGCAGGCGAATAGGGACTAAAAATGAACCCAAAAAAGTAACCACTTTTGACTCATTTAGTAGTGAGATTGTGGGTACTTGCTTTCTCTTTTTAAAATTTTCTGTAATAAGATTATTTGGGCAATAAAGACAGCTTACGAAGTAGAATGACTCTTCAACTCTGGTGAAGTCATTATTCCTGTCATGCAGATTCTCGAAGGGCATGGGCTAAATGGGTTTTAGAGCAGGGCCCATGCATTCCCCAGGTAGGCATGTCAGCTCAGTGAGGGCCAGAGTCTCTGAAGCGGATCTTTTCTCTCCTTTCTCTAGCGCCCTGGAGGCTCTGATCAACTTTGCCTACAACGGCCACCTTGCCATTGACCAGCAGAACGTGCAGTCGTTGCTGATGGGGGCGAGCTTCCTGCAGCTGCAGAGCATCAAGGACGCCTGCTGCACATTCCTTCGAGAACGGTGAGGCCATGGACTCGGCCATGGCGGGGAGCGCGCCCAGGTCGTTCCTGGAGCCCCCTGCCGATTCGCTCAGTCTGGGCATACAGAATTTTATGAAGGGAGTGAGCCAGGGAGCTGACTCTTCAAATCGCTGTCGAGTGGTGCCCAGTTCTTTGGGGTGAACCTTTGAGGAACAGATTTACAGACCTCTGCCTGTGCTCTCTCCTGGCCTGACACGCACCTCTTCTGGTCCCCCAGTTTGACCAGTGCTAACTTAGCTGACTGTCACCACCAAACCGACGGATTCCGTACTGCCTCTCTGTTCCATAGCCTGTCTCCATCTTTGTGTAGATCCTTTCCCCTCCTTGAAAGTCTTGACTTTTTTTTCCTTCCACTCTTTAGGGGCCCACCCAAATTTCACCTCCTGGAACTCTGTGTCCCCCCTCAGTCCCCTGGAAGCAATCACTGTATACTCTCTTAGGGTACGGACCATGGAGTATATCCCTACCTAGGTCCAGCGTTCAGCAATGCCCCTTTGATGACTGAGCTGATAAGAAGGCTCTTTCTCCCCCTCAAGAAGGGGAGCTCTTAGCCATAAGATCAAAGCTGCCTCTTAAGCACTAGAGACTTGGGGGTGCACGTTAGTGCTGGGCTCCACACAATGTCTGTGGTGCTCTACGAGACCTGGTCTCCACCTGAGCTACTGCGATCACAAGGTCCCTGGCCTGAAGACCAGCATTCTTTCTGTCTCAGATCTGCCCTCCTGAACCTCATTTCCTCTTAGAGCTGACCTCTCCCTCTCTCATTCCGGCTCCACAAATCCAACTCATTCAGCAGCTCTGTGGACCCCACCTGCTGTCCCCATCCTGCCCCCGTGGTGCTCATGGACATCACTGAGCACTGCTGTGTGTGCAGCTAGTCTTAATAACCATGGTAATGATGCTTAGCACGCAGGGCACGCTGCTGGGTGCAGGGTGAGTGGTTTCATCGTAGGTCCTATTTCAGGTTTTACAGATGAGACCACATAAGGACAATGTAGCCCCAGAGCCTGGCTTGACCCTCTGCTGGGATGCCTTCTGGGTCAGGCTGGAGGGATGCATGCGGGGGGATGTGAGGCACACTGGCTATCCTACTCACTTGGGAGCTGCTTAAGGATACAGACCAGACTTGGTTTATCTCTGTCTCCACAGAGCTCAGAATGATTAAGTCGGCATTCTGGAAAGGATTAAGTTGGCCACTCTCACAAGGGGACAACAGCTCCACCTAGGGGCCTTTGAGGTCATCACTCTCAATACTGGACCTAGCCTCTTACAAAGGAGTGCCACGCAAAAGATGCTTAGAAAAGTGATTTTTAGACCAGTGGAGTTTTTACATGCATCAGTGATATTTTGGGAAGACGCACTTAAGCACAAAGCCTGACATTATGAGTCTGTCCTTGACATTCTCCCTTTCAGCCCTGCAAGATCCCTTCTGAGCCTCACTTCACACCTTATTCCTGTCTTTATTCCTTCCCACAGGCCCCAGAGGCTTGACCTGCTTTCTGTTTTCTTTCCAGTAGTTACCATCACTGCCTCTCTTCCTTGGAGTGGTTCTCCCTGAGCCTGGCTGCGGAGTGTGTTAGGGGGTCCCACCTGCCCCCTTCCCATGTGCCTGTATTCAAAGACAAGCACGTGGGCCCTTTGTTGTCAAGCTGTGATTACTAATGACTTGAGAGAAACCATTCTGAGCGTTAGTGGAAAAGACAGGACTTCTGTCTTTTCAGCACAGAGAAGCTGTAAAGCTCTCAGAGTTTTCCATGAGGTTGGGGTTGATATTTTTCTTGTGGCCCCTTTCCAAGCCTTCAGATGTATGGGCCTCCTTGTTTTTAGGTGAGCACTGGAGCTATGTATTTTCCAAAACTCTTTTCTCAGAATTGAACCAGAACATCAGATAAATCAGTGAACCAAGCCAGTGACTGACTTACTTCAGGTCACTGCTTCCTGCGTCTGATAAAGCATTACATCTTATTGTGGCCTCCCTGCTGACAAAGTCAAGAAGGTGGTTGCCAGTTGTGAGGTGGCTAATGGAAGATATGGGTCTACCTCTGCCCTTTGGGTTCATCTTCCCTCTTATCTTCCTCCGGCTCGTCTCCTGAACGGGGCCCTCTCCTGCATGGTAGACCTCCCTCCTCCTTCCCCACCAGCTGCCTCACAAGCAGGCTTCCCACATCCCATCCTCTTCGACGCAGAATCCCAGTTCAGTTGAAGGTGTGTTTTGCTCTCCTTATTATGCCATGCCAGTCAAAGACAGCCAAAGGCAAGGTACAGGAGTCCTTACCTGAGAGCCAGCAGATGGGAATGTGCTCTAGGCAGTATATTGACCATCCTTTCCCACGTCTTTGGACTCTATCCATTTCCCAGTCCGTGGCATCTTGAGTTGATGTCGTTGCAGTTGGAATCAGTGAATCACATGGTATAGAGGCCCAGGGAAGGTTGAGCCTCATATCTGCCATATGTGTGTAAAGGCCTATAAACAAATCTCATTCAGTCCCTGTAAGTGCTCCAGGAGAAAGGTGGTATTTGATGACTGAGCCGACATTCTGACCTTGAGCGCTGTGTTCCTGACTGGCCATGCGGCCTTGCCTAAGTGTTAGTCAGTGCTCATGCTTCCCTGGCCTTTGTGGAAATGCACAGAGATTTCCAAAGCCATGGACAGAGCCTCTTCAGGCTGGAAGGGAAGCAACAGCTTGTGGAATTTAGATTATCCCAAAGGCAGGCTCCTGAGAGACTCTGCCCTTCAGGTCTGCTGCTGGGGGACAGCAGTGATTGTTGGCTAGCGAGTATAACTCTGCCTATAACTTTACAAGACCAGTGCTCTAACCCCTGAGCTATGGAGCCTAACTTTGCCTATAACTTTAAACAACATGGCAGGGAAGGAAAGCAAGCAGTCTAATAAAGAAAACCTGGGCAATTTCCATCTGATAAACACCTTCTCCTTCCACAGATTATCAGTCACAAAGTCAAAATAAGAAAAGCAGAAAAGCCCCAACCCCAGAATCTCTTGCTGTCACCAAGATTTCAGAACCACGTTGGGTGCATTTGAGATTTTGTCACATGCAATAGTAGTAAGAAAAACGACCACGATGAAAATTAAGACAGCAGCTGACTTCACGCCAGGCACCATGCTGAGTGCTTTTGCCACATTCTTGCTTAATCGTGGCCACAGCTGTAGGAGCTGGCTAGCTCTTGTCCTCACCTTTTTCCAAGTGAGGCTGTTACGGACACTTGAGGAACCCTCCCATGTCACCTGGTGTGACGCAGGGCCCGGATTTACCCAGACGGCCCCAAGGAGGGCAGGTCTGCTTCCAGGTCATGGAAATGCACACGGGGTTCAGTCTCCACACCACCACTTGGCTTGTAGAGGGCTGGGAGCACGTGTCTTAGTTTCTCTGAGCCTCAGTTTTCCATCTAAAAATGGAAGTAATGACTACTCTGCAGTGCTGTTGAAAAGATTCTCTCTGGCAAAGTACCGGACGCGCTGATGGTGCTGAGTGAGTGGTAGCTACCGCTGGTGTTCCTGGGGGTCCAGTTAGACCATAGAGTCTAACCGCACTTCTTCCTGTTTACAGAAGATGAAGCGTAAGGGTCCTGGTGTTAGAGAAGTCATCTCTCCGCATGGTTTAAACTCTCATTCTACAACTTCAGTGCCCGTGTGGGGAACAGGTAGATATTTGACCAAGAATGTCAACGGCTGAAGGAAAGCAAACAGTATGTGTTCTCCTATTCTTCTGTCCTCAGAGCTGCTTCCCAGACTTGCCAGAGAACTCATCCCATCTAGACACAGTGAACACTAGGTCCAACAGGCAGTGTCTTCATTTTAAACCTTCACAATTGAGTCCTGAGCAGCACACCTGGGATCATGCACGGAGTTTGCAGCCAAGCTGAGAGCAAAGCAGGGTTTTCTCCATTCTGTAGCTCTGAGAATGACCAAACATACCATTCTTCCTCTACATTTTTTCTTTTCATCTTTTCTTATGCCAAAAGTCTCCACCCCAAAAATTGCCTGGGTGTCCGCCAGTTTGCTGAGACCATGATGTGCGCTGTGCTGTACGACGCAGCCAACAGCTTCATCCACCAGCACTTTGTGGAGGTGTCCATGTCGGAAGAATTCCTGGCCCTGCCCTTGGAAGATGTGCTTGAGCTGGTGTCTCGGGATGAGCTGAATGTAAAGTCAGAGGAGCAGGTCTGTAAAGCACAGTAGCCGTCTGCAGGGGACTCAGGGGCTCCTGTTCTTTTTAATCTTTGTTTTCTTTTTTTTTTTTCCATGAAGACCATGTGTGTGCAGCTTGTTTATTATGGGTTTGTTTCATTACACTATGTGCATGTTTCATGAGAACTTTGTATCCATTTCAGTGTCTTACATTCAGTGGATTTTATCAACATTGCACCCCTTATTCTTAGATGTCAGGCGATTTCCAGTATTTACTATTAGAAGTAATGCTGCCTCGAACTGGAAATTAGCATAGATAACGCTTTCAAAGAGTCTTATTCTAAAGGAGAGCAGAGCACTGGGGCAATCACTGGGGAAGAATATGAAGTTGGAAGGGGTTGGCTGGTTTGTTTTTTAAGGTGAGAAAAATGGCAGTACATTTGACTACTGGTGGGAATTTTCCAGAAGAGAGGGAAGAGTCAGTGATGCAGGAGGAAGGGGAGAATGGCTGCTGACATGACGTCCTGGAGGAAGCGAGAGGCCGGCTTGAGGGCACGGGGTGTCCCTGCTGGGAGCACCAGCCCCTCGTGTCCGTCCCCACAGGAGGGAGAACCCCCGCAGCCAGGGGCACGGGGAGGCGCAGGGTGGGAAGGGACATGCTGGCAGATTCTACTGACGTTCTCTTCTGCCATGTGTCTGTTTTCTTACCTGAGAATGAGGATCGGGAGGAGGGTGAGAAATGTGAGGAGAGATGAAAAGTCGTGAGCCAGGCCTCTGGGAGCGGGAGAGGAAACGGATGATACCCGGGAAGCGAAGAGGGGCTTGGTGGGAAGCAGGGCCTGATGGGATTACCGACCACAAAGTTGGAATGGACCCACCAAGGGATGCCTGGCTGGCTCAGTCGGAGGAGCATGTGACTCGATCTTGGGGTTGTGAGTCTGAGCCCCATGTTGGGTGTAGAAATTACTAAAAAGAGAGAAGAAAGGACCAGCCAGCTCTGTCAGCTGCATTTGCTGGCACAGGTGCAGAGTGCAGGTGGGGGTGAACTTACAGAGCTGGACCTCACCAGGGTAGAGACTTTTTTTTTTTTTTAAAGATTTTATTTATTTATTTGAGAGAGAGAATGAGAGATAGAGAGCACGAGAGGGAAGAGGGTCAGAGGGAGAAGCAGACTCCCTGCTGAGCAGGGAGCCCGATGCGGGACTCGATCCCGGGACTCCAGGATCATGACCTGAGCTGAAGGCAGTCGCTTAACCAACTGAGCCACCCAGGCGCCCCAGGGTAGAGACTTTTCAAGGTGGGCGTGATTAAGGGAGGAAGGTGCACAGCATGGGCGCTGAGGGCACCCACCTCAGAATCCGCGGAACCCATGCTGGGTGAGACGGCAGGGAGCAGGTGGGCCAGAGGGGCCCTGAGCGCGAGGTTGGGAGAGAGGGAGCAGCGTCAAAGGCCCGTTGGCATCAGTTACTGAGGGGAAAGGACTGGAGGTGGTGGTCAGCACCGGCAGACTGAAACTGATGGAAGAGGCGAAGCCTTTGAATGACTAGGGTCCTCGAAGGACAAAGAAGACCTCTTCCCAGGGGTGGCCAAGAAGAGCGTGAATAAATGAGAGTGCAGGGTGTTAGCAGTCAGGGAGGAGCAAAGGGCGATCCCTTTGATCAGCAGAGGTGTGGCACAGACACATGAAGAGGACCGTGAGGAGACATTACTTGGAGCAGAGGGTGGCTAGGGCTGGACAGCGAAGGGCTCCGGTGCCGGGGTGAGATGCTCGGACCTGGCCCTGCAGACGCCGGGAGCTCCTCTGCGGCAAGGCCTCCACTGGTCCAGTCGCTGGGAAACCTATCCAAGGCCCCAGGCAGAGCAGCTTGGGATGCTTGCAGTGTGGAGTCCTGGCCTGCCGTGAAGCTCTGCTTCTGCAGGAGGAACCCCAGGCTCTAGGAGGCAAGCTGTTGGGAGGTTAGTCCCAACTCGGCTCATTTCCCTAATGTCCGAAGAGCAGTAGTAAAGGGGGCCCTGAGTGTGGCCGTGCGGGCGCTGTAGGTGCAGGGAAGAGCCCCGTCCCAAGAGCAAGCCGTGTCCCAAGCTCTCCCACTAATGAATATGACCTGGGGCAGCTCGTTTACCGGTTATACATTGGATCCCAGGTTTTAAAGGGAAGTACCCTCGTGGCTGGAGCCTTTAGGGAAAGCTCCAGAGAACATCAATCTGGAACCAGGCCTTAAGGAAAGGGGGGGTGGGTTTAGATGAAGAGGAGGATATGAGGGGCCTTCGAGGTGAAAGGGACAGTGTGCACAGAGAACTGGCCAGCCTGTGAGAACAGAGGGTGGAGGGGTCGAGGAGGGAAGACAAGCAAACAGTGTGGGGAGATGCACAAAGGAGTAAGGAACCATGTGCAGCTTTTCACTAGGAGGATGTGATAAAAACCGGGAAGCTGTTACAGTCACTGAGGCTTGCCTTTCAAGAGGCTGGGCCAAATGGGGCAGCTTGGGGAAGCAGAAGACAGTGACTTCAGGAGACAAGTAGGAGGAAAGATGTATGGGCCTGAGGGACTGCCTCAGTATAGGGAGTGGAGGCATCGAGACTGGGGGGCCTGGGGACGTGGCCCCTGGGAGCGAGGAGTAACTACACGGCTTGCACTCTCTGCCATGGCAGGTCTTTGAAGCTGCGTTGGCCTGGGTCAGATATGACCGGGAGCAGAGGGGGCCCTGCCTGCCCGAGCTGTTGTCCAATATCCGCCTGCCCCTCTGCCGGCCCCAGTTCCTGTCAGACCGCGTGCAGCAGGATGACCTGGTGCGTTCCTGCCACAAATGCAGGTGAGCGAGGGCCAGCCTGCACAGGATGCTGTGGGGGGCGGCGGGGGGGAGCAGGCAGAGAAGAGAACTTGGCCACTTAGGCTGTTTGTGTTCCAGCTCAGGGGTAGAAGGATTTGGAGTGGTCAGTCCTAATTCACGGCACGCAGATTGATCTGCCTTGTGTCTAGAGCCTGAAAGAGCCCGAGTCTGACCCCTTGGGCAAAGAAATGTGCCATGAGGGAGCATTGAGGCAGAAGGGGCTTCCTCCCCTACACTCCCTGAGGATTTCCTAGCATCTCCAGGAGCTGACTTAGTGGTGACTCCCTGGGGCTCCTTGTCCTCTCCAGTAAACATTAGTCAGTGCACTGGCCTCAGGTGGGTTTGGGCCCGTCCACAGTGATGGGCAAGGGGGGACATGTTTACCAGCATGGAAAACTTTTACCCAGGGTAAATCGGTGATGATGTGGCACAGCGGAGCTCCCAAAACAGCTCAGAAGGCGGTAGCCATATAGGAGGATCATTATAAAAGTAGAATAGCAAAGGAAAATGTTCACCTTCCTCCACACAGCTTGCCATATTCACAGCAGGGTCAGAGGAAGTCCGTGGCTGTGTGTGAGCCGTATGAAGGTGTGTGGCAGGAGGGGGTGGAGGTGTGGCTGCAGGTAGGGGGACCCCGTGACAAGCAGTCTCAAGGGGGCTTTTGGAGTTTGAACTTCATTCTCTAGGCAATGGGTAGCTATCAAAGGTTCTCAGACAGCTTGGGCTGTAGTGTGGAGGGTGGATTGGAGGACCGGAGGCAGGGCCATCCGTCAGTAGCAGTCAGCTTCTGCTGCCCCAGTCTGGGTGAGGAATGGTGCATTGCAGGGTGTGGGCCAGACGGATAGGAAGGAAGAGCTGGGTCTCAGTGGTGACAGGGTGCAGGCTGCTTGTCGAACCTCCCTAACACCAGCTGTCGTGCCACCACCCTGTTCTCCTCCTGCTACGTGTGTGCCTATTAGAAGATACTCATTCTGATTACTCTCACTGAGGTGGGCTCTGCTCATCTGCCCCTCTGAGTCTGAGCATGTTTCAGTAGCTGTGTGTGGTTCCCCCTGGACTCGCTTGGGTTCAAGACCAAACCTTCCAGAAGGCTGCTCCTCCCATGTTTCCCTTCCAGTTGGGGGTGGGGCAACCAGACTCGGAAATACAAATGTAGACCACGTGGAGAAATACCTCCTGTCCTAACATGCGACACCTTCTTCCAGGGACCTGGTAGACGAAGCAAAGGACTATCACCTCATGCCGGAGCGCCGGCCCCACCTGCCGGCTTTCAGAACTCGGCCTCGCTGCTGCACGTCCATCACGGGCCTTATCTATGCCGTGGGGGGCCTCAACTCAGCAGGTATCTTGCAGCTCCCCTTTGCAGGGCGCTGTCTGGGACTTTGTGGATAAAAAGGCACCAAACAACCTAGTCTGGTCCTCTGGTCCCCTCCTTTGTATGTCACACCCTGGTCCCTCTTGATTTGATACAGCTATTATGCTATGCAGTGAAAGCATGTCAGGTATGAATACCATCAAGTCAGAATACCAGAGCTAAATACCATCCCTGGGTAGAATGCAGTCCAGGACCCAGCTGTTACCAGGCTAATCACATTTGGTCATATGGATCTCTGGGGTTAGACTCTATGTCTGTCACCATAAGAAGGAAAATTCTCCAAATACACGGTCAGCACTATCCATAATACCGCTTTCTCTCCACCTGCTGCCTCCCACGCAGTGCACACATGCTTTGGAGTCAGCATGTTCTCGGCAGCTCTTACCCAGCCAAGTTTTCAGGCAAGCTCATGAGGCCCTCTGCCCTCCTGCCCACCCAGGCACCACTGCAGGGCAGTGGAGATTTCATGGGGAGGGCAATGTGGCCTCCTGAATCTTGGTGGCATAGTGGCAAAGGGCGGAGTCACCTCCCACATGAAGGCCGCCCTTTTCTCTGGGTCAGTCCAGGCTCATGGAGGGGGGCAGGTGGTGGGCAGTCCTGGGCAGTTTCATTTTTAATTGAAGCTTAATGAGAGATGGGTCAGTTTACCAGTCGGTTTACCATATACTTGTTAACCATGTGTCCTGGAAAGGGGGTGTCCTCAGCTAGTAAACACTGAAGTGTGGTAGGTGCGAAGTGCCCCACAATAGAATAAAACAGGGAGGGGGGATTATTTTATTTGATCTAAAAAAAAAAAAACCCTGTTGTAAATGGTAGGGTTGGAATCATCATTCCTGGCTACTATAACTACTATTTATTGAGCACTTAGTGTGTTCTAGAACTATGCTAGGTGCTTTGCCTATTCTGTCATTTAATCCTGACGATAACTCTGCCATAGAGATTATCTCCATGTCACATGTGAGAACAGAAGATGGGGATACAAAGCACCTTGCCCAGGGTCACACGCTAGTAAGTGAAAGTCGGCGGGGGGACCCATGCCCTTCCTTGTGGGCATGCCTCCTGCACTGGGGAAACAGTGTGTCCATCTCCCTTCGACTTTGGCCTTAAGCAGGTGGCATACCTCATTGCAGTTTAAAACTGCCCTCTAGAAAGTGAATGCCTCCTGTCTGATCTGATTTTCCTTGAAGAATTCAGTTTGAGGTTAGCACGGCTGAAACGTCTTAGTGGGCCCATCTGGCTTGAGTATTTCTGTGGGAAGAACTGATAGAGTCAAGTCGAACATTCCATGTAATCAGTGCCCAACAGCTGTGATCTAAACACATGGTCTCATTTGTTTTAATTTGAGTAGCAAATTTTTATGCAGGTGATTCCCTGAATGTGGTGGAAGTGTTCGACCCCATCGCCAATCGCTGGGAGAAGTGCCATCCCATGACAACAGCCCGCAGCCGCGTCGGTGTGGCTGTGGTGAACGGGCTTCTCTATGCCATTGGGGGGTATGACGGCCAGCTACGGCTGAGCACTGTGGAGGTCTACAACCCAGAGACGGACACGTGGACCAGAGTGCGGAGCATGAATAGCAAGAGAAGGTATTCTGGAAGCCACTTGTGCAGCCTGAGCATACACACTGAGCATCTGGGGAGCGCCATGCTAGACAGGCAGGGGCACATAATAATATAAAACACAAGCCAGCCTGGGAATTTCCTGCAGCCAGGCCAGCCACTGCCACTCCCGGGAGCTCAGCCCCATCTGCTCAAAAGTAAAGTCCTTGCCTTGTCCTTTGAGGAGCTTAGAGAGATGAGACATGGACATGTGGAAGTTGTATTGTTATTTAAGTATCAGATAAGAATGGAAAATGTATGTTATGGAAGATTCTAGAAGGGAAAGAAACTGGATGGAAACGTCTGGAAGATTTCAGGGAAGAGGTGGGATTAAAGTTGAAACTTGAAGAATAAGGAGGATTTAACTTTATTAGTGATGAAAGGACATGAGAAGTGTTGTCCTTTATACCCTCTTCCCCACCTCCACCCCACCCCCCGGTCTCTCCCACACACGTGCTTCTGCCACCCTGGGAGTATGTGAGCCATAGCAACATGCTTCACTTCAGTCACCCGCCCTCCCCCTGCCAGGTGTGAGCACGTAGGTGGACCAAGTTTATGTCTCTTAATACACTCAGATACTTGTCTCCTCCATCCCTTGCCTGCTCAGATTTCCTGAAGAAGAGTTAGAGGGCATCCGAATGACACCTCCATTCAGCCTTCTCAGTGCCGAAGGGGCAGGCGGCCTCTTCCCTTCCGTCAGACGTGTGGAGCATGTGCACGGCTGGGCTCTGGAGCGGTGGGGGGGGGGGGGGGGGTCCCTGGACAAGGTCTTCTCTTCTTCTGCCCTCAGTAGGGCCACCCTGGATCACCAGTTTCAAGTGGCGCTCAGCTTTCTCTTCCGGGGCTGACAGAGTAGAGGAAGTGGTCCGTACCCCTATAACCAAAACAGTTCTGCATTTCTCTCTCACAAATTGAGCTTCCTTGACAGATGCCCAACTTTAGGGGAAAAGTTACATGAGTTGTTTTTGAAAGGGGCAGTTTGAAAACCACTGGGGCAGATGCTCTTCGAGGGCCTTTCTGCTTTGTAAATTCTGTGGCCCAAGCATTTGCCTGATAGGCCCCTTTGTCTGGCCCTGCTCTGGGTTTTCTGTGTGTAAGATCAAGCGACTGCCTGTGTGGCGAGCAAGAAGAAGTGTCAGGCCAGGAGGCACACGTACCACGTTCTGCAGTGTTAGCGTGTGGCCTCGGGCCGGGAGGAGTCTGCCTTTGTATGTACCAATAAGACCAGATTCACAAAGAGTCACAGTAGGTTCGCTTGGGAAGAAAAGAATTTGTATACATGATCTGCCCTTCCCTGAGCTAACAGTCTGTGGTTCCTTCCTCCCCCCTCCCTACCTCAGAGCTTCCCTTTTCTGCTCCTTGGGCGCCTTGCAGCCTTCTGTGGCCTCGGATGACTCATTACTCCATTTCTCCAGCCATGAGTGCCCTTTTTGCTTTCACTGCAACCCGTTGTTCTTCCTGGGGTGTCTGCTCTGGGCAACTTCCTTGCTTTGATGTCACAGAGTTTGGAGTGTTGTCTGGGAGGAAAGTCCTCTGGGCACCCCCTTCCCTCACTGTGGTTAATGCCCTGTTATTAGTAGCATGGACCCAGCTCCATTTCATCCCTTTGAAATTACAGGCTGCCGAACAATGTTCTGAGTCACTTCTCTCCTGCTGTCCCACATGGCTCTCTGTCATGCCTGTGGTGACAAACTCCTTCCTGCCATCATCCTTCCCCTCGCCTGCCATGTTCCATGCCAGGCCCCTCCCCTCTTCACACTGGCCTTTACCGCTTGGTTGATAGTTAACCTCACTCAGTTTTGTGGCATCTCTTCTGTCTCGTATTGTTGTTGAACTCCTGTGTTGTTACTTCTGTCCAGTTCTGGAAGGATAGTGACAGTGTCTGGTGAATTTGTGGTCTTCCCACAGTCCTTGCCTGAGGCCAGAGTCCTTTTCCTCTTCTGGGCCAGTTGAGGGGATCTGTTATGGTGTCCCTCAAAGGGACATTGCGCAGATCAGTTTGGTTTGCTGTGTACATTTGAAAGGTGGCAGTAAGCCTGGTGTATTTTATTTTCCTGTTTGTCAGCCACCCAGATTCATTTTGAATCTTCAGCACCAGATTTGAGAACAGTGAATTGGGCAGACTTGGCAGGCATTTTTAATTTCTCATGAGGCATGGTATAGAACAGATTATATGATTACGCCAGACCGTGGGGTCTTTGATCTGAGGAGAGGGGGGCACGGTGGGCAGCATGGGAGTGGGCTCGTCTCATTTAAATCCAAGGCCTGCCTCTTGGGCAGCCCGGAGAAGTACCCAACCTCCCCAGCCTCAGCTGCTCATCTGTGCCATGAAGATGGTGCTGCTTCCTTGGTGGGTGGGGTGAGGGGGGGCAAATGGCAAGCGCAGAGGACCTCCATCAGTGCACAGCGGGAACATAGCGTCACCCACAGAGCAAAGTAGGGGCCCTCGAGCCACATCTGTCATGAAAAGACATCTGTCAAACTTCACAGTGCATTAAAGAGGGAAATCAGGCTAACACAACAGATCTGTACAAAGCACGACACGAAGCACGGTCAGAGTCACATGGGGGAAGACCCCTGTCTTCCGGGAGGTCCCCACTTGTTACGAGGTGACAGGTGGCTTCCCAACACCCCCAGGCGCCAGAACAAGCCCCCGTGGGCAAGAGCTTCGGCTCGCTCGGCACTGTGGATCTAGGGCCCAGGACGGCACGCCTCCTTCTGAGTGCCGCGTGGGATCCGAGGGGTGAATGAGTGACCGTGACGACAGCGACAAGTGCTGGGGTAAAGAAGCTGTTCTGGCAGCGTGGGGCCGGGAGGGACTGATTCTTGCTGAGGGGTCCAGGACGGCTTTGTGAGCAGGAGAGAGAGAACTTTGACATAATGACACCTTGAGCACAGCCAGGTGGAAGGTGAGCATTTCAGACACAGCCAGGGCAGAGAGGGGGTCCCCCCCCCCCGAGGGAAGCCCGGCGGGGGGCACCGAAGGGCAGCTGCTTTCTCCTCACTTTTACACTTAGTCTCACACGTGGGGCTTGGGTCTGCTCTAGAAAGAGGCAGCGTGGTCAGGTGGATCTCCTAGGGAGCGTGCAAGGCTGGCCTAGGAGGTCTGAGGCCCGTCTGCATGACAGCTCTGTCTTTTTTAGCGCCATGGGGACGGTCGTGCTGGATGGACAGATCTACGTCTGTGGGGGCTATGATGGCAACTCTTCTCTCAGCTCTGTGGAGACCTACTCACCCGAGACAGACAAGTAAGGACTCCAGCTCCCCTGGGAAAACTGGAACTGGTTAAACAGACAGTATGAGAATGAGAACGGCAGTGTTTTATTTAAGCTTCTCAAGGATAGAGAGCATCTTACTCACCGTTTCAGCCCCTTTCGTACCTTGCGTATAATAGGTATTTAGTAACTTTTGGTTCAATGGATGAAGGATTGAATAAATTTTAAAAATAAATAGTAGTCTACCTAGGTAGTTTGAGATGTTTATTTAATGCTCTGTACCTCTTTGTTAAATCAGTCCGCTTTAATGGATATGCAGGTGGAAAGGGATGAGAAATAAATGAACAACACTTTCCAAAGTTAAGAGAGGTATGATTTGGGTAGGATGTGATTTAGAGGGGCAAGAAATGTTACGTGGTCAGGTAAGCTTGGAAGGCATTGATGTCCGTACTGCCAGAGTTCTTAATTTCCATCAAACATAGTAACATTTTAAAGACTGAAAATTTCTCCGGTGATATAATGCCTGTCACCATCTTATTTTGTGGAATACTCTTTGGAAAACAGCTGGCAAGGTTAGCCCAACTTTTTCATTTCAGTATTTGAATCTTCTCATAAGCCAGTTCATTGAATGGATTCATCAGAATGCTTTTCAGCCAACATTCCATTCACTTAACCAACTGACTGTGTATCAAGCTGGGTGTCTGAGATGCTTAAGGAGCAGCCGGTCCGCTGGGGCCACGGGTACATCGTGATTTTCCTACCCTGGGGGCCTCTGTCTGGAGCTCTTGGGTGCAGGGTGGGGAGCACCTTCATCTTTACCACGGCTGGCGGGGAGAGGCAGGGTGGCAGGGATGACTTCTGAGAGGTGACCCATCACAGATAGTGGGAGATGTGCATCGTAGGCAGGGAGACAGCACGAGGAGAGGCCCAGAAGAAGGAAAGTGCTCGTGAGGAGCCAGTGTGGGTGGCACACGGCAGGAGGTGAAAGTGGAAATAGATGAGGCCTGAGAGATAAAGAACTGCATAGGGAACTCGGACTCTGCCTTGGAGGAAACGGTGAGGAGCCCCCTGAGGGGTGTGCTGCACGGGGTCGGGATGGGCAGGGTCTGAAAGCCAGGTGACCTGTGCAGAGGCTGCGGCAGGCTGTCCCGGGGGGAGGCCCAAGCTAGGCCAGCGGTAGTGGGATTGGAGCAGGCAGTGACTAGAAGGCAGGCCAGGCGGACTTGGTGACCACAGGAATGTTGAAGATGAGGGAAAAGAGAGGCCATAAAAACACTGACTCTGAGTAGGACAACTAGATGGCCGGTGGTCCCATCCACAGGACCGGGTAGGAGCACGTCTGTAAGAGAGAGGGGCCTTATTTAGGACATGCTGATTTTGAGTGCCTACAGAGGTGGGGAGATTGTCCAGGATGAGAAGGAACACTGCACAGTTTGCCCCGCCCCTCCTGAGCTGTCCTGGGAGGACGGCAGCTCTGCATCTCATGGCTCCCTCCTCTGGCTCTTTCCTGCAGGTGGACAGTGGTGACCCCGATGAGCTCAAGTCGCAGTGCTGCTGGGGTGACGGTGTTTGAGGGCAGGATATATGTGTCAGGTGGCCACGACGGTCTGCAGATCTTCAGCAGCGTGAGTCTGGGCTCCCCCCGGGGCTAAGGGCACTCACTCCCTTCATCTTGGAGAATAATTTTGTTGTTAAAGAAAGATGTATTTATTTTGGAGAGAGAGAGCACAAGTGGGGTGAGGGGCAGGGGGAGAGGGAGAAGGAGAGAAGCAGACACCCCACTGAGTGTGGAGCCCAACACAAGGCTCAGTCTCACAACCCTAAGATCATGACCTAAGCCGAAATCAACAGTCAGACACTTAACCAACTGAGCCACTCAGGCGCGCCCCCCCCAACCTTTGAGAATAATTTTGAAAGGCAGTTCTTCGGAAGAAACTTCAGCCTTGCCATAACTGGGCAACGCGTCATCTAAAGAGGTTTCAGGCCATCTGCCACATGCTCGGAGATTCTTCTGAGACTGGAGCCAGGGGGCACAGAGGAGGGGTAGGTATGGCCATGCCACCCTCACCCCACCCTGCTCAGTTCTCCGCTGAACGCTGCATGAGAGCTGGCAAAATCCCTGCCCAGAGTAAGCTCAGCTATAGACGGTGCAGATTTGCCAATAGTTGTATTCTGGATAATTTGTTGGAAATTGCATTTATTCTTTAAAAAAAAAAAAAAAAAAACCTCAACCGCCATCTAGTGGTAGATCCATGGCGTCAGTCAGTGCAGCACTCTGGACAGATTTCAGGAGACCCTGCTCTCCTCGCGCCTCTGCCACTATAGCAGTGCATCCTCGGGCAACGCCTTTGTCTCCTGGGACGAAGAACAGAAGGGGTCAGAGTAGGCAGGGTCCCTCAATCAGCCCCAGAGCAGGAGTGCCGCTGCGGAAAGCGGGCCTCTCGCTGGAGTCTGACTCGCGTGGGCCGCTGTGGCCGCAAGCCCCCGTGTGGCCCGAGCTTTGGCTCCGACTGCTGGACCCGTGCCTCTCTCCCTGCTGCAGGTGGAGCACTACAACCACCACACGGCCACCTGGCACCCAGCCGCCGGCATGCTCAACAAGCGCTGTCGGCACGGAGCCGCCTCCCTGGGAAGCAAGATGTTCGTCTGTGGGGGCTATGACGGCTCTGGCTTCCTCAGCATCGCGGAGATGTACAGCTCTGTGGCCGACCAGTGGTGCCTGATCGTCCCCATGCACACACGCCGGAGCCGGGTTTCCCTGGTGGCCAGCTGTGGGCGCCTCTACGCCGTGGGGGGCTATGATGGACAGTCAAACCTCAGCTCAGTGGAGATGTATGACCCAGAGACAGACCGCTGGACGTTTATGGCCCCCATGGCATGTCACGAGGGAGGGGTTGGTGTGGGCTGCATCCCTCTCCTCACCATCTAAGGCAGAGCGGGGGATGTGGCGGGGTAGGGATCTGGTACAAATATAGGCACTCCCTTCCAGGGACAGGCCATCTTGGGAGAGGTGGGAGACCAGAAGATGGGGTGAATGTGAGCTCGCTGGAGGTACAGCTTTTCCAGGTGCTTACATCCTCCCTCACCGCGCTGCGCTCGGGACCTTCAAGCCTAGGTCACCAAGGTGTACCACGTGGGGCAGAGCCCCTCTGTGTTCCGCAGCTGGTGACACAGGACTGCTTTGCTGGTCCACACGTACACAGGCTCCATCCAAGCCCAGCTCCCACCTGCCACTTGCAGAAGGTCTGCCATCTGACGCTCCTCCTCGCCTGCTGCTCTCCAGCCATGGTGTGGCCAATATGCAGTGGGGTGGCTGCAGTGACCCACCCAGCCTGTTGGCAGCTGGGGTGCGGCTGGGGGAGGAAGGACGCGCTCGGGGTGTCCTCGTTGCCTGTGGTGGTGCCATCACAGCACCGTGCTGCTTGCACACGAGCACCTCCCTCTTCCATCCGAGGGCACAGAGGACTTGGTCCTCATTGCTGGGTAACCAGGGAGAACAGAAGCTCTTCCTGTGTCGAGTTTTGGTATTTCAGCGAGGTCTTTTCATCTTGTTGAGGAGTAACAGAAGAAGAAGAAGAAGAAGAAGGAAAAGAAGAAAGATACTTGAAAGAATCCGAAGGAAATTGAAATAAAGAAACACTTGAAAGAAACTGGAAAGAAAAGTACCTTTTTTTTAAGTGAACATTCTTTGGGAGAAGAAAATGTTCAAAGACACTAAAGGCGAATACGTGTTTCAGTGGAAAACCGCCCACCATGAGAAAGGTGACGCCCACTCCCACATTCGGGTCCCAGGGTCCTGAGGCCTCGCACGGCCCCCGGGGTCGCCTCTGAGCCCTCGCGTGTCCGGGATCAGTGTGCTCTTGACTGGTCCTCTAGCAAGGTGCTCACGGGGTTTGTATTCACACCCGCCATCAGAGGACTTTTTTTAACCGTAGGCTTAGCGAGTGGGCTGAATTACGGCTGGCCACTCTTCCAGGTGGGAGTTCCCAGTCGGTCACCGGAGGCTCCGGGTGCCCCTGTGGTTACCTCCCACGGCCACCATGGCGCTCACTCAAATTCCCTACCCCCACTTTCATTCCTCACCTGACCAGCAAGGAAACAGCAGGTCCGGCCAGATTCTCGCCCATCTGTCATTCTTGGATCGTTTTCTTCATTGTGATGCTTCTAGGGTACATTGACCGTTGGTACCTCTAGAACCTAACCAGGGACATGGTCCTTCCACCAGCCATGGCTGGCTTGGTCCAGTAACCTTGTCTACCCTGCCAGTCCACTGCTTCTCCATCCCCTCGCCAATTCCAGGGGCCTGGCCTCCCTCCAGCCCTCAGTAGAACGACCAGCAAGGTGGGCCTTTACATTCGAGCAAAGCTGACTTTATGGCAGAGAACTAGAGGCCGAAAGAATCTCTTGCTGCTGCAAAGAACAGATTTTATATTTCTTCCTCTGATATTAGCAAATGACCTCTTGAAGAGACTCCATGCTCCTTCCTCCTCCCTGTACGGGACCTCAATGTCGCACAGCAGGACCCGAACAGGAGGACACTTCTGTTACCAGTGCACTGGGCAGTGGGGCTGTCCTTCAACTGCTGCTGCCAAAATCTGGTTTTCTAAAATGCTTCCAGTACAGACTCAAAGAGGATACAGTTCCTTTCATGCAAGACTGGGTCTTAGGGCCCCCTTCTCCACCTGGCTGGTCTCCTGTCCCTTGCTGCCTGCCTGGGGTGTCCTGGAAGCGTGTTCAGAAAGGCACGGTGTGGAGCCTGAGACGTCTTTCCCACCCCAGTACCACAAGGTTTACGAGTGTGTGCAATCGCCATGTATCCAGAGGGAAGTACCTTTGTTAGCTGCCACTTAGGAGCTGGGCCTCTGCTACAAGCACTTGAAAATTATGTTTTATTTTAAAAGACTCAACAGTCTGATACAGTTGAGCCTGGGCTCATAGTGGAGCCCCAGCATTTCTCACTCCCTCTCGGTTTGCCTACAGAGGTAGACTCGGAAGGCAGTGGGGTCTGTGTTTCCTGTTGGAGAGAAGTGTGTCCATGCCTGTCTTGTTATAAGCCCTTCTGTGAACTAGAAACAGTCCTGGCCAGCCCAGGTCGTGGAGGGGTTAAGGATCAGTCAGTGGGCTAACAAGTGGGCCTCACAGGTCCTCAGGACGGTGGCACAGATTTTGCCATTGAGGCTGATAGATCATTTCCCTCACGATCTGCTGCTCTCGTAGTAACTTCCTAAGTCCACTCCCACCTCCTGGTGTGGAAGTTAACACCGCTGCCCCTGAGGCCAGTGTTTTGATCTGGGTGGGCTCAGCACAAGCGAGCCAACACCAACATTATCACACTCTTCAACAGTCAGCTCCTCAGTCTGAGGGGGAGTTTGCAAATGTCTGGGCTGGCTCTTTGGTGTTCAGGCCTTTCCAGGAGCCCTGTGAAAAGGAGAGTTCTCACCCAAGGATACTGTGAAAAGGGTATAACCAGCGGGTGGGGGAGATGTGCTCAGTGGACCAGCTCTGAGCACAGGACTGCTGTCCTAGGCCATTCCCCTTCCCAGATAACACACACAGCCTTGTCTTCCGGGTTTCACCTGAGATCAAAGCCAGGATGGGAGCTGAAGACCAGCCTTTTGACTCGGCTACAGAGCTGGGAGTAGGTAGAAAATCTGCTCTTCCCACCCCCCCAAGTCATTGTCCCCCAGCAAATCTTCCTTTTATTTATAGAACGCATGTCTTTTGTGTTAAGAAACCAAAGAGAAATAAAGAGTACACTCCTAATATCTTCTTATCCTTTCTTGTTTTATTTTTTAAATATTAGAAGTAAATCATCTTTTTATTGCCTTCCAGTGAAAAAATACGTTGGACAAAGTAAAATATTCCTGTGAAAATAAGAGAGGAGCCAGATGTATAGCAAAAGCAGTCTTTGGAGAGACGTGTGTGTATTTTATAAGAACGGGTTCGGGTGAAAAACACGCATGTTACGTACTTGCTGCTTTCCAAATCACTCCTCCTGGATTTCCCCTTTTCTTCACTCAGTGCGTAGAACACCAGTTCCCTGATGGAATGCGGCTGGCCTGTTGACCGTCTAGAAACAAAACGTCCAGCTCCTTTCTAAAACTCTGGGCCAGAGGTGCTTAACTTTGGTGCACACGAAAGTCACTAGAAAATTCTTAAACCACACACATTCATTCATAGATCCCTCCTTGGGGACCTATGGCTGGGGTGCAGCGCAGGCACTCCAGTGCAGGCAAATTCCCATGGTGGTTTGTCTGCTCCTCAAAATGTGAGAGAACCCGACTCTTGTGTTTAGTTTCTACTTCTCCAAATACAGCCACATTCCAGAGCTGCCTTCCTGAGATTACACCCTGGTTACTGTGGTTTGGGATGTCAGGAAACTCTTCATTCACACTTTTCCAAAGTCAGCTATGGTCAGTCTTATCCACCGGGTGATGATTATACCTGAATGACAGCTTTATTTTTCAAGTCTTTGGAAGGTTATGTCTCTCCCACATAACATCCCACCAGCACATGTTTCACACATAAACACTGTTGATTCTCACCAGGGCCTCTCAGGACTCCCCACCGGGTAGTTAGCATGGTTCATGTTAGTACAAGGAAACAGCCTCAGAAGGGCCAGCTGACTTGATTCATCAGCTAACTGGTAGTGTTGTCAAGAATTGAGACCAGATTTCCACACTCAGTCCAGCTCGCTGGACAGGAGCAGTGTCTGGTCCATCCAGCCTCGTGCCCGGTGTGTGCGGGGCCACTGCCCGGTACTGTGACAGACCTTGCATTATAGAAGCAAGCCCCTTTGTGCCAAAGCAGAGGAAGCCAGATTATCTGCGGGCTTTGTGCTGTGGGAGAAGGGTCACTTGCCTCTAAAGTAAGAACAGCTCTTTCCTTGTAACCTACACCCTCTTGCTCAGAACCAAAGAGCCCATGCATGGAGAGTGGACTGTGAGCTTTATTCAGCTAGACACACCTGCTTGACTTCCCATATCCTTTTGTTGTGGTTCCATGGATTCCTCTCCCTTCACAACCAACAGCAGAGCCCACCCACTCCTCTTCACCCCAAAGGTGAGCACTACTATTCTCTACTCCTGCTCATGATGACGTAACATTGTACAACTGAAAACTGTTCTCACAGTGATTAGCCCAGACTTGCTGTTCCCAGTTTCATCTCTAGTGGTACACAGATGTTTTTCTCTCTAACGGAGCTGAGCTCCGGTTCCCTGTTCTCTTTTCCGAGCTTTGCAGTTCAGGATAAAAACCCAAACTCTGTAGCATGGCATAGAAGGCCACTGTGACCTGGCATTTGTCCCCACTTGGTCTCTCTGAAATGGTCCTTCCGGGTGTCAGTGTAGATGTTACTCCTGCAGGAAAAGCATCTCTGGTCAGCCTGGTGCCCCATCTGTATGCACGTCCTCACTGTATCCCACCAGGGAACGGCCTGTTTGCCTGTCTTAACCTGGCAGATAGTGTCTTTTGTCGTGTACCCATCACTGGGCACATAGAGGAGGTGTAAGAACTATGTTACTTAAACCTGAGGACACTTGGGTATATCAGATGCAAAGGTTGCCTAATCGTGCTTCTCTACTCTTCCTCCAGTTTGCATTGCTGATTTTTTAATAGTTTTTCTGAGGCATAATTTGCATGATGCACCTTAACATTCACCCATTTTAAGTGCTCAAAGATTTTTGGTAAATGGAATTGTGCAGCCATGACCACTGTCCCATCTTAGAATATTTTCATCATTTTGAAAATTCCCTCATGCCCGTGTGCAGTTAATCCCCACTCTCACCCTCATCCTCAGGCAAATGCATTCTGTCTCTATAGATTTGCCTATTCTGGACATTTCCTATAAATGGAATTATGTAAAATGTGGTCTTTTGTGTCTGGCTTCTTTAGAATGTTTTTGAGGTTTATCTAGGCTGCAGCATGTATCAGTTCTTTCTTTATGGTTCCTGAATAATATTCCACTGCATGGATATGCCACATTTTCTTCATCCGTTTTTTTCACTAATTGATGAATATTTAGATTGTTTCCAGTTTGTGGCTGTTACAAATAATACTGCTGTGATGTACAAGTCTTTGTGCACATAGATCTTCATTCCTCTGGAGTAGATTCCTAGAATGTGGCTGTCACATGGTAAGAGTTTGTTCAGCGCTTTATGAAACAGATGAGCTTCTGCGCAGTAGCCCTACCATTCTACTGCGTTCCCATCAGCAGTGTGTGAGCGTTCGGTTGCTCCACAGCCTTGCCAACTCTTGCAGTTGTCTGTCTTTGATTAGAGCCGTTCTAGTGGATGTGAAATGGCATCTCCCTGGAGTTTTAACTTGTGTTTTCCTGACCACTAAAGATTTGGAGCATCTTTTCACGTCCTTGTTGGCTGTATCTTTGGTGAAACAGCTGTTCAAATCTGGCCCATTTTTAAATTGAGCCATGTATCTTATGAGTGAACTGTAAGAATTCTTTACATTTTCTGGATACCAATCCTTTATCAGATCCAGGATTTGTAAATATTTTCTCCCAGTATATGGTGTGTCTTTTCCTTCTGTCAGCAGTGTGTGTCTCTTGAACTGTACAGGTTTTTAATTTCGATGAAGTTTGGCTTATCAATTATTTGTTTTGTGGATTATGCTTCTGGAGTCATGTCTTAAGAACTTCGTGCATAAGCAAAGATCATGAAGAAATTCTTCTAGAAGTTTTATGGTTTAGCTCTTATGTAGGTGTATGATCCATTTTGAGTTAATTTTTAGAAATTCATTTTTGGGGGGCACCTGGGTGGCTCAGTCAGTTGAGCATCTGACTCTTGATTTCGGTTCAGGTCATGATCTCAACATCGTGAGATCGAACCCCACGTTGGGCTCTGTGCTCAGCGGGGGGTGGGGGGATCTGCTTAAGATTCCACCTCTACCTCTGCCCCTCCTCCCGCTTGTGCACACGCTCTTTCTCTCTCTCTCTCTTTAAACTAAATAAATTTTTTTAATTCCACTTTTTTGTGTGCGTGGATATCCATTTGTCTCAGTACATTTGTTGCAAAGACTATTCTTCCATTGAATTGCTTTCGCATCTTTGTTGAAATCAGTTGGCCATAAATACAAGGGTTTATTTCTAGCTTCTCAGTTCTGTTCCATTGATCTTATATGCTTGTCCATGAACCAATACCACACTGACTGTGTGGTATTGATTTCTTCAGCTTTTTTTTTTTTTAAGATTTTATTTATTTATTTGACGGTGAGAGACAGTGAGAGAGGGAACACAAGCAGGGGGAGTGGGAGAGGGAGAAGCAGGCTTCCCGCTGAGCAGGGAGCCCGATGTGGGGCTCAATCCCAGGACCCTGGGATCATGACCTGAGCCGAAGGCAGACGCCTAACTACTGAGCCACCCCGGCGCCCCGATTTCTTCAGCTTTAAGGTAAGTCTTAAAATTGGGTAATGTAAGTCCTTAATCTTGTTCCTCTCAAAATTCTTTTGACTATTTTAGGTACCTTGCATTCTCATACCTTTTATGATCAGGTCATCAATTTCTACAGAAAGCCTTCTGGGTTTTTTGTTTGCTTGTTTGTTTTTTTAAGATTTTATTTATTTATTTGGCAGAGAGAGATACAGCGAGAGAGGGAACACAAGCAGGGGGAGAGGGAGAGGGAGAAGCAGGCTTCTGGCCAAGCAGGGAGCCCGATGCGGGGCTCGATCCCAGGACCCTGGGATCATGACCTGAGCTGAAGGCAGACGCTTAACAACTGAGCCACCCAGGCGCCCCCTTCTGGGGTTTTAATAGATATTATGTTGAATTTATAGATGAATTTGAGGAGAATAGCCATCCTGATAATATAAAGTCTTCTAATCCAAGAACATAGAATGTTTGTCATTTGTGTAGATCTTCCTTGATTTCTCTCAGCAATATTTTGTCATTTTCAGTGTATAATCTTGTCCTTCTTTCGTTAAAATATTCCCATATATTTTTATTTTTTTTATTTTTTTTATTTTTTTAAAGATTTTATTTATTTATTTGAGAGAGAGAGAATGAGAGAGATAGAGAGCATGAGAGGGGAGAGGGTCAGAGGGCGAAGCAGACTCCCTGCTGAGCAGGGAGCCCGATGCGGGACTCGATCCCGGGACTCCAGGATCATGACCTGAACCGAAGGCAGTCGCTTAACCAACTGAGCCACCCAGGCGCCCCTATTTTTATTTTTTTTATTCTATTGTCAATGGAATTGCTTTCTTTATTTTTAGATTTTTTGGTGTTATTTAGAAATTTTTTTATATTGATCTTATGTCCTACGACCTTGCTAAATCCATTTATTAGTTTTATATTCAAAAAATGTATATTCTTTGGGATTTTCTCTCTCTCTCTCTCTCTCTATATATATATATATGTTATATAATTTGTTAATAAAGGTAGTTTACTTTTTCCTTTCCAGTCTGGATGCCTTTAACTTTTTCCTGCTTGTTGCAGGAGCTAGAACCTCCAATACAGTGTTGTGTACAAGTGGCAAAAATGAATATCCTTGCTTTGTTCTCAGTGTTAGGGAGGAAAACATCCAGTCCTTTACCATTCAATATGTTAAGCTGTGGATTTTTTTTTTACAAAGATTTTATTTATTTGTCTGTTTATTTGTTTATTAGAGAGCATGACGAGGAGGTGCAGAGGGAGAGGGAGAAACAGGCTCCCCACTGAACAGGGAGCCTGACACAGGGTTCAGTCCCAGGACCCTGAGCTGAGGTCATATGCTTAACCGACTGAGCCACTCAGACGCCCCAAAGCTGTGGATCTTTCATGAGTAACTTTTTCCTTTTTTTTTTTTTTTTTTAAGATTTTATTTACTTATTTGACAGAGAGAGTGTGAGAGACCATAAGCAGGGGGAGCGGCAGACAGAAGGAGAAGCAGGCTTCCCACTGAGCAGGGAGCCCGATGCGGGGGCTCGATCCCAGGATCCCGGGATCATGACCTGAGGTGAAGGCAGACACTTAACTGACTGAGCCACCCAGGCGCCCCTTTCAGTGACTTCTTTCAAGCGGAAGAAGTTTTATTCTATTCTTAATTTGTTGAAAGTTTTTGTCATGAATGGGTATTAGATTCCATCAGATGATTTTCCAGCATCTATCACAATGATCATGTGGTTTTTGTCCTTTAACCTGCTAATATGGCATGTAACACTGATTTTCAAGATGTTGATCCAACATTGCATTCCTGGGGTAAATGGTTTTATAATCCTATGCTGTTGGATGTGGCTTGCGAATATTTTGTGAAGTATTTGTGTGTCTGTGTTCACTAGAGATGTTTTCTGCAGTTTTCTTTTCTCGTGATGTCTTTGGCTGATAATACTGCCCTCACAGGAGTGAAGTGTTTCTTACTCCTCTGTTTCTGAAAGAGTTTGTGAAGGATTGGTATTATTTCTAAAATATTCGATAGAACTGGGGCGCCTGGGTGGCTCAGTCAGCTAAGCATCCGACTCTTAGTTTCAGCTCAGATCATGATCTCAGGGTCATGAGATTGAGCCCCATGTCAGGCTCCACGCTCTACTTGGACTCTGCTTGAGATTCTTTCTTCCTCTCCTTTTGTTCCTCCTACTTGTGCTGTCTCTCTCTGAAATAAATAAATAACATCTTAAAAATACATATATTGATAGAACTCACCAGTGAAGCCATCTGGGCCTTTTATTTGAGGGAGGACTTTAAAATTTTCATTCAACTTCTTCACTTGCCTGGGGACCTCCTGAGGTGGGCATCTGCTTCTCTTAGGGGGTTGGATCCTGTGGTTAGGGAAATTCTTGACCCTTCAGCAGAGATTGAGACCCTCTCTCCCTTCTCTGCGGATGCTCCCATCTCTTTGTCTCAAAGATCATCTCTGTTCTCCACTCTTGTACTGCCCACCTCTGCCTCTTTCTAACTTCCAAATGTGAGAGGCCTCAGAGCTCTGTCCTGGGCCCTGATTCCATCCCATACATTCTCCCTAGCTGATAGTGCCCTTACCCATGTGTGAGGAAGGCATCTGGAGTCCCATCTCTGGGCTGGCACAGAATCGTATATTCACTTGGGGGTGTCCCAGTATGACCATGGCCACTTTGGAGCCTCAACTAGTCACCCCCTAGTTTTCCCCCTCCTCATAGTACATCTCTCGTCTTCCGAGTTGCTCACTCAGGAACCTAGTGGTGGGTTTTGGATTGGGGAAGGGATGAGAGTCATTTATCTTTTTCTTCTCCATCAGCCAAGCAGTGACCTAGTTCTCTTGACTCTCCCTCCAGTCCAGGTCTGTCCTCCGCCTCCACAGCAGGCCACACCATCAGCACATCCCTTAGAACCTGGATCGCCATAATAGCTTCCTGACTGGTCTCCCTCCTTCCACCTTGAGCGCCCTGTAGTCTGCAGGCAGCACGGCAGCCGGAGTGAAATTGTAAAGCTGTAAATCACGTCTTGTCACTACTCTGCTCACACCCCTCCAGAGGTTCCCCAGGGCCTCAGGCCCTGCTCTGTTGACATGGTTTAGGGAGCAGTTCAGACACTGCTCCTCTAACAGGTAAGATGTGTGGCCCCTGGAGATGGAGGGTTGAGGACACTTAGCTCCTCCATCCCGAGCCGAGCTCTCCTCGGTTCTTTATAGAGAGTATTTGTCCGACGAGGCTTGTTGGGATCCTCCCAAAGAGACAGCAGGGATAGCCCCATTTTATAGATGAGCAAACTAAAGGCGAGAGAGGGGAGGAGATCTCCCCAGGATCACTCAATAATAAGTGGCAAACAAAAAAATCAACAGGTAGACAGATAAATTGTGACCCATCCATACTTGGCAATAAAAGGAATGAACTATCAGTACAATATGAATGAATCTTAACATCATACTGCTTAGTGAGAAAAGCCAGACTGAAAAGAATGTATGCTGTGTGATTCTATCTTAGTCCATTCGGGCTGCTATCACAAAATGCAGTAGATTGGGTGTTAGAAACAATGTAAATATAGTTTGCATGGTTGTAGAAGCCGGGAAGTCCAGAATCAAGGAACTGGCAGATTCAGTGTCGAGTCAGGTCCTGCTTCCTGGTTCACAGACGGCTAACTATGCTGTGTGTGTCCTCACATGGTGGGAGTGGCGGGGCGGGGGGGAGGGGGGCTCTCCATCTCTTTTATAAAGGCACTGATTCCATTCATGAGGACTCCACCTTCATGACCTAATCACCTCCCATACCATCAGTGTAGGGGTTAGGATTGCAACATAACAGATTTTGAGGGGACACAAACACCCCATAAAAGAGAAGCTTCCATTTATATAAAACTCTGGAAATTGCAAACTAATCTGTATCAACAGAAAGTAGTGCTTGCCTGAGAACAGCAGAACTGGGGAGGGGGAAGTTAGGGAAGAGGCAGAGATTATAAAGGGGTGTGAGGAAGCTTTGCGGGATGGTGGATGTGTGTACTACTATTTTGATTTTGGTGATGGTTTCAGGGGTGTATACTATGTCAAATGTATCTAAATGTACACTTTGAATGCATACGTGCAAGTTATGGTATGTCAGTTATAGCTCAATAAAGCTGTTTTATTATTTTGTTTTAAGATTTATTTATTTTAGAGAGAGTGTGAGTGGAGGGAGGGGCAGAGGGAGAGAATCTTCAAGTAGACTCCCTGCCCACTGGAGCCTGACTCGGGTTGGGGCTGGATCTCACAACCTTGAGATCATGACCCGATCTGAAACCAAGAGTCAGATGCTTAACCGACTGAACCACGCAGGAACCCGTTTTTTTTTTTTTTTTTAAAGCAACAGAAGACCGATTCTCAACAACAACAACAAAAAACACTGATTCTCACTGCAGCTTCTGAGTCCCCTTAGGTCTGCTGTCTCCTCTGGGGCTCCGAGGCCTGGGGTGGAGTTCAGGCCAGGATGGTAAGGGGACCTGTGGGCTCTCAGGGCATTGTGGTCCCCATCACATGGGGACAAGCCCAGCTCAGCAGCTCCCGGGCTGGGGCCAGCTGTGTCCTCCCGTGTAGGTAACTTTGGGGTCCTGCTTTTGCCATTTGACACAAACACTTTCCTCGATGTTACGTAGTCCTCAAGATTGCCGCTGTTTTGAAATGTTCGATTCTTTTATGCCTATGCTCACCTCATACCTCCCCCTTCCTATTTCACACGAAGGAGAAGTGTGCCTCAGAGTTAGGCTTTGCTCCAGTGAAGCTCCCACTTTTTTCCTTTTCTGCTTGACTCCCCCTCATTCTCCTACCACTTACATCAGCAGCTCCCCCAACAAAGACCCCTGCTAACACTCGTGGATTTTCTTCTCTGTTTTTCTCCATGTTCATAGAAACCATCTGTGCGCATCTGCATGTCCATATTTGGGAGTTTTTGTCTGTTTTACAGAAAATGGACACTGCTATACAAAGTTTTTGAGACTTCTTTTCCCCACACCTTCTGCCGAAGCTCTAATCTACCCCATGTACTTGTCCCACTATTTATTCAGTCATTTCCCTCGCCTTTCCTGGTGTCCTCTTCATTCCCACATTTCGGCCCCTTGGTTTTCTTGAAAGATGTATTTTTTACACCCGCATCTTTAATCCAGCTGGGATTAATTAGGAAATGTTCCATGTTTTTCTCCAGTTAGGCTAGCCTCGCTTGAAAACTGTCCTTTTCTAGGGCGCCTGGGTGGCTCAGTCGGTGAGGCATCTGCCTTCGGCTCGGGTCGTGATCCCAGGGTCCTGGGATCGAGCCCCGTGTCAGGCTCCCTGCTCCGCGGAGAGTCGGCTTCTCCCTCTTCCTCTGACTTGTTCTCTCTCTCAAATAAATAAAATCTTAAAAAAAGAAAGAAAGAAAAAACTATCCTTTTCCCACCGAAGTGCACTGCCAGCGTCATAGCCCTTCTCATACATACAGCAACCTGCTTCCAGGTTCGCTCCCGGCCTTCATCCCCCTTCCTGGACCACAGTCACTTCGTCCCAACTCGTTGTTCCTTTTCACGGTTTTCTCAGCCATTCCTGGACGTTGATTCTCACAAGTGAATTTTAGGATTACTTTATTCCCTTCAAAATCACACAAACCCTGTTAGGATCCTAACGGATTCCAATATATTAAGTTTATGTATTCTGAGAAAACAGACTTATTCATGATATTAAGTCTTCCGATTTGTTCAGGATATATTTTTAATTAACAAGCACTGAATTTTAGTTACAGAGATAAAGCGGCAAACAAACTGATCAGACACTCCTGCTTTTGGAGCTTAAATTAGAAGGCTTCTCTTTCCATCTTTTTCAGATCTTATATCGTGTCTTTTAATAAGATCAGGCTCTAATTTGGTTGAATTTAACCTGCAAAAATCTAGAGGAAGCCCAAACTGGACGTTTTAGGATCAGAAAGGATTTGGCTTCGTATCTGCTAGTATAACAGCCTGGGTGAAGGACACTGGATTTCAGATCCCAGGGAAGGCAGGACAGCAGACACTATTACCAACATTACTCTTATTATTATTTGCCAATAGTCTACAGAGAATTGCTGCATACGTGATTTTTTAATACTATCTTTAAAAGAGGTTTAGTATCAAGTGTATTCTGAGACTGATAAAATGAATTGAGGAACTTCCATTTTTTCCCTTGATTTTGAATTAAATAACTATGATATGTAGATAGACGTGATTTTGTATATATTTTACATAAACTACAGATCTTCCTTGACTTACAATGGGGTCATGTCCTGAGAAGCCCATCATAAGCTGAAAATATTATAAGTCGGAAATGCATTTCATACACCACCTAACCTGCTGAGCATCACAGCCTAGCCTGGCCTCGCTTAGACATGCTCAGAACACTTTCAATAGCCTACAGTTAGGCAAAATCATCGAACACCACGTGTATTTTACAACAAAGCATTAAACAGCTCATGTAATTTATTGAATGCTGTACTGAGAGTGAAAAGCAGCCTGGTTCTTTGGGTGCAGAATGGTTGTAAGTGTATGAGTTGTTCACCCCCGTGATCACACGGCTGCTATCACTGCCCTGCATCAGGAGAGAGGATTGCACTGCATGTCACTAGCCCAGGGGAAAAATCCAAATTCAAAATTCGAAGTACGGTTTCTACTAACACATATCGCTTTTGCACCATTGTCGAGGAAAATTATAAGTCAAACCATCATTGAGTCAAGGAACATCTGTATTAACAAAGTTTAAATAACCTTGGAATGATATCCTTTAAAGCCTTGCTACACTAAGTGCGATCCACTGGACCAGCAGCATCAGCATCACCTAAAAGCTATGTGCAAAAGCAGATTCCTGGGGCTCACCCAGGCCACCGGACTGGAATCTGTATTTTAAGGGGACTCTTGTGGGCACTGAGCAGCACCCCTCTCCAACCTAGGTAAGTCTCAGCTGTGGGCCATCTGGTCCTGGAACTCTAAATCACCTTTCCAGGCTCTAGTGAGAAAATTGGCCTTTTCACATTCTGCCTCGTCTAGTCCCAGATCAATGTTGATCATTCATATTTAGCTAGGAAATCATTCACTCCCTCCAGCTTTTCATTCTCTGCGGTAGAGTTGCAAGTAGTCATAAACTTTTTTCTTTTTCCCCAAGGAGTCGTTAACTTAAATTCCATCACTCCGGTGTCTGGATGTCTGTGGTCCGTTTTCCCAGGCCTTGTGTGATATGCTGTTTACCACCACAATAGGCCTGGAGCTTCCTGGGAGCAGTTGCTCAGCCCAGTCCGATAAGAGTCCAGGGCCCAAGGGGGCTGGGCCCGGTGTCCCCCAAAAGACCTGGATGAGGCCTGGGAGTACTCCCTTTTGGGGTGGGGCTCAGGCAAGGAAGTGGTGTAGGGGTGTGAATGAGGTGCCGGTGCATTCTGTGGGACGCAAGGGTTCGAAGTGGCCTCCAGCTGAACATCATTTCCCCACCATGGGGAGAGGGGCTGAGTGAGGGTCTAATTTATCCCACTCAGCCCAAACCTACCTATTTCCCAACCCCACCCAAGGCTCACTCCCTGCAGCATTCCTCCCCTCCTCTCCTCCCTCCAGTGGGTGCTACCCAGGATTTAGGTGGCAAGGGGGATGGAGTGTGGGCTGCCAGTAAGTCAACCAATTTCCTTGAGACTTTGCTCACTCAAAGTTGTAGAGGGTACAGGCAGCTTGCAAGGCAGTTCAGAGAAAACCATACGGGAAGTGGCATTCATAAACAATGGGCAGTTTTATCATTAATGAAGAGTCCTTGGCCTCCCCATTTCCCCAAGGGGCTGTACCCCATAGCCCCTCAGATGGGAGAGTTTCCCTTGGATATTTCTGTAGCAAAGACTCCCGAAGAAGCAGGCTGCTGAGAAGGAATAAGCGTACGTCCAGTCAACAAGCATTTACGAAGCATTTATCGCGGTGTCCCAGGCACTGTTCTCAAGGCTGGGTGCATCCATGACCAAGGCCAGCGGTTTGCTGGTGGGCCAGGTGAGGGCTGGGAGAGAGCGGGGAGCCAAGGGTGACACTCAGGTTTCTGGATGGATGAAGTTGCCACTAGCTGGACTGGGGTGGGCTGTACGAAGGGCAGGTTCGGAGGGAAGATACTGAGTGTGTGATACCCTTTGGACATCCATGGGAAGGTGTCCAGGAGGCAGTCTGCTACACAAGTCTGGGGTTCAGGGAGAGAGAGAGAGGAGGCGGCATTAAGGTAGTATAAAGGATGTAAAGGCAGTTGAGGAGGCTGGGGCAGGTTACTCTGCCTTCCCGAGCCTCCAGGGCAGCCCTCAGATGGCCTCCCTCTGCCCTCATCCCCTGATTCTCTCCACGGTCCCTGCCATGACCTCCAGGAGTCTGGGTTCCTATGATGCACAGTGGAATGGCCCCCAGGGCTGCCTCACTGGTCTCCTCCCCTCGAGTCCAGCCTGTCTCTAACACTTCATTCATTCACTCATTCACTGAATCATTTATTTCAGAAACATTTGGAGGCTCTCTCCTGTGGTTCTCACCAGGGGGTGAATTGACCCCCTGGGAGGAGCCTGGAAATGTGAAGGGACATTTAGTTGCCACAGTGGCTGGGCAGGGAGCAGGGGTGCTCAGGGTCCTGCATGAAAGGAATTGCCCTCCTGGGATTCCAGGGGCACCTTGTTAGAAACCCATTCCACAGCCACCCGCAACTGGCTCCGGAGGGCCCAGCTGTGCGTAGACACAGTGTGATCTGGCTGGAAGCACAACAAGTAAGGCCAGCATGGTGTGAGGCTCGTGAATGCACAGATGGGGGAAGGACGCTTCTGGCTGGGGAAGGGAAGGGAGGCTTCCTAGAGGAGGTGACTTTGGAGCTGTGTCTTAAAGGATGAGTAGGATTTACAGACAGGATGGGACAGGAATTCCAGGCAGAGAAAGTAGGTGTGCAAAGGCAGAGGAGTGTGCGCTCAGACTGTGCAGAAAAGGAGGTGGTGGTCCCCAGTCAGCCCTTCCCCTGGCAGCCCAGAGGGCCCGGCCAGGCCTGGACTGTGAGACTCATTTCTGCACTGGCTGTTCCACTCACTTGGTGGCAGGAGGGCCCACCTCTGGCTTCTGTTTTCCCAAATGTGGGGCGAGAAGGAGGGTCAGTTTCCAGGGAGTCTCTGGGGCCCAGAGCTCAGGGCCAGAGCAGATGCATCGCCCTGAGAAACAGGAGGCCAGGACCACCAGTCTCTCCTCCTCTCACCACCTCCCAGCCCTTGAGCAGTCATCTTCCTACCCTCCTGGCAATTCACCTTGAGAAGAGCTTGATGGGCCCATTTTCCAGATGAGGACACTGAGGCCCCTTGTGCTGAAGTCAAGGGCCCCAGTGCCCCAGTGGCGGCCTCTCAGTGGTCTGATAGTGACCTGGCAGAGAGCCATCAGCAATGGGAGTGGGGAGGAGATGGAGGGTGGAGGGGAGGCGGGGAGATGGGAAGGGTGGAGCGGGTGTGTGGGGGGTGGTGGAGGGGAGGTGGGGGGGTGGGGCCCATCTCTGGTCTCGCGGCGGAGGCGCGGGAAGCTGGAAGGCCAAGGGGGCAGGCTGGTCCCTGCTGCGGAGGGGCGAGCCCGGGGGAGGGAGCCCCGCGGGAACGCGCCCGCTGCCCGACCCGCCGGCGCCCTAGCCTCACGCTCCTCAAAGCAGGGATGCAGCCGGAAGCTGACACCGGAGCCGGGCGGGAGGGCGAGCGCCGGGAAGCGCGGGAGAGGACTAGAGGCGCGCCCACTCAATAAAGGCCGTTCAGTAAGTGATGCAATGGAAACAGGCCTCCATAAATGAGCATGCCGGAAGAGGCCATATCTGTGGAAAATGGAAGTGTGCACAGAGAAACGATACAGAGGACCATACACTAACGCTTAATGTCCGTCCCTGGGCGATGGGGTTGCAGGACATTTCCTATTTTATTTTGCTTCTTCACATTTTGTTAATTTTCTGTAATAAAATGTTATTTTCCTAATTTTATAAAAGCAGGATCATGGTCCTGTTTATTCCTTCTTTTTTTATATTAAATAATTTTTTAAAGCATGCGTAGCTTTTTTTTTTTTTTTTTTTTTTTTAGGTGTATTTATTTGTTTGACAGAAAGAGCACAAAGGAGGAGCGGGAGAGGGGGAAGCAGGCTCCCTTTTGAGCAGGGAGCTGGACGGGCTCCATATGGGGCCGGATCCCAGGACCCCAGGATCATGACCTGAGCCAAAGGCAGACGCTTCACCCACTGAGCCACCCAGGCGCCCCCCACCAAAACCTCTTAAGGGGGGCCTCTTAAGTGACTTCCCCAGAGATTTAAGATGTACAGGGCTTTTAGAAACTAGCTGAAGGATACCACTTCATAGCTGTATCCAGCCTCGAGGGGTCATTTCCTGTCTTTGCCCCTCAATCTCCATTTCTGTGAAGTAAGAAGAATAACTGCCTTGCATGTTCAGCTGCCAGGAGAAGGGCAGTAGGGCAGGAAAGGGACACTGGAATCCCCCCATGAGGCGCCAGTAGACCAGTCCAGTTCCTGTCTGTCCTTTGAAACAGCTCTGCATATTCCCTTATGCCCAGGGCCTGAGCAGAGGCTGAATTCCTAGACCCACGTTTCATCCTAGGGCAAACCCCAAATTTACCAGCTAGCCAGCTGTCAGGCCTTGAGATTACAATCTCTGTCTTAACCTTAGCATGGAAGAACCGTTATCATAAAAACAGCAGTAGCTAACGTTAACCAAGCACTTTGTGCCGGTGCCAGGCATTCTCTCCCGCCTGCTGCCTTCCAGGGCTGCTCGTTATAAGGAAGATGTTACCGGCTTCCCCAGCCCGGGTGGGCCCGAGAACACTCACCACACTAGGTACTGGGATGGCTTCCAGAAGGCTGAAGAGGGGCTGTTCTCATTGCCCCTTACTGAAGAAACACCAGGCTTGGGTGACCATCTCCTCAGAGCTCGGTTGGTTGGCGCTGGGCCACACGGGCCACCGCTACCGAGCCTGCCGCTAGCACTAGAGTCCTCCAAGCCCCGGCCATTGTCCCTTCTCTGATCCACTTTGTGCAGCCTGGACTCTACACCCCGAAGCCATTCTGACGGTTGGGAGTCCAGCCAGAGATCCATGAACCTAGAGTGCCCCCTGCAGGCGGAGGCGTGCTAATAACATGCAGCCTGCGCAGGCTCTGGTGGCACAGGGCAAGGCAGCCAGGTCCTGGAACAGGACCCCGTGGTCAGGCAAGGCCGGCTCACGGGAGGGGCCTGTTGAGGGGTCCTGGGCATCAGCCTCATAGCGAGCCTTCACCTACACAAATATGCATATTCTCCCTGCAGGCAAACCTGGAGGAAACAGCACTACCTTGCAAAGCTCAGCTCAGCATACTGGCTGGGGCATCCTCCAATAAGAGCCACCTGGGAGCCTTGATTGCCCCTGAAGCGCAGGACCCTATCAGGCAGCCCATCATCTATAAAGGAGAGATGACACCTCTTACCTTATAGGAGTGAGGAGATGAAAAGCTAATGTGGGTGGAGGATGTGGGCCAGCACCTAAGGCAGAGGAAGCCTCAGGTGCGGTGGGTTGTACGGCCTGGTGGTTTTAGGGCAGTGATGGCCTAGAGACGCAGCTGAGACCATTAGGAAGTGTGGAGCTCTAACCCCTCCAGGCTCTGACCAGGACCGGATTTTGCAGATGAAGAAAGAACTGGGAGGTTAAGAACTGGGCCCTGGCACAGAGCTGGTAAGCGAAAGCACTATGGTTTGTAACAAGAAACTTTGACAAGGGCCAAGGAATTGTGAAGACGCGCAGTGGCCCCTTGGGCAAGCCTCTGCCCTTCTCATGCTTCAGCTTCCCCCTTGCTGTAATGGGGTGGCCAAGGGGGGCACAAATTCCAAGAACCCTTAGCCCTTGCCCAGGTGGCCTGCACAAGTCTGTTGGGCTGGAGAAAGCGGCCATGGCCATATTGGGCCCAATGGGAACCAGCATTATGGCTCCACTAACCACAGATACTGAGACCTTGGCTAGGAAGACCCTGGTACCTGAGAATCCTGCAAGTTGACCCATGAGGTTTGGCACCCCTCCCCCGCCATGAGGTTTGGCAGCCCCCCGCTTCCAGCAGGGCATGCTGCCCAGACTCCAGACTCTCACTGCAAAGGCCAGAATGTCTCGAAGTTCTGCCACGTTTGGCTGGGCTACTGCTTACTGCCTAGCACCAGGCAGTCCAGGAGGGTGTATTTATTTGGGCAATCCTGGAGTCTCTCCCTATCAATGGCCCGAACTAGGGGGTTTGTCCTAGGCACGGGAAGGATAAATCGTCCGTTGCTCCTTTTCTATGCACAAACACCGGTACAGGAGGGCCCCTCACCCAAGAATTAAATCTGGTCCTCAGCAAAAAACACCAGCCAACCAACCAACCAAAAACCCATCATTTCAAATCTGCTGGGCGTTTGTGCTGCCAGTGACCCCTGGGACTGTGGCTGTGTTGGTACCATCTGCTGGCCAAGTGGCCTCTGGGAGCTAGGGGGGAGTGTGGTTTCCTGGATGGGCCTCAGAGGCCCCTGACCTTCTCGTATATTTGCAAACCTGTCGTTTAGGAGCCTTTTCTAGAAGAAAGCAGCAACCAATGCTCCAAGGGTTCCCAAAGGGCCTGACACCCTCTAGAGGGAGGAGGAGAAGCACTGAATCACTGAGCAGCTTCTCCTTTGCTGCTCCCGTGGGAGCCTTTTCTGGGTCAGAGGGAGGGGAGCTGCCTTGGAGTCCCCTCCCCAAGCTCCAGGAAACTGGATGGTGGCTGATAGGGAAGGGATTCGATGGGGACCCCTCTGGCTCTGGCCTCCAGTTTGCCAGGTGTGAGACCAGGAGAGCTCCCTCGCCCTTCCCATCTTTCTCCCTCTTCCTTCCTCTCTCCTCTCCCCTTTTCTCCTTTCTCTCTTCTTTTCTCCCTTCCCCTGCCACACCAGACCACTCCCCTGACCCTCCCTCAGAGCCCACGTGGTGTTCTGGGCAGCCTCTTTCCCTCTCCAGGCCTCAGTTTCCCCAGCTGTAATGCAGTGGTTCTGGATTCTCACCCAAGGAAGGTGGCAGCAGGGGAGGGCTCCATGTCTCCTATTTGGATGGCTATGACCACTCTTCCTGGACGCAGCTCCTGGGGTGTGTGGGCAGGAGTCTTTCCAGGCTATATAGATACCCAGCAGTGGAGTTGTTGGGGCACAAGAGACATGCAGTGTCAACATGACTAGGGGCGCCTGGGTGGCTCAGTCCGTTAAGCGGCTGCCTTCAGCTCAGGTCATGATCCCAGAGTCCTGGGATCGAGCCCCACGTCGGGCTCCCTGCTCAGTGGATAGCCTGCTTCTCCCTCTCTCTCTGCCTGCCTCTCTGCCTACTTGTGCTCTCTCTCTCTGTCAAATAAATAAATAAAATCTTTAAAAAAAAAACATGACTAAATAATACCAAATGGTTTTCCAAAGTGGTGGTGCCAATTTATTTTTATTTTTATTATTTTTTAAGATTTTATTTATTTATTTGACAGAGAGAGACACACAGCAGGACAAGGAACACAAGCAGGGGGAGTGGAAGAGGTGGAAGCAGGCTTCCCGCGGAGCAGGGAGCCCGATGTGGGGCTCGATCCCAGGACCCTGGGATCACGACCTGAGCCAAAGGCAGATGCTTAACGACTGAGCCACCCAGGCACCCCGGTGGTACCAATTTACAACCCCATCTGCAGTGGACGAGAGTTCCTGTCGCTGCACATCCTCACCAACACTTCTTTTTGACTGATACTCATTCATCTGATTAATATAAAGTGAACTTTCATCATCATTTGGGTTTGCATTTCCCTGGGTATCGATGAGGTTGGACATCTTTTCATATGTGTCCGGGTGTTCCCGTAAGTTCCCTTACAAGTCCTGTGCCTATTTTTCTATTGGACTGCTTGTCTTTCTTTTTAAAATTTTATTTATTCATTTGAGAGAGAGAGAGCAAGAAGGAGTAGGGGCAGAGAGAGACGGAGAAGCAGATTCCTCACTGAGCAAGGAGCCCAATGCGGTACTCAATCCCAGGACCCCGAGATCATGACCTGAGCCGAAGGCAGACCCTTAACCGACTGAGCCACCTAGGCGCCCCGTCTTTCTTGAGAACTCATGAGAGTTTTTTACACATCCTATCTTTATTTATTTGTATTTTTTAAGAAGACTCCACACCTAACTTGGGGATCAAACTCACAAGCCCAAGATCAAGAATTTCATGCTTTACCAACTGAGCCAGCCAGGTGCCCCGAGTTTTGTACATATTCTGGATGGTAATCCTTTGTTGGTTATACCTTCTCCCAATTTGGTCTTGTCCTTCCACTTTCTTTATGGTGTTCTGTTTTTCTTTTAACTTTGTATTTTTACAAAATTTCAGACTTACATAGAAAAGTTGCAAAAGTAGTGTAAAGAATTTCTTCCATACTCTTTACCCAGATTCCCCAAATGTTAACATTTTACCACATTTGCATCCTTTTCATCTCTTGCTCTCTGTATATAACATTATGGATATAACACATGTACACACACACACACACACATACACACATACTTATCCCCCCCCACACTCCCACTTCCTGCAAGAGACTTGAGAGTAAGGGACAGAGGCAGAATGATGTCTTTTCACACCAAATACTTAGGTGTATATTTTCTAAAAATAAGAACATTCTCTTATATGTAAACATACCATTGAAAAAGTCGCAAAATCAAGAAATTAACACTAATACACTACCATTATCTAATCTACAGACCTTATTCAGATTTCACCAATTTTCCTAATGATGTCCTTTAGTGCAAAAGAAACGCCCATATCATATGTGTTTCATTCCATTGTTAGGTCTCTTTAGAGTGGGGTCTGTCAAGTTTCTTCATCTAAAGTCATTATTTTTCCCTTTGTAATAAGTATATTGTGGGGAGATACTATGGGACTATATCATTACCGTGTTACTTTACTTCTTAAGTTCACTAGTTTTATGTCCATCGATGATTTTGCCTAAATTATTAATATGATGGTTGCTGAAGAGTGTAATTTCATCCTTCCTAATAAATCTCCTCATTGGCTTTCTGTTGTTTTCCCTTATTATTTATTTATACCTGTATAAATTCATGTATTCTTTTATTTGATGGGTTATAATTCCTTCCTATCCTTACATTATTTTGATTCTCAAATTGTCCCAGATTTGGCAAATGAAGCCTCTTAAGCTGGCTCCAGTGTTTTATGATGTCTTTTGCTCAACAGAATTTAACTCAAAAGAAGTTGAAGTCATTGGCCTTCCATCATGGCTGGTACTTTCTATACCTCAAGAAATCTTTCCCTGCTCGACTTTATAAAGATATTCTCCTATATCTACTTTGAAAAGTTAGAGCTATTTGCCTTTCTCATTTCAGTCCTTAACATACCTGGAATTAACTTCTTACGTTAACTTTTTATTGAACTGTAACATATACACAAAACATGGTCAATAGAGAAGTGTACGGCTTGGTTTATCTACCTCTTACAGAAGTAAGTAAATAGATTCCTATAACCAGCACACGGATCGATCAAGAGATGGAACATTCTAAGAATCCCTGGAGCTCCTTGTGTGTCCCCCACTTCCAATCACTTCTCTTCCCTCACCCCCAAGGATGGCCACTCTCCTGACTTTACACATGACTGAAAACATGATGTGAGGTAGACTCCATGTCAGTTAGGGTTTTTCAGAGATAACAGAACCAATAGGAGACACATAGATAGTTCATAGATAGATTGATTTTAAGGAATTGGCTAACGTGACTGCGGGGTTTGCCATGACCAAAGTCTGTAGGTAGAATTTCTTCTATTAAGGACACCAGTTGCTGGGTTAGGGCCCACCCTAATCCAGTATGACCTCATCTTAATTTGATTATGTCTGCAAAGACCCTATTTCTAAATAAGGTCATGGTCAGAGATACCTGGCAGTTAGGATTTTAACATATCTTCATGGGGGATACAATCTACCCCATAACAGACGCCAATTTAATTTTTTCCCTGTGGGGGACTAGTTGACCTGCCTCATTTAGTCAGTAGCCCTACCTTTCCCCTCTGGCCTGCAGCGCTAGCTCTGGAGTCCACTGAGTGGACACGGAAGACTTTGGTCTCTTACTGGGTTTTCTACTCCATTCTAATGGTCTACTGTTATATTCCTGAACAAATATCCACCCTGTTCCAATTACCCAGTTTTCTAACAGGACTAGACATCTGGTGGAACAGGTCTTCTCATTTTCTCTTCTTTAATACTGTAGAGGCTCATCTAATGTCTTTGATTTTCCATATAAATTTGAGAAACATCTTGTCAACTTACACACACATACGCATACACACAAATTGGGAGTTTGACAGGAGTTTCACTGAGCCTAAGAATCACCTCTCTTCTTCTAGGAAGACTTCTCTCCTCACCAACCCCATTAGCTCTCTGTCTCCTGCAGATTCACACTTTCCCCACCCTGTTCTGTGGAGGTGATTGGGCCCAAGCACACCAGACCCCACCCTCATTCTGCCCCTGTGGTGTGTTCTTTCCTCAAGGCCCCCTCCCACGTTTCCTCTGTGTGCCCATATCCCAGACTTCTCTGTGAAGATCCTGAGGCAGCAGCTCTCCTGCCCCTGCCCCTCTCTAGAGGGCCCAGAACAGAGTCCTGGGAATCCATAATTCTTGGCGTGGGCTCTTCCTCCAAGGCACCACCCTCTTCCACAGTCCATTAGTATGGCAGCCAGTGTAATCCTTAAACCTAGGTCAGATCATATCCTTCCTCTGTTCCAAAGCCTCCCATGGTTCCCCAGGTCATCCAAAGAAAAGCCCAAATCCTCACCATGGCTTTTGAGACCTTATGCCACCTGCAAAGCCCTACCTCACCTCCACCCATTACCTCTCTGACCCCATCCCTTGCAGTTTTCCACATGCCCTGGCCTCCTTGCTATTCTCCAGGCACAGTCTAGGTTCAGGGTCTTTGCCTTTGCTAGTCTCTCTTTCTAGAACTCTCTTCCCTAGCTCTGTCCCTATGTCCCTGGCTTGCTCCTTTACTTCAAGTCTCAGCTCAAATAGTACCTTGTCAGTGAAGCTTTCCCTCACCACCCTGTATCTCTATAAAAGATACAAAATTGCAGATGTCCCTTCCTCATGCTCCCATCCTTTCTCTGCTGCTTTACTTTTTCATCCTAACCATAGCTGTCATTGCCATCAAACTGTATATTCTACCTGTTATTCTGTTAATGTCTGAGTCCTCTCACTAAATTGTGACCTCATGATGGCTGAGATCTTTGCCTGTATTATTCATCAGCAATTAGAACAGTGCATAGAGCACAGGGGTTGTTGAGTAAATATTTATTGAATAACTGAACTGGGAGGGAGGATACCCGGGTCCAGCCTGGACTCTTCCATTCACTTGCTGGGAGATTTGAGGGATCCATTCACCAATCCAGGCCCCAGTTTCCACTTCCGTAAAATGGGGGAGGATGTCTGTGTCTCTAAGGCCCTTCCAGCTCCACCGAGTGTAATGGGGTTGTCATGAGAAAGGGATGAACAGACCTGGTTGAATGGGCTGTTTGCTGCCCCCTTATGATGGGGCCTACTCTTCCTCCGTATAGAGTGTCTTAGGCTTCCCCAAACTCCCAGCTCTGTCCATCCCTGTGAGGAAGTATGTGTTAGGAAGGCACCCCTTACTCGGGGGACATCCTTTCTGCTGTCTTGCCCCCACTGGCCTGTCCCACACCCATCTCCTCAGCATTCGAGGCCCCCCCTAAAAGGCCTCTTTATCTTTGATACCTCTCATACCAATTGCACTTTTTATCACTGACCCTGTGTTACAGCTGAATGGTGTCTCCCCCAAATTCTCAAATCTGCCCACTTTTTACCTCCTTCTGCCCCAACTCAGCATCACCGGTGTTCTGGAAGACTACATAAAGATTCTCACTGGCTTCCCAGCTTCCACTTTTGCCTTCACAATCTCCAAACCATTCTCCGTCTTCTTTCTTTTTTTTTTTTTTTTTAAGATTTTATTTATGTATTTGACAGAGAGAGACATCTAGAGAGGAAACACAAGCAGGGAGAGTGGGAGAGGGAGAAGCAGGCTTCCCGCCGAACGGGGAGCCCGATGCGGGGCTCGATCCCAGGATCCTGGGATCACGAGCTGAGCCGAAGGCAGACGCCTAACGACTGAGCCACCCAGGCGCCTCTCCCCGTCTTATTTCTAAAGACAGGTAATACATACATGATTTAAAAATTCCAGCTCTACAGGTCACCCCTCTAGAGGCAGCTTCTCTGTTTTGTGGTCCCCTTCCAGTCTGGGCATCCTAGGTACTCATGTGGCTATACATATTCACCCCAGCCCGTCTACCCACATGGCTCTGGGCTTTACACTCCATCGAGGCGTCCTTTCCCCATCGTAAGTGGACACCTCAGTCTCTCAGGCAGTCCCCGGCCTTTCAGGCTGGACCGGGTGTGTAAGTCTCTAACTAGTCACTTCTTTGTCCCAAAGCTCTGCAACTTGGGATAAAACCTTTTGCTTTCTTCTTTGCCCCATCTCCCACGTGGCCATGGTGTCCCTGCCTCAAGGTTCAGTTTCCAAGTCACCTCTTTCGGGCGGCCCACCCGTCACGTTCTATCACAGCACCTGCACCTGACTCTACTTGGGACTATAAGCTTATTGGTGAGTTCTCTAACGCCCTCCCCGCCCGGAGACAGGCGCGCCGAGGCCAAAGCCAGGCCCACAGGTCCGTCCCGCCACCGAGGAGAAAAGCAGCTTGCGCCGGTTTCGCAGTTAAGTGAAGGAAGACTATCACTCCCAGAAACCCTTTCGCGGGCGTGGGGGGGCGCTGGAGATTCGCCCTCCCCGCCCTTCCTGCGGAGGAGACTGAGCATGCGCAACGGCAGCTGCGCTTAGCCCCAGAGGCTGCGCGGGTGGGGACTGCATCTCCCAGCAGGCCCTGCGTGCAATTTTCATACGCCGCGTGACGAGTGACTTCCGGCGCGGAGGGGCGGGGCGCGCGGCTGAGGCAGCAGCTGAGGCAGCAGCTGGGGCAGCTAGGGGAGCGGCCGGGTGGCCGTCGGGCGCTAGCCGCCATGGAGGCCGTGCCCCGCATGCCCATGATCTGGCTGGACCTGAAGGAGGCCGGTGACTTCCTCTTCCAGCCGGCCGTGAAGAAGGTGCGTGCTTCCCCCACTGCCTCCACCTCTCCCGCGTAGCGCCGTCTGCCAGCGCGTGACGCCCCCTGCGCGTCCATCATCTCCCTAGGCCCTGGTCGCAGGGTCGGGTGAGGCCCGGAGGGGCCTCCGCTGGATTTCCCCAGCCTGGGCCACCCCTTGCAGACAGTCCTGTCCTCTCCTCGCCCGCTCGGGGCTAGCGCCCACAGTCTCGTCGAAATCCGCTTCCCGACTTCGGCTCCAGGCCGTCCCCGGTTCCCACCGAGGCACCGCACTTCCTCGGTGTGACGCTCGGGACCTAGTTCTGCTCCGCCCCTCCTCCACGCCGGGACCGCCCCGCGGGGAAAGGTGGGCGGCCCTGGCCGTCTCGTTGACCTGTGCTCTAGGTGCGCTGTGGGTCCAGGACCCTCCTGGGACGGACGCCGGGGATGTGGCTCAGTGTGTGTGTTTTAAAGGTGGAAGCCAGAGGAATGCCTGACCTCTGCGACTGGGGTCTCTCTGACAGTTGGTGCAATTCTCTCTGGTCTCTTAAGAAGAACCATATTCGGGAGCCCCCTTGGACCAAAAGATACGGTTCCTTGTCATTTTTGGAAGGGTAACTGGTTTTCTTAACCGCCCGGAGGGGATAAACAGTGTTGTAGCTCCTGGAGAAACCTTAGCAGTCGTTGTGTTGAACCTTCAGTTGGACGGGGGAGACAGGCAAGTCTGGTGGTGATAGAGGCAGGGGACCTCTGTGGCGAGATCAGGTGGGGCTGGCACAGAGAGAGGCCAGGTGTGTTGAATGAGCATCGGGTGCCCTCCGGGACATCCCCTAGGTGGGGAGGGCCACCTAGGAGCATTGGGTCAGAGCAGGAGTGAACAGGAACAACCAGGTCGTGGCAGGTTGGCATCCTTGTGGCTTTAGTAGAGCAACTGCCAAAGTCAGTCCCAGGTAATCTAGGTGGTGCACCACTCATCAGGGTACTCAAGAAAAGGGATCTGAGAAAGAAAATAGGAAGTAGTTCCCCCAATAAGCTGTCTCCCTTCCTTTCTTTATCCTGCCACTGCCTTAGTTCAGACACTAATGATTTGTGTTCCTTTGATTCCATCCTTAAACTAAACCTCTTTGGGCCTTTGTTTCCTCATTTGTAAATACAGGAAATTAGATTAATCTAAAACTTAAGAATTTTGTTACCTCTTCTCTAGACTTTGGTCTTCTCTCCATCTACTCTTTTCATACAAGTACAGTTAGATGAATTTTTCTAAAGCACAACAAAACTCCTTTGTTTTCTAGTTCAGCCCTAACCCATTTAGAGTTCTCCTTGACCAACCCCAGCCCTTTCAGTATTTTTTGAGGGCCCAGGGTATGCTTTATCTATGTATTTTTTTTTTTTAAGATTTTATTTATTTATTTGACAGAGGGAGACACAGCGAGAGAGGGAACACAAGCAGGGGGAGTGGGAGAGGGAGAAGCAGGCCTCCCGCTGAGGGGCTCGATCCCAGGACCCTGGGACCATGATCCGAGCCAAAGGCAGACGCTTAACGACTGAGCCACCCAGCCGCCTCAATTGATCTGTGTATTTCTGATACAGATTCTCTTCACAGTCGGCCATTTGCTGTTCTCTTGACATTCTGTGTGTGTTTGCTCTTCTCTGCCTTTGGTTGTAGAATTCCTCCCACCCAGAAGAGCGCTCTTGTTTGTCCTGTGGGATGGGGCCCTTTAATCTCTGTATATTGGTTCTGTCCCTCTTTCAAGGTCGGTCCAGTTTAAGTTCTTTCTCTTCCAAAAGCATTCTTTAATCCTTCCACCTAGGTTAATCTTTCTCTTCTCTGAATCCCTTTTTCCATTCTTTTCCTGGTGTTAGTATGTGTGCTATGTTTTAACTCCCCTATTCAATTCTAGGTGACCTGAAAAGCATCTCCATGTTCCTTGAAGCCTAGCGGGGTCTCCTCTACTACATTGTTGGCATTCAGGAAAATGTTTCTGAAATGACTGAATGACATTTGAGAGAGATTTTAGACATGGTGACCATAAATTTATGGAAATCAGTGGTAAAATCTTAACCCAGAAAATCCTAGGAGATATTTTTGTTTGAACTTAACCTTTGATACTCTGGTTACTCTTACTTAACCAGCAAGGTTTTATGTGAGTAATGACTTCTCTGGAAGCCTCTCTGAGCCTCCATGAGAGTAGTTGCTCATTAGCCATTTAGCCTGAGGTGGTATCAGATGCTGAAGAAACTGTTCCTTTCCTAGACATCAGCTCTTTTTCTTTGTTTCCTGTTCTTTGGGTTGGGAGAGATACTGCCACTTATTTGATAGGTTAAGATTGTGGCATGTATTTGCATGAACCCACTGAAAAGGAATAGCAGCCTGTGGGTAGGCTGGGCTTGCGAATGGCCAACTGCTTCCTGGTACCCTGGAACTCTTCCTGCAGGAGACTGCAGAAGCCACTTCAGCCTGGGAAGTCTTCCTGACCCGGACCCCTCTCCCCAACCCTAGAACCCCTACTCTGCCTCTCCACTCATACCCTTGTCCTCTTCTACCCTTTTCCTCAGCCATGGGAACCTTCACCATTGACTTGGAGCTGAGAGGTACAATTTAATTTAGGATACTGGGGTAAAAATGGGTTCTCTTGAGGTCAACCTGTTGAGCACTGTTACCTTGGTAATACAGGTGAATAAGAGACAATTCTTTTTTTTTCTTTCATGGAGTTCAGTTTAGTAGAGGAAATTTAAAAATTAAATGGCAGTATCAGTGGAAGAGTATGTGCAGTGTACAGAAGTACCAGCCTAAGGAGGGGCCATCAGAGAAGGCTTGGTGGGCTTTGAAGGATGAATAGGAGTCTTCCAGATAGCTAAAGGGTTTGTTTCTTTGTAAGGCCTGGGCTGTTGAAAAGACCTTTCATAATGGTTAGTATTGATTTTTGCTCCTGATGGACATGCCTTCAGTTATGGAGTAACGTGAAATAAGAGCCAGGAATGGGGTGCCGCCTGGGTGGCTCAGTTGTTAAGCATCTGCCTTCGGCTCAGGTCATGATCCCAGGGTCCTGGGATCGAGCCCTGCATTGGGCTCCCCGCTCAGCAGGAAACCTGCTTCTCCCTCTCCCACTCCCCCTGCTTGTGTTCCCTCTCTCACTGTGTCTCACTCTCAAATAAAATCTTAAAAAAAAAGCCAGGAAAACAGCAAGCTGGTTCGGAACTGTGGTGCCAAGCTTTAGGTTGGGATACTGGGGCCCACATAATTTTCTGGTGGGAAAATGCTTCTGTCTCAGCTCTTTTTCTTACCTGTGCTTTGGAGCTCAGAGTGCTGACTCACTGGAAACTGATGAAGGCTGACTTGTACTCTTCATCACTGAGTGATTTGGTGACAAGTGCTGGTATTTGAAGCTGTTTTCTCTTCTGGTCCCAAACACCTGCCCTTAATCAGTTGCACTAGAGCTTAAGTCAAGCTCACCTGGACTTAAGTGTTAACATCCATCTCTGATTCATTTATTGAACAAATAGTTATTGAGTGACTGTATGTGCCAGCTCTGGGAACTCAGGGCTGTATGTAATGACAAAAATCCGTGCTTTCATGGAGCTTATCTTTTGATGATCCACATAGTAACCCTTCCTCAAGGGCATATGTATCATGTGGTAGCCGCCCTGCCAGTTGGGTGGCTTCTTGGCCTTTCCCCTCCTCCCACTCTGGCTTGGATTGATCTCTAAATCTCCACTTTTCCACCAGGTTCCTTCAGAGAAACTGCCTGCTATTCAAGGCCTGCCACCACTTGGCTTCAGCCTGCCTTTCTCTAATTCATTCACCCAGGCCTCTCCTATAGGAACTGTCAGCCTCTTTTCCTTCCACATCTGGTCATTGTTCTTGCTCTGGTCCTTACTGGAATTCATTTTCTCCCGTTCATTACTCAGGTTGAACCATATGTCCTCAGGGCCCCTTTAGCTGCCTGGCTGTTGTACCACACTCCTCCAAATTTAGACAGGTCTTCGTGCTCAGTTGACCTGCACCACAGAGTGCACACTCTTATTACCTCTTCTTACAGTTCATCATTTTTTTTTTAATTTTTAAAATTTATTTGACAGAGAGATCGAGAGAGAGCACAAGTAGGCAGAACAGGCAGAGAGAGAGGGAGAAGCAGACTCCCTGCAGAGCCAGGACCCCCCCCCCCCCACGTGGGGCTCGATCCCAGGACTCTGGGATCATGACCTGAGCTGAAGGCAGCCAATTAACCAACTGAGCCACCCAGGCGCCCCCTCTTACAGTTCATCTTATTCACTTGTAGGTAGAGCCTGGTTTTTAGGTTTGTGGAAATTTTCTCCCTCTTCTCGATTTCCCATGGGATAGCTGACTCCTTTGAAACACTTGTCACATACACAGAAAAGAAAAGGAGATGACCGGAGGCCTAAAAGGGGACCCTGCCTCCTCAGCAGTGAGGAGCATGGGACATAGCCAGTTATCTCTGGTGGTGACCTTTCTTTTCTCTTATCACAGATTTGGAGTCACCAAACCTGTCTGCCCAGTTGTGTTTTACAGCAGAATGGCTCCAGGAGCAGATGACGTGCATTGTCCAGTTCACTCTCTCTGACTTTAGTCTCGTACACCAAAAACCTGTATCCATTTCACTCCAGATTCTTTCCTTTATTCGTGAAGTAATAAATACTTGTGTGTGGAGACTGCTTCACAACTGTTGGTTGAATGACCTAGTCTAGTTCTAGCACCTGCCAGGAGATGTAACTTGAGTTGTCCTTGCTGGTGTTTTTTAGAAGAGATGTGGGAGAGATTCCTTGAGGTTAGGGCTAGGTGTTAGAGTAGGCGAGGATGAAGGACTGTTCTCATCCTCGCTGCTGGTGGCCTGTAATTTGGTTTTAGGCTTTCTGACATTAAGGGGCAATAAAACTTCTTCTGAATAAAATTAATCTCATTTGAAATTCAGTAGCAAAGCATATATTGTGTTTATTAACAGTACTGTATGCGGGACTTAGTTTTGTGTTTCCGTGGACCAGCCCAAGGAATGCCTCATATTTGAGTAAATCCTGCAAGTGGGGAAAAAAGAAATAAGTGTATGGTGAACAAAGGTAGTGTTAACACATGTGATGCATTTTATTCTTTTTTTATGGATTGCTGCTTTAATTAGCACCATGAAATTCCAAGATGTTATATCAAATTAAGAGCAAAAGCTAAACACCCCCACCACCTGGTGGAGAGGGGGACCCATACACAGAAAAGTGAGAACGTGCTAATAGAAGAGAAAGTGACAAAATGGAATATCCCTGGGTCAGAAGTCAGGAAACCTGGCTTGGGGTTCTAGCACTGCCATTGCTAATCTCTGGTTTCCATTTTTCCAATCTGTAAAAGAACGTCAGGATCTAGGATGAGTATTTCCAGTGATCTCATCTACCTACAAAATTCTGTGCCATTTGTTGCTCAGTAAAAGAGAAGAGTAGTATCATGGAAATAGCATAGACATTGGAATCAGACCTTGGTTTAGGTCCCATCTCTTCCACTTAATTGTGGTGACCTTCAGCTGCTACAAATGATTACATAACTAATCTGGTCCTCATTTTTCTCACCTGTAAGATGGAAATACTATACCTCATAAGCTTGAGAATCAAGAATTAATGCATGTGAGTCCCTATGAGAGGTCTTGACATATACATATTTCTCTCTGGAAATGGCCTTTCCATTCTCTTAGTATTTTGCACTTGTAACTCCTTCCTTTCCTTTTTTATTTTCCCCCCAGTGGCTCTGGTCCCTGGACATGCTCTCAATTAACATAGACATGTCCGTAGGTCTTTTTGTTCCCTCAGGAAAGGATCGCCAGCTGCCCCAGAGCCTTCATAGGCTCTGGAGGTTCTCTGGTGCTCTCAACCCTAACTGGCTGTTAGTTGTGTAAGTGCACTGGGGTCCTTTCATTGCCTTCTAGTTTCTTGCTCCTGGTCTGTGGTGGCAGGGTCCAAGGTCTACCTGCTGCTGGGCCTTTCTTCTCAGGCTCTGTCAGGAGCTTCAGATACTGACCAGACTCTGTTCTGAGCTCTGCAGCTCTAAAGAGTTTGATTTCACCATATTTTTGTGTTCTCTTTTTGTGTGTGTCTTTATATACATACACACATGTGCATGTGTGTATATCCCATGAAGCTTCGAAAGTAAGTTGTACACAGCACATTCTAAGGACATTCTCCTGTGTAACCATATTATCATCTCACATAAGAAAACCCACAAAAATTTTCTATTTTTTTTTTTTTAGATTTTATTTATTTATTTGACAGAGAGAGACACAGCGAGAAAGGAAACACAAGCGGGGGAGTGGGAGAGGGAGAAGCAGGCTTCCTGTGGAGCAGGGAGCCCAATGCGGGGCTTGATCCCAGGACTCTGGGATCATGACCTGAACCAAAGGCAGACGCCTAATGACTGAGCCACCCAGGCGCCCCTCTACTATAATTTTTATTAAAATTTCACCTATTGTCCCCAAAGCATTTTTTTAAAGATTTTATTTTTAAGTAATCTCTACACCCAACATGGGGCTCAAACTCATACAACCCTGAGATCAAGAGTCATATGTTCTACCTACTGAGCCAGCCAAGCACCCCCCAAAAAATATTTTTATGACTTTTCCCCCCAAATTCAGATTCAGTCAAGGTTCCCGTATTGTATTTTGTTCTGTTTCTTTAATCTTTTAAAATCTAGACTAGTCACCTGTTCACCCCCACCCCCATGACACTGATTTTTTTCAGAGACTGGGTTAACTGTTGGGCAAAATGTCCCATCTTTGGACTTTTTTTAAGTGTCTCCTTTTAGTATTTTCAGTTTGTTCATCCATCCTCTGCATTTCCTGTAAATGCAACCATTTGTTAAGTATCTAACACATCTAATAAGGTCCCAGCCATTCCTGATGCACTCATTGTTTGGTGCGGGTTGGAGGGGTGTCACTGGTATGACCCTGCTGCTGTGCCAGGCACAGTCTGGTGAAGGCATGTTTAGAATGTAGGGAGAGCAGCAGCTAGAGTTCAGGGAAGTGACATCTCAGCTGAGTCTTAATAGAGAAGAGGGAACAACATGTGAACAAGCATTGAGACCTGAGAGCAGCAGTTCCACAGGACTGTGGGCTGGGGGTCCCCGGGAGTTGCTAGAAGACAGTCCTTGAAGGCTGTTGGGGGCAACTGTGAGGAGCTGTGAACTCTGTGCCTAGGAGATTACCTTTGACTTTGGAGGCTTTGGGGAGCCATTGTTGCACAGTGGCTCAGATTACAATTTTTCTCTTTAGATTGCAACTCATTTCTCATAATCTCACTATCCTGAGAAAAGTGTGTTTGGGTTTGTTTTTTTCCCCAGGTATGTCTGTGTTTCAGAAGGCTTTGAAGTCAGGAGTGACAGTGGATTTTGCTAGAAAGAGAACTCTGGCCCCTAGGTAAGGGGTAGATTTGAAGGGGTGACAAGAGGATAGAGAAGAGAACTCATGGACACATGGGACTTGCAGGAAGTAAAACCAGCAGAAGAGGTCAGAGCTGGAGGTTTGGGAATGTGACTGGTTGGTGTTGAAATAAGCTTGGCAGGAGCCTCCGCTCTGCCTGTCCCTCCAGGGCAGGTAGGAGCTGTCACATGGCCTTCCGGGTTTCCCATGTGGCTAGTGCCCCAGCTGTGTGGCATAGGTTCTGGGAAGGGACCTCCGAACAGGTCAGTGGGCCACACACATGGTGTGAGTGTGCTGCTGGACAGAGCAAGCCACCTCTTTTCAGCCGTTTTAGCTTCCTTCTCCACTTCACAACCTTGGTTCAGGCCTTAGGGAACCTGTGAAGTGGGCATCAGTGCCCTTTGTGTTTGTGGAATGGGTACATCTGCCTCCCCCTGCCCCCATATTGCTAACTCAGGCAGCAGGAACCGCAACAGGCGTAGTTCAGCGGCCTTAGTCTGTTGATCTTAGGTGAACAAGGGGTCTTTTGGTCCAGGCTGTGCCTCCAGACTGATGAGTGCATTCATTTCCGAGGGAGGCAGCTCCTGAGGCAGTGAGTGCTGTTGTGGCCAGGCATGCCGGTCCCCTCTCTGATGTGAGTACGGACTTTTCCTTCTCTTTCTCCGGATCGTTCCCATCACACACCTGTAGGCCTTTCTTCAAGGTGAGGACGATGTAAATCATTTCTACTGTGGTGCCCTTTCCTAGCCAGGGGGGCTGGTGAAGAAGGCTTTGCGCTCCCACTCTTGTTTGGTATCTTCTGCCTACATTTGTTGTTGGGTTAGGATTATGGTTGTGATCCCAGAACACAGCAAGGTCCAGTCCTTAGGGAGGCTTGAATTTGTGGCCTATTTTGGGATGCTTGGTAGGATCCTGTTTCAGCCAGCTAAGTTCCCCAGCTTCCTGAGCTGTCAGAGTCCTGGACTTTACAGGGAGGGCTGCAGCCTGGTGAAGACCACTCAGGGTGTTCACGTAGGGTCGTCCAGTCGTATTTTCTATTTTGCTCAAATGTAGCGGCTCCCATGGTCAGCATCTTAGTGCTGCCACATTGTTAAGGTAGAGTTTCCAATGCTCCAGCAGATACGCTCGTGGTTGTGGATCTAGACTCGTGACTGCCAAGGACTCGGCAGAAGTGAGAGCAGGGGAGCATCCTGTATTCATGGTTTACATTGTTCTCTCTCTCTCTCCCTCTCTCTAGTTTGTCCTAAAAAATTACGGAGAAAACCCAGAAGCCTACAATGAGGAACTGAAGAAGCTGGAGTTGCTCAGACAGGTAGGAGGATAGTATTTTTATGCACTTGTGAACAGGACAGGTTTGATAGGGAGGTAAAGAAACCACCTGGAACTGTGTTCTTATTTTAATTTAATATTTTTTCCTTTTTAAAAGCAGCAAAGTTAATGATAGAAAAGTTTGAAAATGCTAAAAAGCAAAAAAAAAAAAATCCTAATCCTTCTCTCAAATTTTTGTGTGTATATATATTATAATTTTATATATAATTGACTCTTGAACAACACGGGTTTGAACTCTGTGGGCCCACTTATATGCTTGTTTTGTATAGTACAGTACAATAAATGTATTTTCCTTATGATTTCTTTAACATTTCCTTTTCTGTATGATACATATAACATATAAAATGTGTATTAATTGACTGTTACCAGTGAGGCTTCTGGCCAACAGTAGGCTATTAGTGGTTACGTTTTTGGGAAGTCAAAAATTATAGTGGAATTTTGACTGCGTTGGGTGGCGGTCAGCACCCTTAACCCCACCCTGTTCAAGTGTCAGCTGTGTATACTGTATAAAAACATGATAGGATTCTACACCGCCTATATAGCTTATATAGTCTGCTTTTTTCATTTAATGTATCGTGGATTTGTTTCTGTATCAGTGAACATAGAACCATAGTATTTGTAATGTCCTGTGATCTTTCCATGGCACTGTGATTTAATCAGTCTGGTCTCAGAATATTCGGTTATTTCAGTGTTTTCACCGTTGTAAGTATAATCCGTGTCTGTGCATACTTGGGCGCTGGGATTGTTTCTATAGGAATTAGTGGGTGAACAGGATGCGCTTGCTCTCATTTCCACCCCCGGCACGTACATGCCTACTCGTGCTGTTACTTTGCAGTCCTGGCTGGCACTCTGGTAGGTGAAAAGGGTATTTAATTTCAATTTTCAGTTACTTAGTTAATCAGGTTTCACAGTTGTTAATGTGTTATATATCTTCTTTTAGGACTTGCCAGTGTCTTTTGTCCATTTTTCTCTTAGAGTTCGATAGGCATACCTTGTGTTGTGCTTTGCTTTATTGCACTTCAGATACTTGTGTGTTTGTTTTTAAAGATTTTAAGTAATCTCTACACCCAGTGTGGGGCTCGGACCCATAGCCCCGAGATCAAGAGTCTCGTGCTCCACCGACTGAGCCCGCCAGGCCCCCTAGATACTGTGGTTTTTACAAATTGAACGTTTGTGGCTGTCCCACATGGAGCAAGTCTGTTGGTGCCATTTTCCCGACAGCACTTGTTCACTTTGTGTCTCTGTGTCACATTTTGGTAATATTGCAGACTTTTTCATTATTATATTTGTTAGGGTGAGCTGTGGTCAGTGATTTTTGAGGTTACTATTGCAATTGTTTTGGGCACCAAAGACCCCATATAAACGGGTAGATTTAATTGGTAAATGTTGGGTGTGTTCTGACTGCTGTTCCCCGTCTTTCTCTCTTTCCTTGGGTCTCCCTGTTCCCTAAGACACAACAGTATTGATATTAGGCCAGTTAATAACCTTACAACAGTTTCTAGCATTCAAATGAAGAGTCCTACGTTTTCATTTTAAATCAGAAGCTAGAAATGATTAAGCTTAGTGAGGAAGGCCTGCCGAAAGCAGAGACACGCTGAAAGGTAGGCCCCTTGCACCCATTAGCCAGGTTGTGAATGCAAAGGAAAAGTTCTTGAAAGAAATTAAAAGTGTTACTCCAGTATGAGCACATGAATGGTAACAAAACCACATCAGCAGTGGCTGATGTGGAGAAAGTTTGAGTGGTCTGGATAGAAGATCACACCAGCTACAACATTCCCTTAAGCCAAAGCCTAGCCCAGAGCAAGACCCTGACTCTCTCCAATTCTGTGAAGGCTCTGAGAGGTGAGGAAGCTGCAGAAGGAAAGTCTGAAGCCAGCAGAGGTTGGTTCATGAGGTTTAAGGAAAGAAGCTGTCTCCCTAACATCAAAGTACAAGGTGAGGGGTGCCTGGGTGGCTCAAATGGATAAGCGTCTGCCATCAGCTCAGGTCATGATCCCGGGGTCCTGGGATTGAGGCCTGCATTGGGCTCCCTGCTTAGCGGGGAGTCTGCTTCTCCCTCTCCCTGTGCCCTTCCCCCTGCTCATTCTCTCTCTCTCTCTCTCTCTCTCTCTTGCTTGCTCTCTCTCTCAAATAAATAAAATCTTTAAAAGAAAAAAAAGTACAAGGTGAAGCAGCAGGTGCTGATGGAGAAGCTCCAGCAAGGGATCTAGAAGATAATTCGTGAAGGTGGTTACCCTACACAACAGACTTTCAGTGTGGATGAAACCACCTTTTATACTGGAGGAAGATGCCATCCAGGACTTTCATAGCTAGAGAGAAGTCAGTGCCTGGCTTCAGAGCTTCAAAAGACAGGCTGACTCTCTTGTTAGGAGCTAATGCAGCTGGTGACTGTTAAATTGAAGTCAGTGCTCATTTACCATTCTGAAAATCCTAGGGCCCTGAAGAATTATGCTAAATCTAAGCTGTGCTCTAGAAATGGAAAAACAAAGTCCAGCTGGTTGTACATGTTTACAACATAGTTTACTAAATATTTTAAGGCTCCTATTAAGACCTGCTCAGGAAAAGAAGATTCCTTTCAAAATGTGACTGCTCATTGACAGTGCACATGGTCACCCAAGAGCACTGATGGAAATGTACGAGATAAATGTTTCCATGCCTGTTAACACAACATCCATTCTGCAGCTCATGGATCAAGGAGTCATTTTGACTTTCAGGCTTATTCCTTAAGAAATACATTTCATGGGGCGCGTGGGTGGCTCAGTCAGCTAAGCGTCTGCCTTCAGCTCGGGTCATGATCCCAGGGTCCTGGGATTGAGCCCTGTGTCAGGCTCCCTACTCAGCAGGAAGCCTCTTTCTCCTTCTCCCGCTCCCCCTGCTTGTGTTCCCTCTCTCGCTGTCTCTCTCTATGTCAAATAAATGAAATCTTTTTAAAAAATACATTTCAGGGGCGCCTGGGTGGCTCAGTCGTTAAGTGTCTGTCTTTGGCTCAGGTCATGATCCCGGTGTCCTGGGATCGAGCCCCACATTGGACTCCCTGCTTGGCGGGAAGCCTGCTTCTCCCTCTCCCTCACTTGTGTTCCCTCTCTCACTGTGTTTCTCTCTGTCAAATAAATAAATTAAATCTTAAAAAAAATAAAAATACATTTCATGAGACTGTAGCTGCATAGATGATGATTCCTCTGATGGATCTGGGCAAAGTTAATTGAAAACCTGGAAATGATTCAGTGTTCTAGATGCCATTAAGAACAGTAGTGATTTATGGGAAGAGGTTAAAATGTCAACATGAACAGGAGTTTGGAAGAAGTGGATTCCAGCCCTGATGGAGGACTTTGAGGGATTCAAGACTTCAGTGGAGAAAGTCACCCACAGGTGTGGTGAAAACAGCACGAGAACTAGAATCAGAAGTGGAGCCTGAAGATGGGACCGAATTGCTGCAATCTCATGATAAAACTGGAATGGATGAGGAGTTGCTTCTTATGGATGAGTAAGGAAGAGTGGTTTCTTGAGCTGGAATCTACTCGTGGTGAAGGTGCTGTGAAGTTGTTGAAATGACAACAAAGGATTTAGGGTATCACATAAACTTAGTTGATCAAGTAGCAGCAGGATTTGAGAAGACTGACTCCAATTTTGAAAGAAGCTCTACTGTGGGTAAAATGTTCTCAACCAGCATCACATGCTCCAGAGAAATCGTTCATAAAAGGAAGAGCCAATCAATGGGGCAGACTTCACTGTTATCTTACTTAAGAAATTGCCACAACTACCCCAGGTTTTAGCGACCACCACCTTGATCAGTCATCAGCATGGTGGCAAGACCCTCCACCAGCAAAAAGATTACTACTCACTGGAAGCTCAGGTGATGGTTAGCATTTTTTAGTAATAAAGTACCCCCCCTTTTTTTTTTTAAAGATTTTATTTGACAGAGAGAGGGAGCAAGCAAGAGCAGGGGGAGTGGCAGGCAGGGGAGAAGCAAGGTTCCCTGCTGAGCAAGGAGCCCGATGTGGAATCACAACCAATCCAAAGGCAGATGCTTAACCGACCGAGCCACCCGGGGGCCCCTAAAAAGTACTTTTTAATTCAGGTATGGACTTTTAAAGATATAATGCTACTGCATTAATAGACTATAGTATAGTATAAACATAACTTTTATATACAGTGGGAAACCAAAAAATTCATTTTGACCCACTTTATTGTGGTCTGGATCTGAACCTGGTAGTATCTCTGAGGTTTGCCTTTACTTTTGTTCTTACTAATTTATAAGACTTATTCACACATTGATATTGTTCCTTTGTCTTACCTGATGCAAATTTTTTCAGTTCGTTGTTTTTTTTTTTTTTGGTTTTTGTTTTTATTTTTTTAAGTAGGCTCCACGCCCAGCTTGGAGCCCAATGTGGGGTTTGAACTTACAGCCTTGAGATAAAGACCTGAGCTGAGATCAAGAGTCGGACACTTAACTGAGCCACCCAGGAGCCCCATATCATGGTTTTTATTATGTTTTTAATGCAGACTTTTCAAATTTTACATATAAATGTTTAAGTCAGGTCCATCTCATCATTCCTTTTACTTTCCTTTGCTATGCACTGAGAAAAAAACTTCATCACCTAAATAAAATGTAAGCAGTTACTGATGTTCTTCTAGTACTTGTGCTATTTGATTTTTATTAAACCTTTATATGGTATTTATTTAAGTATATGATAGGTGAGGGAAGGCTCGAGCTTTGACTACTTCTCTCTACTTTTTCTGTTTTTGGAAACACTCCTGTGTTGGATTCTTACATACACTTTAGGTCTATTTAAAATTCCCTCTTCTCTTCTACCATCTACAGGTCCATGGTTTTTTTTTTTTTTTTAAGATTTTAATTAGAGTGAGAAAGAGAAAGAACGAGAGTGGGGAGGATCAGAGGGAGAAGCAGACTCCCTGCCGAGCAGGGAGCCCGATGTGGGACCCGATCCTGGGGCTCTGGGATCGTGACCTGAGCCGAAGGCAGACACTTAACTGAATGAGCCACCCAGGCACCCAGGTCCGCAGTATTTTAAGTATTATCTGTTGTACATTTTTCTATCTGGTAGGACTAATTCCTGATAATAACTTCTTTTTTTAGTTTTCCATGGTTATTCTCACATAAATATTTCTCAGATGAACTTAGAATCTTTTTGTCAAGTTCTGCAAAATAGCATTGGGAATTTTGTGAGCTCATAAAAAGTACAGATTGATGAGATAGAATTAATATGTTTATGAGGTTGCTGTTCTCTGCATTTCTTCATATATATATTTTCAGGTTTCTCAGTAAAGTTTTCTTCATACACATTTTCTTCTTTACACGTATCTTGTTGAGTTCATTTCCAGACTTTTTATTGTTGTTGCTATTATTGAGTGTCCTTCCCCCCCTTTTATATTTTCCACCTGTTGCAGTTGGTGTAGAGAAAAGCAGTTGAGCAATTTATTTTGTTTTTGGGTTTTTTTTGTTTATTATTTACTTTTAATTAATCTCTACCTCCACTGTGGGGCTCAAACTCGTGACCCCAAGATCAGGAGTTGCACACTCCTCAGACTGAGCCAGTCAGGCACCCTGAGCAATTTATTTTGATAATTGTCTTTTGGATGGTATTTGAGTTCATTTTCTTGGGTTTTCCAAGTTACTTGAGTCGTACCATATACACATTATGATTTTGCCTTCTTTCCAGTGGTTGTACTTCTTATATGCTTGGAATCGGCAGACATTTCCAGAGCATTGTTAGTAATTGTGAGAATGATTTGATTCTGGTGTTGAGGTATCAGCTTGGAGCGTGGCGCTGGCCACTGTGCCAATGTCAGGTGGCTTGTTTCTGCATGTGGGGGTGCAGCGGCCCCTCATCTTGTTGCGGCTCACTCTCCTAGTGGCAGGGGTGTCTGCACGCTCACTCACTTTGTGTTCTCATCAATTAACAGATCATAAAAGCTATACAAAACTTGGCAAATAAGAGAAATACAAAGAACAAAACAATCATGCCCAGAGAGAGTCATTGTGATTTTACACATTTTTATTTAAAAAAGCCCGAAGTTAAAATAACATTGCCAAAGCACTGTAGACTAAATCATTTTAATTGTTAAAAGATTCGCTTAAATTTTATTATGTTTCTAACCTTTCTTGACCTGTGCCCCTTAGCAATAAACAATGAGCAATAACCAAATGCTGTTTCTGTAATTAATATTAGGAAAGCATTTTTTCCCATTTTTAAAATAAAAATGACATAACATTGAATAATTTCCTCTCAACTCTAGCTGGGGCAAAGCATGATCCCCAAACAAAGAGAACTAAGAGGAGCTCTTTATCTGTCTTCTTCATATACTGTTCCAGTCATGCTTTATTCATTCCCTTAGCAAACATGCATGGAGGGCTCTCTTAATCTCAGGTACTCGTCTAGGCACTGTGGCTTCAGCAGTGAACAAAACAAAGTTCCTGTGGCATAACGTGACGTTCTAAATAAGATTCCTTGAGCAGAGCGGCCCCGGTGCGGCACCGCCAGCATCAGGCTAAGCGTCCAGTGGCAGGGAAGAGGGCAGAGGAGCCAAATCCCGGTTAAAAAAAAAAGATGCCCAGTGAAAGAGAGTCTTCATGAGGGATCCAGGAAGTGTAATGCTGGAGTGGCGGTTTCATTTGGCAGTTTAGAGTAAGGCCTTCATACTTCCATGTGACTTATTAATGCCTCCCCCAGCCTCCTGAGGTGGTGTGGTCCCAGCCATCCATATGGTGGCTCACCAGAGACACAGTGGAGTAACAGGTATGGGAACCAGATCTAGAAGATTTGACATAGGCTCAGTTCTCAAGCAAGAAGCTATTGTACTGCCTACAGCATTGGGGAGACAGTGTTACCAAGGCCAAGTGCCAGTTTGCTTATTTTACTTTGGAAAAGTTGGCCCAAGAGTCTCAACAGTGAAAGGCTCCAATTAAGGGAGCTACATAGGAGTCCACTGCAGATCCCCCTTTTTTTTTTTCTAAATATGTATTTATTTGAGAGAGAGAGCAGGGGAGTGGGGCAGAGGGAGAGAGAGAGAGTATGTGTGCATGGGGGACAGGGGCAAAAGGAGAGAGAGCTCGAGATGGAGGATGGGCAGAGGGGAGAATCTCAAGCAGACTCTGCACTGAGCATGAAGCCCAACTCAGGGCTCGATCCCACAACCCTGAGATCATGATCTGAGCTGAAACCAAGAGTCCAATGCTCAACCGATTGACCCACCCAGGCGCCCCCTGGAAATGGAAGCCAGATAAAACTTGGGGAGCTGTAGGCAATCCTCTTTTCACGATCTGGCCTCAGTTTCCTCATTTGTAAAGCGGGGCTGGAAGAGTTGTCTCTAAGAAGACCTTCCAGCTGCAACTGTGAGATAAATTCTTGATTTATAGGGCATAAAGCTGGAAGGCATGGTGAGGGGCTTTTTGGGGGGGGGTGGGAGTGGCGTGGTCTCAGAGCTTCCTTACCACTCTGCCGTTCGTTCAGCTAGGCTCTTCCTAGCTCCTCCCCATGCAGGGCCGTACAAGGATGGTGGGGTGCTGTGGTTCTCTCAGCAGGTGGGGTGAGAGTGGGCACAGGGGTTCTAGCCGGTCCCTTCTTTGTTTTGTGTACCTTCTTTTTGGAGAGGATGTTGTCTGTTCTTCTGTTTCTTTGAGCACAGGGTTCATCTGCTTTGTTTTGCTTATTTCCCCAAAATGGGAATAGCTTTATTGTTTTTTTATAAAAAGCAAAAGTGGGGGGGGATGAGGTAAGTGGCTGATGGGCATTAAGGAAGGCACGTGTAATGAGCCCTGGGTGTTATATGCAACTGATGAATCACTGAACTCTGCCTCTGAAACCAATACACTATATGTTAATTGAATTTAAATTAAAAAAAATTAAAGAAAAAAGTACAAGTGTTCGATATAGAGTAAACGATACAAAGAATTAAATATATGTCTCCATGTGTATATACAGAATAAGATAAGTTACTTAAACCCTGTTACCCAGTAGTAATCAGTTAACATTTTGGTGTATAACCTTCTAGAATCTTTTATCTTTGTGTAGTTGACTAGTTGACTAGTTGGCTGTCAGTATCTATACGATTTTACATAAATGAAATCATACTGCTCATCTGTTACCTTTTTTTTTGTCTCAATAAATATGTCATGAACATCTAAACATAGTAGAGACTCTCATCTTCAGTATTTGTAGCTGTATTCTCTTTTGTGGGTAGTCGTGACATAATTTATTTAAACAGTCCTCTTTAGTGGAAATTTTGGTGGCATCCAGTATTTGACCCTCTTAATAATACTGTGATAAATATCCTTGTATGCTCACCAAGCATTTGCTTTTCTGGGTGTCTTTTATTACTGTATATTTTAGATACAGAACTGTGGGTCAGCGTCAGGTACATGAACATTTTTAATGCCTGTTGTAAAACTGCCTTCCGGAAAGGTGGGACTGACTCAGCCAGCCAGCCGTGGCTCGTGGGGTGGCTGTTGAACAGCTTTAGGCATAGCTGTGGGCTTTCTCTGGATCCCTTGGAGTGTGTGGTCCGCTGGCTCAGATGCAGATTTCTTTCTTGGGCCTCTGTGGGTAGACAGACCTGCCTGTACTCTACCCCAAGTGATGGCAGGCCTGCTTCTCCCATCTGCTCCCCAGAACGCTGTCCGTGTCCCACGGGACTTTGAGGGCTGCAGTGTCCTCCGCAAGTACCTAGGCCAGCTCCACTACCTGCAGAGTCGGGTCCCCATGGGCTCGGGCCAGGAGGCTGCTGTTCCTGTCACCTGGTGAGAGCTGGCAGGCAGGGCTGGGGGGCAGCCTGGAGGGTCCCTGGGGCGGCCCAGCATGTTTGGATGGTGGGGAAACCCCCTCCCCTTCCCCAACCCCCTCCCCTCTTGCTGCAGAGGATGGGGAGTGGCTTGGTTTGGTCTCCGTGGGCCTCCCTCTGACCCACACTGGGGTGGCTGGTCCTCTCACCTGGCCTCAAGGCCCTGGCCAGCTCCTTCCCTTAAGGCAAAGGGGGTGGCATGTCTGCAGGACTGAGATCTTCTCTGGCAAGTCTGTGGCCCATGAGGACATCAAGTATGAGCAGGCCTGCATTCTCTACAACCTCGGTGAGCTGCCTAACCCTTTCCCCATGGCCCTATCTCCCAGCCCTGCCAACCCAGGATCTTAGCTCAGCAGAAGGTCACAAAGGCAGTGGGTTCAGGGACAGAAGACCCCTGGATTCTGACCCTTCACAGCCTTCCACAGCTCTGCCAGCACCTCTTTTCTGGGCCATGGGCAGCCACCCTGCTGGGGAGAAGCTCTGCTGGGCTGGCTGCCACATGGTGTTGCTGCTGTGTGCTCTGGCCAGGAGCGGTGACTGCTCTTCTCTGGATGGCTCTGACCCCCCCTAATGGCTTTGGGCTGTTCCAGTCGAGACAACAAGGCTGGCCTCAACTAGCCCTGCCATAAACCCTGATGACTTAGCCTCACTGTGGCTCGAGGGAGAAGCCTGGGGAGCCTGAGTCCTGTGCAGGCATCCCTGGGGCCTCAAGACCGGACCTGTAGGCTGGGTGCTATGGATGGGAGTTCCTCCTTCCTCCACCCCTATGTCTGCCTGGTGTAGACCAAGAGACTGAGGGGCTTGGCTGGACTTGGCAGTTTCCCCTTCTGGGTGTCCTTGGACCAACTGCCCCAGTTCTCAGACCCTGTCTTCCTGATCCTGCGTGGCAACACGGCCCCTTTGCCTTAACGCTCGACAAAGGCTTGGGGCAACTCAGGGAGCAGCCCCAGGCTAGCCCTGACACCATGTCCTCTGACTCCCTAGGGGCGCTGCACTCCATGTTGGGGGCCATGGACAAGCGGGTGTCTGAGGAGGTGAGGAGGGGAGGGGCAGTCGGTGGGACACAGGACATAACCAGGGAGGGGGCCTAAGTGTTCTTTGACTCCAGGGTTTGCATCCTGTCCCGTGGGAGTGGACATGGGCAGCTGTCTGGCTCTGCCTCTGGCCATCGTCATTGTCCTCTTCCCTCCCAGGGCATGAAGGTCTCCTGTACTCATTTCCAATGTGCAGCAGGCGCCTTTGCCTACCTGCGTGAGCACTTCCCTCATGCCTACAGCGTGGACATGAGTCGCCAGATCCTCACTCTCAACGTCAACCTCATGCTGGTAAGGAGGTGCCCTTGTTGGGGCCCAGTTCAATCCAGGGGAGGGGACAGCCGGTGCTAGATCCTGGACCAGGCCCTGTGCACAGGGCAGTGGGGCCTTGGCTTTGATCTTTTGAGCCCCAGGGGGATCAGAGCAGGACGGTGCTTCTTGGAGTAGCGAAGGTGGGAGGAGAGAGGACAGGGCAGGGGATCTCTTTGTGGTCCCTCTGATGGGAAGGGTACGATCTCTGCATTTGTCGGCCCAGGGCCAGGCTCAGGAGTGCCTTCTGGAGAAGTCAATGTTGGACAACAGGAAGAGCTTTCTGGTGGCCCGCATCAGTGCACAGGTAGGAGCGGGGGTGGATGGTGGCCCTCGAGGGACTGAGAGCAAGCCTTTAGTTTACTCATGACCCCATCCTGGCCCCCAGGTGGTGGATTACTACAAGGAGGCATGCCGGGCCTTGGAGAACCCTGACACTGCTGCCCTGCTGGGCCGGATCCAGAAGGACTGGAAGAAGCTTGTCCAGATGAAGATCTACTACTTTGCAGCTGTGGCTCATGTGCGAGCACCATGACGGCTGGGCCGGAGTGGGGCGGGGGGTTGCGGGGCAGCCACAGCTTGGGAAATAAGTAGGGGCGTCTCTTCTTTCTTCCCCCAGCTGCACATGGGGAAACAGGCCGAGGAGCAGCAGAAGTTCGGTGAGCGGGTGAGTGAGCTGTGGCAGGGAGGGGTGCAGACTGATTCCAGCCTTGTTCACGAGGGGCTAGAGGGGACCCTTCTCTTACAGAAGAGGGGAGGCTCTCCTCACCATCCCTCACCCCCACATCCTTGGCCATCCCCCGGCTGCAGGCCTGGGGTTTCTTGTGTGTTGTCCCATCTGCTTCACTTTGACCCCCAGAGGACTGCAGAGGCGTAGCAGCGCCCCCCAGTGGGGACGGCTGGTGGGAGGTGGAGCTGTAAGACGGAGCCAGCTGGGCTGATGCCTGGCTCCTTCCTTGGCTTCTGGTCTTCGGGTGGGTCACCTCATGGCCAGGGGTGGCTTAATGGGGTGGCAGAAGGAGGGGGAGGGATGGACCAGGCTCTGCCTACTGCCCCCTATAGGTTGCATACTTCCAGAGTGCCCTGGACAAGCTCAATGAAGCCATCAAGTTGGCCAAGGTAAAGCTGAGGAAGAGCCTGGCTGTCCCTCAGAGCCCTGGGGGAACCCGGAGTACGCCCGCTGGGGCCGAGGGTTGTCCTGGCACTGGCTTTGATTGGTGCTGAGCCCCCTCCCGTCCTTGGTCCCACAGGGCCAGCCTGACACGGTGCAGGACGCACTGCGCTTCGCTATGGACGTCATTGGGGGGAAGTGAGTCTGTGGGGCTGGGGGTGGCCTTGGTTCCTTCTTGTTGGGAAGGGTCTTGGTCCTCTGCCTGCATATTGTGGGGAGGAAGCCTCCAGTAGCTAAGAGCAGTGGCCTGATTGCTGGACTCTGCACTTCCCCTTCTGACCCCAGGTACAATTCTGCCAAAAAGGACAATGACTTCATCTACCACGAGGCTGTCCCAGCACTGGACACCCTTCAGCCTGTAAAAGGTCTGGAGCTGAGGGGAGACTGAGGATCAGGGGAGGGCGTGAGGATGGGAGAACAGGAGAGAGGCAGACTCGAGGCTTGGTGGGCCTGGTTTCCACCGTGCTTCCTCTCCCTCCCAGGCGCCCCCTTGGTGAAGCCCTTACCAGTGAACCCCACAGACCCCGCTGTTACAGGCCCTGACATCTTTGCCAAACTGGTACCCATGGCTGCTCATGAAGCCTCATCGCTATACAGGTGGGAGGGAGGGGCTGGCCCGGTTCTTAGCACAGATGGGGTTGGGAGGTCTCAAGACGTAGCTTCCAGCAACTGCTTTGTCACCTTGGCAGTGAGGAGAAGGCCAAGCTGCTTCGGGAGGTGATGGCCAAGATTGAGGACAAGAACGAGGTCCTGGAGTGAGTGCAGGGCTGGGGGGGGTGCAGCAGATCTCCGCGGGGCCCCCAAGGCTGCTTGCAACAGGGAGAGGGAGAGTGAATGTCCTCTTGCATCAGGTTCCCTAGCTTTGCCTTCCTGCCCATGGTCTTGGGTGCTAGATTTATAGAGGGACAGTCACCTGGCTTGGGAGGGCGGTGTTCCTGTGCCCCATCATTTTCAGCAGTGCCCCAGGCGGGTTCTCTGGGGCCAGGCCAGCTCTCCAGTGGTGCAGGTCAGGATGCTTATTTGCCTTTGCTGGGGCCTCAGACCTCGTTTCAGTTGTGGGGGCTCACCCTCACAAGGGGACGGAGGGTTGGGTCAGCGCCCACCAGGTCCCGTTGTCCCCCACCCCCCGCAGTCAGTTCATGGATTCAATGCAGCTGGACCCTGAGACCGTGGACAACCTTGACGCGTACAGCCACATCCCACCCCAGCTCATGGAGAAGTGCGCGGCTCTCAGTGTCCGGCCCGACACCGTCAGGAACCTTGTCCAGTCCATGCAGGGTGAGCACGGGGGAGAAGCAGGTGGGTGGCGGAGGTTCTCTGTGGCGGCCTTCTCCGTGTCCCCTGTTCACCGAGGACGGAGGTTGTGCAAGCACCCACCCTCACGCCTCCGTGGATTCCCGTGCCCTGCGTCTGCACTGCTCAGCAAGCCCGGGGCCACGTACCAGCCCTTGACCGTGTGGGTGGTTCTGTCTCCCCGGGGAAGGGCGCAAGTTGGGTGCCTGGTGTGGCTGCCTCAGGAGCCGTTCCCCTCCTGCAAACACCTCCCCCCTCCCAGTACTGTCAGGTGTGTTCACGGATGTGGAGGCCTCCCTGAAGGACATCAGGGAGCTGCTGGAAGAAGATGAGCTGCTGGAGCAGAAGTTGCAGGAGGCCCTGGGCCAGGCTGGGGCCAGCGTGGCGGGCTCTAAGGCAGAGCTGACCGAGGTGAGGCGAGACTGGGCTAAGTACATGGAAGTCCACGAGAAGGCCTCCTTCACCAACAGTGAGCTGCACCGGGCCATGAATCTGCACGTGGGCAACCTGCGCCTGCTCAGTGGGCCATTGGACCAGGTTCGGGCTGCCCTGCCCACGCCAGCCCTCACCCCAGGTGAGCCCCCCACTCCCATCCCCCGTCCCGTGCCCTTGGGAAGGGAGGTGGAGCCAGAGGCTCTGGTCTCACCAACCACTGCTGCTCCCAGAGGACAAGGCTGTGCTGCAGAACCTGAAGCGCATCCTGGCCAAGGTGCAGGAGATGCGGGACCAGCGCGTGTCCCTGGAGCAGCAGCTGCGGGAGCTTATCCAGAAGGATGACATCACGGCCTCGCTGGTTACCACGGACCACTCCGACATGAAGGTGGGGTTGGTGAGCCGGGGACGGTCTCGGACTCTGGGCTCCACCCTCAAGCGGTGAGGCCCTGAGTGTCTGTCCCCCCCACGCCCCGTGCCCTCCTCCCTCAGAAGCTGTTTGAGGAGCAGCTGAAGAAGTATGACCAGCTGAGGGTATACCTGGAGCAGAACCTGGCAGCCCAGGACAACGTCCTCCGGGCGCTGACAGAGGCCAACGTGCAGTACGCGGCCGTGCGGCGGGTGCTCGGTGAACTGGACCACAAGTCAGTGTCTGGCCCTGCGCTCTGGCCCAGACTCCCGCCCGGAGCTTGGCCTGACTCCTCACCTTCTGCTGGCCTTTCCGCCCCCCCCCCCCCCGCCCCCAGGTGGAACTCCACGCTCCAGACCCTGGTGGCCTCCTACGAAGCCTATGAGGACCTGATGAAGAAGTCCCAGGAGGGCAAGGACTTCTATGCAGACCTGGAGAGCAAGGTGGCTGCTCTCCTGGAACGGGCCCAGTCCACCTGCCAGGCCCGCGAAGCTGCCCGCCAGCAGCTCCTGGACAGGTGGGTGCAGCCTCGGGGCAGCTGCGGCCCAGATCCAGGCTCGGCTGCCGGGGGTACGGCTCCACTCCTTCCTGACCGTATTCCCCAGGGAGCTGAAGAAGAAGCCGCCGCCGCGGCCCACCGCCCCGAAGCCGCTGCTGCCCCGGAGGGAGGAGGGGGAGGCAGTGGAGGCGGGAGACCTGCCCGAGGACCTGCGCAGCCTGCCCCCCGACATGGTGGCCGGCTCACGGCCACCCGACACCTACTTGGGAACTGCTGCTCCACTCCCCTTTCCTCCCAGCCCCTTCCCCGGCTCTGCGGGCCCAGGACCCCACTATCTCTCAGGTCCCTTACCTCCTGGTACCTACTCGGGCCCCACCCAGGTGTTGCAGCCCAGGGCCCCCCAGGCCCCAGGTCACCCTACAATAGCCATGGCCCCTGGACCTGCCCTCTACCCAGCCCCTGCATATACACCGGAGCTGGGCCTTGTGCCCCGATCCTCCCCACAGCATGGTGTGGTGAGCAGCCCCTATGGGGGGGTAGGGCCCCCCCCGCCAGTTGCAGGTCTGCCCTCAGCCCCACCTCCCCAGTTCTCGAGTCCTGAGATGGCCATGGGGGTTCGGCCAGCCACCACCACAGTAGATAGCATCCAGGCCCCCATCTCCAGCCACACCGCACCACGGCCAAACCCCAGCCCTGCTCCTCCCCAGCCCTGCTTCCCAGTGCCCCCCCAACAGCCGCAGCTACTGCCCGCGCCCTACAGCTACCCTGTGGGGGCCAAGCCCCCCCTCACAGCTCCCCCTGCCCAGCACCACTTTCCTCCTGGGATTCCCCCGGGTTTTCCAGCCCCCAGGGTTGGGCCCCAGCCCCATCCCGCAGGAGTGGTGTTTGGGCCCCAGCCCCCTCAGCAGCCCCTTCCACTCCAGCATCCAAACCTCTTCCCACCCCAGGCTCCGGGGCGGGTCCCCCCCCAGGCCCCCCAGCCCCCCCCACCCCCCCCAGCCCCCTTACCCCTTCACCCCTCAGCCTGGTGTCCTCGGACAGCTAACACCACCCATGCACACCCCTCTCTACCCGGGCCCCTCTCAGGACCCTCTGCCCCCCCACTCAGGGGCTCTGCCCTTCCCCAGCCCTGGGCCGCCTCAGTCTCCCCATCCGACCCTGGCATATGGTCCTGCCCCTTCCCCCAGGCCCCTGTGCCCCCCGGCAGCCCCTCTCTCCATTCGAGGCCCCTCACCTGCCGGCCAGCCCACCCCCAACCCCCACCTGGTGCCTTCACCCGCCCCATCACCAGGGCCCGGCCCAGTGCCACCTCGGCCCCCTGCCGCAGAGCCACCTCCATGCGTGCGCCGGGGCACTGCGGCCGCAGACCTGCTGTCCTCCAGCCCGGAGAGTCAGCACGGAGGCACGCAGCCCCCCGGGGGTGGGCAGCCCCTGCTGCAGCCTACTAAGGTGGACGCGGCTGAGGGCCGTCGGCCACAAGCCCTGCGGCTGATCGAGCGGGACCCCTATGAGCACCCCGAGAGGCTGCAGCAGTTGCAGCGGGAGCTGGAGGCCTTTCGAGGCCAGCTGGGGGACGCGGGGGCCCTGGACACCGTGTGGCGAGAGCTGCAGGACGCCCAGGAACACGATGCCCGCGGCCGGTCCATCGCCATCGCCCGCTGCTACTCCCTGAAGAACCGGCACCAGGACGTCATGCCCTACGACAGTAACCGCGTGGTGCTGCGCTCGGGCAAGGACGACTACATCAACGCCAGCCGCGTGGAGGGGCTGTCGCCCTACTGCCCACCCCTGGTGGCCACCCAGGCGCCGCTGCCCGGCACGGCCGCGGACTTCTGGCTCATGGTGCATGAGCAGAAGGTGTCAGTCATTGTCATGCTGGTGTCTGAGGCCGAGATGGAGAAGGTGAGAGGGCGAGGGGGAGGGGGCTGCCCGGAAGGGACCCTGGAAGAGCAGCCCTAACTGCCTCGCCCGTTGGTCCCTCAGCAAAAGGTGGCGCGCTATTTCCCCACCGAGAGGGGCCAGCCCATGGTGCACGGCGCCCTGAGCCTGGTGCTGAGTAGTGTCCGGGCCACCAAGACCCACGTGGAACGGGTACTGAGCCTGCAGTTCCGCGACCAGAGCCTCAAGCGCTCGCTCGTGCACCTCCACTTCCCCACTTGGCCTGAGTTGTGCGTCTGCTGTCCCGGGGGGCGGGGGAGGGTAGGGGCATCCGCTGAGGCCGGGCTCACGGCTCCCACCCGCACCCCGCAGAGGCCTGCCAGACAGCCCCGGCAACCTGCTGCGCTTCATCCAGGAGGTGCATGCGCACTACCTGCACCAGCGGCCCCTGCACACGCCCGTCATTGTGCACTGCAGGTACGGACCGGGCGGGGAGCGGCCGCACGCCGCACGGGTCCTCGGGCCTGGGCCCTGCTTACACCCCCTTCCTGCCGCAGCTCTGGGGTGGGCCGCACGGGAGCCTTCGCGCTGCTCTACGCCGCCGTGCAGGAGGTGGAGGCTGGCAATGGGATCCCTGAGCTGCCTCGGCTGGTGCGACGCATGCGGCAGCAGAGGAAGCACATGCTGCAGGAGAAAGTGAGGGTCGGGCGGGGGGGTGGGGGGGTGGAGTGGGGGTGCCGGGAGGGGCCCTTCGTGCTGGGGCCAGGGAGGCCCTGCCCTGCTGACCAAGCCGAGGGTCCTCTCCAGCTGCACCTCAGGTTCTGCCATGAGGCAGTGGTGAGACACGTGGAGCAGGTCCTGCAGCGCCATGGCGTGCCCCCTCCGGGCAGACCATCGGCTGGCACGAGCATCAGCCAAAAGGTGAGGAAGGAGCCCCTGGGGTTGGCAGGGCCAGCCCCAGCCTCGTGGACCGGTCTCCACCCACTCCTCTCTTCCAGAATCACCTTCCTCAGGACTCCCAGGACCTGGTTCTCGGCGGGGATGTGCCGATCAGCTCCATCCAGGCCACCATCGCCAAGCTCAGCATCCGGCCTCCCGGGGGCCTGGATTCCCCAGCCGCCAGCCTCCCAGGCCCCGTAGAGCTCCCGGGCCTGCCACCAACCAGGCTCCCGGAGTCCGCTCAGCTCCCATCCTCCTCCCCACCCCCCCTCTCTCCACCCCAGCCCGAGGCCCCCGAGCCTGAGGAGGAACAGCCAGTACCTGAGGCCCCCAGCCTGGGGCCCCCCTCCTCCTCCCTGGAGCTGTTGGCCTCCCTAACTCCCGAGGCCTTCTCTCTGGACAACTCTTTGCGAGGAAAGCAGCGGATGAGCAAGCAGAACTTTCTGCAGGCCCATAATGGGCAGGGTCTGCGGGCTGCCCGGCCCACTGATGACCCCCTCAGTCTCCTGGATCCACTCTGGACACTCAACAAGACCTGAATAGGCTTTGCCTGCCCGGTCCTTACACTACATCATCTCCCGTGCCGGTCTGCCCACCCTAGTAGGGCCTCTCTGGCCGGCCTGGTCTCTTACTCCCATTCCTGCTGCCTTCAGCCCTACCTGGCCCAGCCCGCACCCCTGTGGGGTGGAGATGCCTTGCGGGCCTTGGGTCAGATTCTGCTCCTTTGTGGGACCTGACATTTTTCAGCTCTTTGCTATTAAAGTAATAAACCAACCTGTTCTGTGGCCAGTGTCTGCCCGTTGCTGCTTTAGGGAGGGAGCCTGAGCCTCAAGCACTGCCTGAAACGTGGTGCCTTCAGTGAGCTTGGGGGTGGCTGGGCGGTAGGAGGACCGTGGGGCCGCACTTGGCTCCCACGCCTCTGAAGGGTTAAGGAGGCAGGCCCGCAGCCCGGGCTTGCTGGGCTTCCCTGCCTCGTAACCGCCCCCCGGGGCACTGAGCACAGCCCCTGCCAGGAGCGACTCACGCTCACAGAAGCACGTGAGCAAGTGGGGGGCTCCCAGGCACAGGGAGGGCATGCAGCAGGGGTGCAGCAGCTCTAGGGAAAGATGCAAGTGGCTCAAAAGGCCCGTGGCAGATGGGATTAAAAAAAAAAAAAAGTTTAATATTACAGCCACGAGGCAGGACAGGACAGTTCAGGGACAGCTTCCGGAAGACTCAGCTCTGCACCGCAGCTCCTGCCTCCTGCTCAGTCCAGCTTCTCCAGCACGGAGGGCACGTACACCAGGCTGAGCTCGCTGCCAAAGTTGCAGACGATGGCAGCATTGTCCAGCACCAGGATCTGGCGAGTAGGCTGGGCCTCACTGTTCTTCCCCAAGTAGACGGTCTGTAATAGGTCCCCATAGTTTAGGTCCCAAAAGGAGACACAGCCCTGGCCGCCAGTCACCAGCAGGTTGTCGGAGATGACCCCCAAGCTTGCACCACAGCCCAGGTCCTGGAAGCAAAGACAGGATCAGCTCGGTGTCCCGAATCCCTCCCTAAAACACCAAGAATCCTGTGGCCCCCGACCTGCCCACCTGCTGAATGGAGTAGAGCTTGATGCCGGTGCTCCGGTCCCAGATGCTGATGAGGTCATCCAGGCCACTACTGATGACGCAGGAGGTGGTACAGGTGAGGGAGGTGACATCCCCACGGTGAGCGAACATGTGGCTGACCCTGCTGCCAGTCAGCACATCCCACAGGCAGATGGCCCCATCTTGTCCTCCACTGGCCAGCACCATTGTCTAGGAGAACAGGCCCAGGAGGGCTGGGTCACTGGGGCAATACCTCTGTCCATGAGGGTATCCCAGTGCCCTGGGGAGTGGGGGTCCTCCCACTCTGCTTCCCAAAAGGTTCTGGGGGCCAGCTGTCCGGAGTCCGAAACAAAGGCCATGGCTTGGTACCCCGGCACCCCACCCGCGGCCCCCTCACCTGGTCAATGTACACAGCTGTGATGGCCCCCGAGTGGCCCTGCAGGGTGAAGAGGCAACACGAGTCCTCCAGACGGAACACCTGGGGCAGGGGTGGGCATCAGTTCTGGTCTGGGGTGGTTTCCCAGTTCCATTTTGGCCAGGAAATCCCTTCCGTGCATCCTCTCCCTGGCTGACCCCAAACGCCCAGCATCCCGGGCTAGGCCACCCCAGCCCCCACAAGACAGAGCCAACCCTCACTCTCAGCGTGTGGTCCTGGCTCCCGGTCACGAGTCGCCCAGCCGCGGCCTTCAGGGCCGTGATGGGTTTCTGGTGTGCACAGGGCACGGTGTGGGTCAGGCGACAGGCTACCGTGTCACTGCTGCTGTACACAGGGGACGCGGGGGAACTGCTCCGCCCTGGAGTCCCTGGAGACAGACCAAGTATGTGGGCAGTCGCCACCCCCCCAACCCCCACCTCCCCGCCAGGTGCAGGCACCTGCCCAGTGCAGGCCCTCTGACCTCGGAACTGCAGGGGGCTGAGGGCAGTGCGGGTCTCCAAGGAGAAGAAATCCAGGGAACCGTTGAGCCGGGCAGCCACAATCCTGGAAGAGAAGAGAGGCTGCTGGTGGCCCTCCCTCAGAACACCGGGGCTGGGGGCCGAGCACTGTGGCCACCTGACGGGTCAGCTCCACTGCGCAGATGGAAACAGACGAAGGGACCACAGCCAAGGGGCAAGCACGGGTGCTGGGAAACATGCTGAAGCCGGGAGACCCAGGCTGCAACTCTACTCTGCCTCTGTTTCTTTATCTGTGAAATGGGAACAACTACCCACCTCACAGGGTGGTCACAAGGGTAAAAAAGTGGCACCTGGAGAACAGGTAAGACTGTGAGTTGAAGGCCCTCAGAGCCTGGAGCTAAAGGAGGGGCTTCTGCGGAGAGAGGCCCCAAGGGGGCTGTGTGTTGGAGTGGCAGGAGGCACCGTGGTCTCTGGCCTCGGCCTCGGAAAGCAGCTTCGATCCAAGCACCACCCACTGCCCTTCCTTCTTCCACAAAGAAAGAATTTCTTCACTGCCCAGGAATTCCTAGGCAGAGACGGGGATATTTGCCAAGGGGTCCCAAAGCCTTGAAGTGAGTGGAGTTCAAAATCTTCCTCCAGCACAAAGCATGCCTCCCAGCCCGCAACCGGAAGGGCCCAGGCCAGAGCCTGGGAAGGCGCCGTGTATTGGGAGCGAGGAGGGCGAGGAGAGCCCGCCGGGTCACCAGGAGCTCTGAGGGCTGGGCGGACACCCGGGGGCTTTCCCTGAACCTGAGAAACCAAGCAGCAGGGAGGAACCTGGAGGAGGAGGAACTGGCAATGGCGGCCAGGCTGGTCGGCGGGGGGTGGGGGGGGAGTGGGGGGGTGTGAGCCAAGGCCGATGCAAGCGGCCTCGCAGGGGCAGAGAGGACAGCTGTAGCCACCAGAACCTGAGCGCTGAGGGCCAAGGGCACCCTGCCCTGGGAAGAAAAAGGCTCCGGCTCTAGCTTAGAGGTTGGTGCCACAAACGGTGGGGACCCCGGAGGGCAGAGCCAGCATGGGACAGCTGGGGCAGGCGGGTGAAGTGCTGAGCAGGAGGCCCCGGTCGCAGTGAGACCTGGATCTCTCAGCCAAGAGCTCGGTTGGCTGGGCCCCTGGGGAGCACCCATAGCCAAGGAGCACGCCGAGGACGGAGGTGAGAGCAGCGTACAGCCTCAAACACGAAGGTAAATTTTAAACAGAAGGTTCTGCTGAGAAAGCATTTTTTGGTCACTGAAAATGCAGCCAAGACCTGGTAAGGTCTACACTGATGGGCTCATCCGGGAAACCCTGACTCTGAAGGGTAAGAGGGAAACCGAGTCACAGGAATGACAGGCCTATTCTAAGTGCTTCAGTTGTCACCCCCCACCGTGGTGGCTGTTCACAGGTGTGGGGCTGAGTACTGAGAAGGGGCATCAATCATGCGGTGGGGAAGGGCCCAGGAAGGGGACTTCTGGAGAGAGGCCGAGCAACACAGCGCCTCTCACCTTTTGTCCAGGAACACAAGGGCCGTGATGCCCGAGGTCACCTCCTCGCTGCTGCAGCGCAGTGTACCCTCGATGGCGTCCCACACCTGCAGGACCAGAGACCGTGAGCACCTGCGGGCCCGTCAGGCGCCCCCCAAACCCGCGCATGCCCGGCCTTCTGCCTACCCGCCCCCGCCCCCCCCTTCCCGCCGGGGCCCCTGCCCACCTCCAGGCGGCCGCTGCTCCGCCCCACCACGATAAGGCTGCCCTGCAGCTCCAGGCTCCAGATGGAGCCGTCTGCGCTGGGGACCCAGGCCAGGCAAGGGGAGCCCTTCTCGGGAGGGCAGCCCCCCTCGTCCTCGGGGGCCAGGGGGGGCGGCCCGGGCCCCGGGGAGGACGGGCGCAGGGCTGGCGGGCGGCCAGGCACCAGGCCGTCGTCCTGGTACACGCGCTGCACCAGGCGGCTGAAGTCGTAGCCCGGGCCGTCGCGAGCACGGCTACAGCCCGCCCGGTGCCGGGGCTCGGGCTGCGTGGGTTCCGAGAGCCTCGGCTGAGCCGAGAAGTTGGTGTCGATCAGGCAGGTGAGGTCTGGCTGGTCCCCGAAGAGGGCAGGCGGCGGAGGGCCCCGGGGCCGGTGCCGCAGAGGAGGGCTGTCCCCGGGCTCCTCCGGGCCCCCCTTCCCGCTGTCGGACAGCCGTTCCCAGCTCTCCTGAGCCTCAAACACGCTGCCAACGCCACTGTCGCGGCGCTGCCTGCCAGGGGCCAGGAGAACGGAGTGAGGACACAGGACGGACGCACAGTGGGGTGGAGGGAGGGCGGGGAGGGGGCAGGCACCTACCCCGGGCGCGGGATGCGCGTCAGGCAGTCCCCGGTCTGCGCGTCCCACACACAGACGTGGCCCGCCAGGCAGCAGCTCACCAGCAGCATGCCGTCGCTGGCCAGGCACTCGATGTCCTGCGCGGGGGGGGGGGGGGGGGGGGGCGCGGGCCCCGCCCCCGCCCCCGCCCCGCCCCCCCCCCCCCCCCCCCCCGCCCCATGAGGTGTCCGCGCAGCACCAGCGGCGCGATCTCGGTCTCGGGTGGCGCGTAGCCGTAGTCGTCACAGGGCAGCTCCCCACGCCGCCGCCGGCCGGGCCCGCCGCCGGGCTGCCCGTAGTTGCGCGGGCAGAGCACGCGGTACAGGCACAGCAGCAGCAGCACGAGCACCATGCCGGCCGCCAGGCCGAGCGCCGCCACCCTACGCCGGCCGGAGAGTGGTTAGGCACGCCCGCCCCCCC
>NW_027397077.1:4844108-4909523 GCF_003265705.2 Callorhinus ursinus
GGGGGGGGGGGGGCGTGTCAGCGGGGTGCCTGCAGAAAGGCCCCTCCCCACTTCCCACGGGGACTGGCTCAACCTGCTCCACTCCAAGCCCACCCTCTGGGGACAGGCTTCCCAGCACTGGGGGCGGGGGGGGGGCGGGGTGCAGAGCCAAGTCCCTCCGGCCCGGCTGGGACACCCAGCCTTGCTCTGTGATGTGCACCCAGCGTCCGTGGAGCCACTACTGCATGTGGGCTGCTTCCGCCACCCATCCTGGCACAGAATGGGTGCCGGCCGGTGGGCTGATCTCCTTCGGGCTGAGGGGCTGGCAGCGACCTGTGACTTCCTAGGGCTGGGCCCAGGGCGACTGTCTTGGGCTGTGGCTGCCTGGAGCACTGGTTCCTACCTCACAACCCTATGGGTGTTTCTTTGAAAGGAAATGCAGAATTCAAAGCAATGGGTCTCCTGCCTGAGGGGGAAGGGATGCTCTGGGGATGAAGAGCTGACACCAAGCGGAAGGTGACAGCTGGCCCAGCCCACTCACCTCTTGGCCAGTGTGATGTTGTAGTAGCTGAAGAGCGTAGGCCAGTGGCGGAAGGAGAGCTTCCTCCAGAGTTCCTCATCCTCGGGCCCCCACGTTACCTCTGGGACAGGGCTGTCATGGGCGCCCTCTGCTGGGCTCCCAGGCTCAGGCGGCTCCCCAGGCAACGTCTGGTTCTCCGGTAACTTAGGGGCATCAGGTGGGAAGATGGAGAAGGCAGGGTCCGGGTGGCTGGCGGGCAGCACGCCACTAGGCACAGGCATGGGAGTCAGGGCACCCTCGCCCAGCGGGCTCTGTTCTGTCACCTGGGCAGCAAGGTAGGTGCGCAGCCCCGCTGGGTCTGTGTACACCAGGATGCCGATCCAGACGACGGTGCCGGCCTGCAGAGGGGCAGTGGGTGCTCAGTGGGGCCTCTGGGTGGCACTGACCCCCAGCAGCCTTGGCCCTCGTGCCGGAAGGAAGCAGCACGGGGACCTCAGGCCCGGGGGTGGGGAGAAGACACAGGCCCCAATCTGTCCTCCCTTCTGCCTTGCCAAGTCCTCCCATTACCACCTGGGCCAACTGCCATTGGAGGGACCTAGTTCTCTTTTCATGGTCATGGTTTGGGGTTCCCGGCCTAGAAATACAAAGCACGCATTTAGCACTTCCCCAATCCCCATCTATCAGCTAGGGCCAGAAAGCAGGCACCATTCCCATGGACGGCATGGCGAGAGGGACCAGCTAACTGACCTGCTCCAGAGTCAGACCTGCCCACGGGTCCCCCTCAGTCCTCAGGGGGCCTCAGTCTCGCTCCCTCTCCCTACAGCTCCATGGGGGTGCCACTGCTGGCCAGTAGCCAGCCCTGCTCCTCCCTTTCCGCCCGGCCCAGCAAGTGAGTGATTCGGCCAGCATTTTCTGACTCCTGCACACTGTGTGGCAGGGGAACCCTGGCTTGGGGAACCATGGTAGTTCCATCCTGGAGCACCCCATCAACCAGGCCCCTGTCCTGGGTCCCTCTAGGGAGATGATGACTCTTCTACCCAGTGCTCCCGGGGCTGCTTCTCCCAGGGACAGGCTTATCACCTCAGAAGCCACCAGGATCTGGGCAGGAGGGTATGGTAGGCAGCTTCCCAAAGCCAGGCTTCCTGGGGCCATGAGGGCCTGAGGAGCATCTCCCACCTCCAAGGCAAAGTGCAAAAGTCCAGAGAGAACGGAGTGCTGGCCCTCAGAGGGCAGGGCAGGGGTGGGAGGTACCATGATAAGGCGCTGTGCCAGGCGGGTGCGGGCCAGGAAGTAGATGACGCGCAGCCTCTTGGGGAGCCGCAGGTTTCGGAAGGAGGACGGTTGCAGTGTGATGGTGTGGGGTGTGGAGGGCCGCACAGCCAGCTGCCGCTCGAAGCGCGCTGGCCGCCCCACTGGTTTTGCTGGGGGCAGGCAGGCCTCTGAGGGCAGCCGCTTGTTCAGGTCCGCTAGCTGTGGGGGGGGGGGGGGGAGCAGTGGTCAGGGCTCGAGGCTGCTGTCCAGAGGCTGCCCACGACCGAGATCTGCACCGCTCTCACCCCGGGACACCGTGAGCCTGGCCAGGGAGGGAGGTAGGGGCAGGGTATAGCGCACTCCTACCTCCATTCGGCGAATGTCAATGGAAAGGACAGTGGTGAAAAACAGCATCTGAAGGAAGAAGTCTGACACCAGGCCCACAACAGCAAAAAGACAGAACTCCTGGAATCAGAGCAGATGAGGGACATGGTATCATGGCCCAGCACCTGAGAAGCAGCTCCCTGCCTGCAGGCACCTCAAAATCTGCAGGGCAGTGGCGGGCAGAGCCCAGCAGAGAGAAAGAGTTCTGAGTCTGAGAGCGACCAAGGTGGGGGGGGGGGGGGGGGGGGGCGCAGCTGCCCCCACCCTCCCCACCAGGGGGCAGCAGAGACTCCCCCACTCACCTTGATCCAGAGAAGGTGGAAGGGTGGGTGCTCTCCCTAAGCCTTCCAATCCGCCTAGAGAGGAGGGCCTGATCCCACCTGAAAAGCTCTGAGCCCCACAATCCCGGTCCCCTCAAAGCTCTCCCCCACTGATCCTTGGGCCCTGCTTAAGTCCTGTGACCAATGCCTGCTTAGAGCCCAGGACTGACCCAATGTCAGGACTCTCAGAAGGCTTCCTGGCCAGTGACTGCACAGAACCAAAGGAAGGAGAGAGGGCAGGAGGGAATTAATTTCTGCCCTGAAACTGAATATGGGTAGTGTCTCTGCTCCCCAAGCTCTACCAACAGATGGAATCTGCTCAGATTTCAGTTTTCCTTCCCTGCCCTTCACCACACCTTCCACTCACATCTGGGGAACGATGAAGGACCCAGCTCATGGTGGCACAGTGGTCATGGCAGCTCTACTGTCCCAAGATGGCACTGTGTCCTGCAGATGCCCTCTGGGTCACCCTATGTTCTCAGCTCACCCCCACAACTCAGTAGGCCTGCCAGCTCTAGGGGAAGGCAGGGGAGGGCAAGATGCATGGCTCCCTTCCTGCAACCCCTCAAGCAGTGGTCAGCAAGTCTGCGCTCTGACTCAGTGTGGGTCCCCTCTGCCTGCTTGTAGCCCCACAGCTGCATGGGGGCGCTTGGCCAAGACCAGGAGCCACTCGAGGCAGTGGACCTCCACTGGGGGGGGGGTACGTCTGGAGGCTGCAGATGTGGGTCAGGGCTAAGCCTAAGGAGGAAGGGACCAGTGCAGGGGCCCCACAGGGCTTGTGCCTGAGAAATGAGAAACAGGTCTGGCTGGAACTGGGTGAGAACTTCTGAACCAGGCCTGCCAGGAGCGCTCTGTGCACGGAACACCATCTTGGCAGCAGAGGTCCCAACGCAAGGGTGTCTGCATTCAAAGGGGTACACCCCACACACAGCGGGGGAGCTGAGCAGCTGGCTCCACACTCACCCAAGGGGCAGGCCTTGGGGCCTTACCTGGATGGCGGGCACCAGGGTGAAGTAACCAATGAGGATGATGCCCAGCTCCGTGGCCATGTTCTTCATGATGGACCAGCTCTCACTGCTTAGGCCTGCAGAGGACAAGAGGGCCATGGGGCCAGCACATGGGAAGGGTGCCCAGCCTTCTGAGGCAGCCATTCCACCACGGTGGCCCAGTGCTCAGGACTCTGCCAGTACCCAGGCTCCAGGTGCTGCCACCACTGCAGAGCTGTCACGGGGAAGGGGCTGGAGAGTACAACCACCGTCAGAGGAAGGGAGAAGCAGGGTGCTGAGATGAGCAAATCCAAGAGGAAAGCCGAGGGCCACCCACTCTGGCACGTTCGGTCTCCACGTACCGTTCGGCCTGGTCCACACGGGCCTGCCCACACATGGCAGAAGGCCCGAGCGATGCAAGTGCTAGCTGTGTTCCTCCTCCAGCCCGGCCCCCAGAGCAAGCCCCTGCCGGGTAAGGGGCCATGGCCCCTCGTGTTCTCGGAGCGCCCCATCTAGCACAGGGCCTGGCCTCTCACAGAAGCTCACAAAGGCTTGTCCAATGAGCGAACAGCCTGCCCTCGGCCCTGTTCCCACAGACTGGGGGTTAGGGGGAGGAAGTGCAGGAGTTCAGACTTCCAGGTCTAGGCTCTCTGCCCACTCTCCTCAGAATCCTGATCCCCAACTCCTGGCACTGAGGCAGGGGCCCTTTATGGCAGCTGTGGAGGTAGTGTCTCTGAAGGGACCAGCCGCAGGAGCCTGGGCCTGGTATGGGAGAGTGACGTGGGAAGAGAAAGCACCAGGTGCCGGTGTGGACAAAGGGCCACTGAACACGAGCCCTGTAGCAGAGTTCAGCTGTGTTCTTACTGACACATGAAACAGGACAAAGTCCAGTCCAGCAGTTCCGTGGTTCCTCCGGGCATGTGCTAACAAGCCCCCAGGGCCTGATGGTCCCCACCACATTACACGAGAGGTCAGAGCAAGGGCGATTTCTGGGGCCCCATCTCCTCCACAGCAGGAAGCCCAGCACAGAAGGCCCCCCTAGCGCGCCCCTCCACTGCCAGCCGCGTTACCTTGGGCGATGCGCAGCTTCACCTCGAGGTCCACTGGGGTCGAGACCACTGACTTGGTGAGCACCAACACGTTCTCTAACCCAATAACCACCACAAGGTAGGGGAAAATCTCGCTGGGGACAGAGAGGGAGAAGGTGAGGACAGTGCTGAGAAAGGCCCCCAACACATGCTGGTTCTCCACAGGGTTGGGCCCCAGGAAGACTGTGAGGTTTGCGGCCTCTAGTGGGAGGCTGCTGAGTGACTTCCAGAAGCACAGGGCAGAGCCCCAGCCTCCTCTGCCGCACCACACAGGGCCTCTGCCTGCACAGCTCCCAGCTTTCAGGCAGGCCTGGAAGCCCGGCCAGGTAGTCAGCAAGCATCCCAGCCTCCATGTACGCAGCACACAGTGGCTGCCGGAGCACACAGTGGCTGCCGGAGCACCGCTCTCCCTGCCCCTCCCACACTGGACTCTGCTGGACAGAGCAAGTGGCCGGGAGCCCTCAGCAGCACTGCAAGCCAAGCCATCGGGACTAAGTAGATGAGGGATGAGAGGAGCCTCTGCGGAGGCTGTGTGGAGAACTACTAGCTCTCCAGGGCCCACTGTGAGGCTCCCACTACCGGTGAGGAACTATGAGAGACAGGGCATACCAGCTGAGGTACACCTGCCGGGATCCCTGCTGTGGGGCAGTGGAACCCAGGGCTCTGAGGAGGGCACAACAGCTACGGGGGAGGGGGTGTCAGCCCCGTCAGGTTCAGGAAAGGAAGCAAGTGTTCCGTGAGCAAAGGAAGTAACAGAAGACACAGCATTGCTGCTCCCACAACCAGCCCAGCCAGCCCCGGTAGGGGATGGGCCAGGTGGTGAGCGACCACTAACGGCCAGGTGAAGGGCGCGGGGCGGGCGGGGGGGGGTGTCTAGCCAGAGCCGTGGAGACCGAAGACAAACATGGGACAGGGCTTCCAGCCCAAGAGTTGGAGAGAAATGTCAAGAGTAAGTACACATCAATGGAAAGGTGGCAAATTAGAGTGTGCTTGTGTCTTTTAAAAAACTCTGAAATGACCTATTTTATTAGTCATTTAAATGTTTTAGTAGTAAAAAAGGGAAGAAATGTACCTTTTTTTAAAAAAGATTTTATTTATTTATTTGACACAGAGAGAGAGAGCACAAGTAGGCAGAGTGGCAGGCAGAGGGAGAGGGAGAAGCAGGCTCTCCACTGAGCAGGGAGCCGGACATAGGGCTCGATCCCCGGACCCTGGGATCATGACCTGAGCCGAAGGCAGCTGCTCAACCGACTGAGCCACCCAGGCGCCCCGAAGTGTACCTCTCTTAACCTCCTACCCATCTGGGCCTTAAACCATCAAGGAGCAGTATGCATGTGTATATATGTATGAACACATAGGCACACCACACCCATATCCACTTACAGACACACACACACGAAGGACAAGGCCACACATGTGCAGAAACACACTTATATACACATACACACCCATACCTATATACGTGTTATATGTATATATAGATATCCTATACATACATGAGTATGAACGCAAGCCAGGTGAGTTAAAGGTAAAAAAATGTACCTCTTAAATGTCAAGAGAACAACGTGAAGATACAGGGTACCAGCAAGCAACCAGTCCCGGGCAAGCCCAGAGGCTCTCCGGTCTGAAGCTCAGTGGAGCCTGGTGGGGACCTACCCGCCGTTGAGGGTGGGTGTCAGGCCGAAGAGTGTGCAGAGCCCCACGGACATGAGCAGCGAGCTGAGCACTGTGACCACGGCAGCCAGAGCCAGCCCCCACTTGGACTTGACCATGTCGATCTTGCCTGGAGGGCAGAGAGGGCACATCAGGGCGGCATCTCCCCCAGACCCTGACACACCCTGGTCCTTTGGGGCTTATTTCCCAGGAGTACAGTGAGGAAGGGGTGGTCCCTGGTTTAACCCAAGAAAAGGACAGCCACGCAAACTTCCCAGTCTCAGAGAAATGGTGTGTCTTTTGGGGACCCTAACCTAAGAAGGGTCTTTTCCTGAGAAGCCAAAGAAGGCCTGGGCCCACCCAAGCCTGAGACTCTGCTGGAGGATGAAGCCCTGGCTTTTGTGACCGCTGGGCACGTCTGACATCTCTGCCCAAGCCACCTCCAGAGGCAGGGAGGCAGGTGGTCTGGAATGCCCATTTGGCTTGGAGAAAGCCCCAGCCTCTGTGCTGTGCACTTACGTGTGGAGAAGTAGATGTAGGCAAACAAGATGATGTAGGTGGTCACGAGGGGGATGAGTTCAGCGATGCCAATCTCCTCCTTGAAGTGCACGTGGACCAGGCTCTCCGCCCGCAGGCTGCAGTTGGGGCTGGGGTGCAAGAGCATCAGGCGGGCCCGCAGGCTGCCGAGGAACCTGCTCATGGAGTGGAGTGGGGTGGGGTGGATGAACTGTCCCTCTCGGGACAGGGGCAGAGACAATCCCTGGAAGGAAGGCCAGTCAGGGCTGCCCTCCTCCCCATGTTGGAGGGAGCTTTTCTGTGGTGTCTGAGCTTCCCTACAGTCTCCAAGGGGCTTTGGAAGAATGACGAAGTTGTCTCAGGAGCTCCCCCAGCCCCTTCCTCAACACCCCTTTCCTGACCCATCATAGTACTCTGAGTGCCCCAGGCCCAGACAGCCAATCGGAGGCATCTCCAGTGCTCTCTGCCTTGGTAGGGAGCTGCCTGCGGCACTTTGCTGGGAAGGCCTGAGGCCACGTTGGGCTCAGGAGTCACCAGCTGGGGACTCCTACCAGAGGCTCAAGAAAGATCAGCGGATGGGGCGCCTGGGTGGCTCAGTTGGTTAAGCGACTGCCTTCGGCTCAGGTCATGATCCTGGAGTCCCAGGATCGAGCCCCACATCAGGCTCCCTGCTCACCAGGGAGTCTGCTTCTCCCTCTGACCCTCCCCCCTCTCATATTCTCTCTCTCATTCTCTCTCTCTCAAATAAATAAAATCTTTAAAAAAAAAAAAAAAAAGAAAGATCAGCGGAAGCACCAGGACAATGAATTTGCCTCAGTCCCCTATTCTTTTTTTTTTTTTTTAATTCAATTATCCGACATATAGTTAGTCCCTCATTCTTAACTAGGCCAGGTCAGGTCTTCCCCGCTCAAATGTGAAAACACAGCATCCTTCAGTCTAAGGGAAATAAACATTTCAACTGGAGGCCTGAAAACTGCAAGTTCCTAGGGGGCATTCTGGCCCCCCTAAACCAGAACGGGGACTACTCAAAGCCTCATGCCCTTCTACAGCGCAGCCAGGAGCCCCAAGCACTGATGGCCTTACTTGGCATGGTAGCGCTGGAAGACCAGGGTGATGGTGTACGAGACCATCCTCTTCCTGGCATAGAGGCTCACCCCGCTGTACTTCCCAGGAACACCAAACAGCAAGTCTGCGGACAGAAACCAGCAAGTACTGACATAGGAAGACAGTCACTGTAGAGCCACCAAGGACACCCCCATCCCCCACCCTAAGAAACAAGGGGTAACCCCTGATCCGCCAGAGCACCCATCAAAGAGGACACGGTGACCAACCTAGGCAACCTGCCCCGGAGGTACCTTTGAGCGTGGCTGAGGTCTGCAGGGTTTTGGGCTCGTGCTGGTGGATAGTCCCGATGATGTCAGGATCAGCATGGAAGCGTTCCCGGTCATTCTGCCAGAAGTTCCCAGGGGACAGCAGCAGGCATCCATGCTCGGGAAGTAGGTTCCGGAGCTTCCTGAGGCCTGGCAGCAGGTCAGTCACCTGCAGGCACACCTCCTCCAGGCCCCTGGTCCCAGAACTGTGCAGGAGATAGCACAAGGCACCTGCTGTGTCCATGAGCACTCGGCAGGCGCACTGCACTTACGGGGAGAGCTTCTGTCATCAGGTTCCCGGACGCCTGCTATCTCAAAGAGCCTAAGGATCAGGACAGCAGGGGAAAGTTCTCCCAGGTGGTCAACAGCCAAACTATGTGGGTGATGGACCTTCACAGTACACGTGCGGCCCCGAGCCTGAGAAGTGCGTTCTGGGAGTGTGCACAACCTCTCGCCCACTAAGACACCTCAGCCAATTCAGTGGGCAGCTGAATTCAGTGGCAATTCAGTGGGCAGAAAATGAGGGGCTTCATTTCATTCACCAAAACGCATGTCAAAGCTCTCAGCTAACTAAAATCCCAGTGGGTGGAGCAGCCTGTGAAGCCAGCATACTCCGGGGGGCCGGGGGGCACCGGGCTGGGGCTTCAGAAGTGATCCCCAGATGGAGCGGGCTTCTCCTCAGCCTGACCACCGTCACACGTCCACACCTCCGAGCCGCCAGGCAGTAAGCCACCTGAGGGGCGAGCAAGCTCAGCACAGGGTCAGCGCAGAGGACACCTACTCTGTCTGAGACCTGAGGACGAAACCACCGGCTCCCTCTGAAGAGGTCCAGGGGAGCGTGGCCACAGTGGCCCCATAGGAGGCTGACGAAGGCAAAGCTAGCTCGCCCGCCACTCTTCTCGCGTGTTCAGTTTTGGCCGAGCTGGCTGGCTCAGGACTACCCTTTGGTACGGAACAGATTCAGGGAGGCTGGGGTCTCTGAGAGGGATACCTGTCTCTCAGCACGTGGTTCCGGACCTCTTCCACCAACTGGAATGCCCGGGACAGAGGAGAGCGGAACACATCCACTGCCAGCAGGTTCTTGTGCCAGGGAGACACTGAGGACTTCACAAATATCTGCTGGATGTAAGCCACAGGGGCGCCCACATACTGCAGAAGAAACAGGAGAGGGAGGGAAATGGGCCCACATTCAGTAGGGGTTTACTAAGCATCCCCGATGGGCAAAGTGTGTGGGGCCCAACGGACAGGCCTTCAAAAATGAAGATGTCCACGAGGGGCTTTTTACCATCTATGAACCATTTTCCTAAACGCTTCCCAATACACCAGCGATCGGCAGACTATGGCCACAGGCTCAGTCAAGCCCGGCACCTGCTTTTCTAAATACGGTTTTCCTGGAACACAGCTGTGCCCACTCCATTCCGTACCATCTCCAGCTGCTTTCATGCAACAGTGGCCGAGGTGAATGTTCACCACAGAGACCACGACCCACGAAGCCTAAAGCACTTACCATCCAGCCGTCTATGGAAGCGGTCTGCCGCCCTCACAGTGCACCCTAAGCTACCAACAGGGTGCGGCCTGCCTTAGGGATCCTGCCACTGCAGGTTAGTGGATTCTAAAGATCCAAAGACCCAATTTTAAATCCTGGCTCTCCAACTGTACGGCCTTGGGAACATGCTGGATTTCTCTGGATTTTGGTTTCCTCACCGTGAAAGGGGGGGTGACTGACATTCACCCTGCAGAATCGAGAAGATGAACACACACTCACAGCCCCCTCCCACCACACGGACCCACAGACACACATATGCATACAAACAGCACATGCAGAGATTAACTATTAATGGAAATATTAGCAATAAACAGTTGTGGCACATCTTTTCATTGCCCCCCCAACAGTCCTATGAGAAGGTGACTCCCCAGGCTTTCATGACTCGTGCAGGGGGATACAAGGACCCAAGCCTGTGTGTCCTCACTGAATGTCACACACATCTCTCACTAGAACCGGCCATCTGCCCTGGAAGGGCTAACAACAGGCACCTGAGCAAAGTATTCAGACATGTAAAAGGCATGTTGAATAACTCCCAGGGATGGAGAGGTCATGGAGCACCCCCAAAATGAGGTACTGGATTAGCCGTGGCAGGATTATGGCCCAGGGAGAAAGTGCGTGGAGCCGTGAGGTGGGGAAGGCCAGGCAGGAGGGGAGCAGGGAGGGCCTCTGAGAGCACATCCAGTCCAGAGGGCACAGGGAGTCCTGCCAGGTAATCCCAGAAATCACAGCTAGAACGAGGGGAGGCTGGGAGGATGCCTGACTGAGCAGTCTGGTTTCTCACCAGCTGAAAAGAACAGCCCCGGGAGTCTCTGAGAGGAAGGGCGACCACCAGACGAAAGCAGCGCTCTGGAAGCCTACTTTGGAGTTATGGCGTCAGCCAGCTGGAGGCCAGGCAAGACGGCCGGCAGCCGTGACGCACGGTGGTGCCGGCTGCAGGGAGCTGCAAGGGCTGTCTCCACGCCTGCGCCACAATCAGGGACTCCCAAGGGCAGGGGAGGACATGAAGGAAGGCCACTCAGCCACTTGATGATGCCCGGATAGGTTATTGCACAAGCGAGGGTCAGGATGCTGAACACGAACAGCAAGTTAAGGCCTCCTGAGCTTAAAGGAACAACCCAAGGCAACCACCTGTGCCTTTGTGAAGTTTACACTTACGAAAGGCTCTGGGGACAGAGGCCTCACCTGCTTTGTCATTTGCACTGAGCTGGCCTTGTTAGAAGCTGCCCAGAGGCACAGAAGGATGTGGATGGAGCCGGCTGCCGCAGGCTCTGACCTGAACAGCAGCTCATTGGCTCAACTCATCACACAGGCCTGCGTGGGGGATGAGCCGCTGCGTACAGCTCTACAAGGAGAGCCGTCCCGGGGCAATCATCCCCAAACCCTGTGAAAGATGGGGCGTGTCACCCAGGGGCAGCAGGGCATCGCGGAGCCTCCAGCCCCAGGTTCGTACCCACTGGCCACAAGGCTGTGTCGCACATGCCACCTCCTCTGCCCAGGGCCCTGCTCGGGCCCTCCACCTCCACCTCCACTCTCAGGCCCACCGAGCCTCTGCGACTGAACCCTTAGTGTCCAGGCGGGAAACTCCTTCTGGCTCCTGGGCCCTCCACTTCTTCTCCAGGCCCCTTCCCACCAGGCACCTTCTCCCCAGCCAGGACCACTCAGTCCACCATCTCAGCAAGTGCTAACGAACATGACTCAGAACCAGAGCCTTCTCCCTGGGCCCTAGGGACGGTTCTAGAAGTTCTGGGAGCACCTTGCTCCCCCAATTTTTAAAAGTTTCTGCCTAGAAGTGTGCATATTATGACCACCATCATTTTTAGGGGAGAGGATCCATGGCTTTCATCAGCTTTTCATAGCAGCATGTAACCCCTGCCCAGGCAGCTTGTTCTTGGCTGTCCTTCCACCAGCGCTGGGTAAACCCTTTACTCACCCGTTCGCACGCCCGGCCAGCATGGTAAGCCGCACCGGACGGGAACCGGGGAACAGTGATTCCTACTGCACAGCCCTGCTCCCTGGCCTTGGCAGGCCCTCCCTCTGCTGGAGGGCTCCTGATTCACTCTCCCTGATTTCCAAATGAACTTCCCAAGCAGCTATTCTATGTCTTTGCAACTCTTCCAAGGTCTTGGTCCACTCGTTTAACAGGATTGTAGCAAACTTGTCACCCAACACAGGCTCCCTTGACCCCCCTCTTCTGGGCATCAAAATTCCCTTTCCGCAGTTTAATCAACAGGTACGGGCCTGCCTCTTGTCATCCACTATATCTCAGTCTGGGCTCCCCCGGGGCAGACCCGAAGACAGGTGGTTTACTTGGGAGGCGCAGAAAGCAGAGAGAGGGGGAAAGGACAAGGAACAAGGGAGGGAAAGCAGACAACAAAGGGTGTTCCGGGCCAAGTGACCTCTGTGGGTAATGGGGTTTAGCTGAGTCATCCCACCTGAGGGATTAGAGAGCTCAGCTATCACATGCCCCGCCTGCGGCTGCTGCTTGGAGACTGCTCCTAGGAGACACCAACTCCCCAGCACCTCAGACCTTGCTGCACCTGAGATCCTCTGATACAGGAGATGCGGGGACTGGTAGCTGGCAAGCAGGCGGGCAGGCGCTGAAAGGGCAGCGGGGATGTGGCCAGGGCCCCACCACTCCCCGCGCTGGGCGCTATCACAATCCTACTATTATTAAGTGGGAGACACTCACAACACGGGGTATCCGAAGGCAGTGACTGCGGAAGCCTAAGGGCCCGTGGATCCAGATGCCCGCAGACAATGGGCACAGACTCCTCACTAGACAGAGACTGTGGCAGGCAGTCCTCTACCACGGCCCCAGTCTCCCCCACCCCCGGCGCTCATGCCCAAGTGAAATCCCCCGAGAGTGGGCTGTGCCTAGTGACTGGCTTCTGACAAACAAATGACAACAAAAGTAATGAGATGTCATTTCTGAGATCAGGTTACAAAAGATTATAACCCTTGGGGACGTAATGCTCAGTGAAATAAGCCAGTCACAAAAAAACAAGTACTGTACAGTTCTACTCCTGTGAGGTACCTAAAGTAGTAAATTTATAGACACAGGAAGAACGGTGGTTGCCAGGGCTGGAGGAAGAGGGGCGTTATTAATAGGTATAGGGTTTCTGTTTTACAAGATGAAAAGTTATAGAGATGGATGGTTGTACAACATGAATGTATTTAATATCAGTGAACTATATACCTAAAAAGGGTTTATATGGTAAATTTTATGTTGTATTTTCACACACACACACACACACACACACAGAGGCACGTAGGCTCGTGCATGCACGCAAGCGACTGGAAGGAAAAAAGACTATAATTCTTCCTCTGTCCCCTTCTTCTGGAACCACCACTCTGATGAAGTTAGCCATGTCGTGGACTTCTGTGGAAGGTCCACGAAGCAAGGAACTGAGGGGACCCTCAGCCAACACACGGTGAGGAGGGGAGCCCCTCAGCTCAACAGCCTGCAAGAAGCCCCTTGCTAGCTGGCCACTGAGTGAGCCTGGAAGCGGATTCTCCCCATTCGGGCTTGGAGATGAGTGCAGCCTTGGCTGATACCTTGAGTGCAGCCTTGGGAGAGACCCTGAGCTAGAGGACGCAGATAAGAAAACCAAGGCCCGTAGAGATAAAAGATGTGTCCAAGGACAGAGCTGACAGGCAGCTGAGCCAGGATTAAAGCCAGGGCCGCCCAATTCTCAAACCTGTTTTTTCTCAACAGCCAATGTGCCTGGGTGGTGGGGAACCATGCGAGTTCCTGTGGAGAACAGGAAACAGAGGGCAAGGCCCACCACGAGCAATGTAGGAGGGGGGCAGAGGTCCTAGGGATCCCTGGGGTCTTCGGCCACCAGCATTCACAGCATGAGGCGCTGACCAGGGCCCTTTGGAAACCCCGCATCCAGGCTCAGCCACCACCACAGACACTGCGATGCTGGCCCAGGAAGCCCAGCCAGCTCTGCAGCCGGCCAGGTAGGGCTTCATGTGAAGTTCAGGTTTCCTGGTGACCCCATCTAGGGGAGACAGGCCAGTGCAGGAGACCTCAGGCTTGTTTTGTTTTTGTTTTTATTTTTTATTTATTTTTAATTTTTATTTTTTTAAAGATCTATTTGACAGAGAGATAGAGCACAAGTAGAGCAGCAGGCAGAGGCAGAGGGAGAAGCAGACTCCCCACTGAGTGGGGAGCCCGATGCAGGACTCCATCCCAGAACCCTGGGATCATGACCTGAGCTGAAGGCAGACGCTTACGTGACTGAGCCACCCAGGTGCCCTGTTTTTGTTTTTTTTAAATACAGTCCTTCCTCTCCATTCAGATAGAGCAACCTAGAGTTCCCAGGAGTTTACCTTTACACTGACACACCCAGGGGCTCTCTGCAGAACCTGACAGAGGACGCCTGTTACTCAGCAATTCTGAAAACCAGGGCTCCCTGTCCTCCAGCCCTGGGCATGTAAGGGGGTGTGGTGGGCGGGGGGGGGAAGGGAAAGGCAGGCTCAGGGGACCCAGCTGGGTTCAACTTCTAGTGCCAGCCCCAGCTGTATGCCTTGGATAACGGTGTCTGCACTCTCTAAGCCCCAGGCCCTTACTAGGGAACAGGGATGGAATCCCAGACCTCACGCATCACAGTGAGGACTCAACAAAACAACAGATATAACCATCCAGCAAAGTGGCCAAAAACATGTCACTTATATGGAGTTACATTACCATGGCTTAAAACTATTAAAATTAGATTTGGCATCTCCTGAAGATCAATCCCTCCACTCCGTTCACACCCCCACCCTCCTCCTAAGCATGGTCACCTCCGTCTCCAAGTTTCTCCAAGTTCAATACAACTGATCTTCCTACTGCCACTTTCCTCATGTCCTTGCCTCTGGGGGACTGGCTTCCCACTGCGTATACAATCAAAGCTGAAACCCCATCTCAGATTCAACTTGGCCCCACCTACCTTATCACCTATCATGCACCAAGAAAAATGCCTCAATTTACATTCCTGGTCTGCTAAATAAGCTAGGCTGTTTCTCTGTTCAACAAGAAGCTTTTCCTCAGCACCTACTATGTTAAAATACCGGACTATACATGCTCGAATGGAACACAATTCCTACTGGGTGGAAATACAGAGCAGAGAGGGCGAGAGAGCTGGGGAAGTCCTCCTGGAGAGAGTGGTATCTGAGCTCAGGCTAAAGGACTGCAGGCCCGTGGTGCCCCGGAGGGCAATCCAAGCATATGAACTTTGGTCCTCCTCCAGAACTTCGGCCAGATCTGATCAATGACAGTGACAACAGTGACAGCCACAAACGTGTCAAATGCAAGCGATGGGCCTGGCACTAAGCCTTTGCATGCCTTTGTGTAATCCTCTGACGCTGTATGATATAGATATGATTATCATCCCCATTTTATGAATGAGGAAACATGAGCACGGAGGTGTGAAGTAACCTGCCCAAGGTCACCCGTGTGGGAAATGGAAAGCTTCTACCACTTCTGTTTTGTTCTTCTGTTCCTCTGGTAAAAACATCCCTATTTCCAGAAAGTGCCCCTCCCAACCTGACAAGGCCATTAGTTAGTGACTCCACTCTTAGAGAGCGTGGGCCTGACTCAAGAGCACCAGGACCCGGCAGAGTGGCTCAGAGACCTCTCTGCAGGACCCACAAAGGCAAGACTGCACAGCGCAGCTGACATCCCACTGTGGGGACACTAGAGCAAGGGGGCAGAAAAAGGGCTCTACAGAAAGCCATCTCCAGCATATGGAAAGACTGGCGATTCAATAAAAAGAAATCCGAATGACTTCATTCAAAATGGGCGAACACCTACCAAAGGAAGACATGCAAATACAATAAGCACTTGACATTAATCATCTGGGAAAGGCAAATGTAGACCACAATGAGATTTCTCTATGTATCCACTAGTAAGCCTTTTTTAAAAACTTGTACCAATAGCTTTACAGCATAAAGACTGAACTTTAATGTATGGAAATTTATAAAGTAACTCAAGAGGCTGACGTATGTGAAAAGAATGCCTTCCCCCTGCGGTCTTTCCCAAACCCACAATCCCAGTCTAATCTAGAGAAAAACCAAAACATCCCCCTGGAGGGCAGCTCTACAAAATACCTGGCCGCTACTCAAAACTGTCAAGCTCATCAAAGACAAGGAACGTCTGCAAAGCTGTTGTACCCAAGAGAGGCCACCAGGGAAGCGAAACGAGAGTGTAATGTGGTGCCCTAAATGGGATCCTGGGAGAGAAAAAGAACTTCAGGTAAAAACTAAGAAAATGTGGTTTCCTTAGTTTTCCTTAGTGACAGTTTCTCAGAATTTCCTTGTTTTTGATAACCTTGACAGTTTTAAGGAGTTGTGGTCAGGTATTGTATAAAAAGTCCCTCAATTGGGATTCATCTGATGTTCTTCCCATAATTAGGCTGGGATTATGGGTTTCTGGGAAGAAGACCAGAGGTAGAGTGTCTCACTTGTCATACATCAAGGGTATATACTATCAGTCTGATCTATCACTGCCGACATTGACCCTGACCGCCTTGCTGAGGAGGTATGTGTCTGGTTCTCCACTCTAAGGTGCTTTTTTTCTCCCCGTCTCCATACAGTGTTCTTTGGAAGGAAGTCACTATGCACAGTCCACGCTTAAGGAAGGGAAGTTATACTCCACCTCCTTGAGGGCAGAGTATTTACATAAATTATTTAGTATTTTTGCCCAGATTTGTCTAATTCCCCCCATTCACTTATCCAATCATATGAACTCAGAGATTTATTTTATACTTTGGGTTATAATCCAATACTACTTTGCTTTATTGCAAAATATATTTTATTTTCCAGCATTGGCCACTGGGAGCTCTTTCAGTTGGTTCCTGTATCCCTTTGACGTATATCATATTTATTTTAAACTGACATCTTTGTCTTCTCTTTCTAACCAGACTGATATCACCCTGGAAGCCGTGAGGCTCTATGTGTCCCCTAGATCATCACCCTGCCAGGCACACCACAGGCATGCAATAAACATATGCTGAATACTGGAAGGAATGGAGGGAGGAAGGAAGGATGTTCTGGTTCCTGGGTAGGCAGCAGGTGCTTGTACTGTGCTGCCCGGTGCCTGAGCCTCCTGATTCTCCTTTTGAAATGGTCCCTTCTTGTCCTCAGCCTCATGATGGAGACAACTAACAATGAAGCCAGTCAACAAAGTACCTGCCTTCACTACAGGATTTGGGATGGGGACAGGCAGGTAACCTCACTTAGAATCCACCTGGCACCTTCTCATCCTGCACCAGATTGGATATTGCAACAACATGGGGCTGAACCTGCTCGAGCTACTGTTACGTAGATCAAGAGTGGAGCTGACAGAGTAGAAAGGTGGGCTCCTTTTGAGGCCCAAGCCATACTATCCTTGAGTTCTAGGACTCCAAAAATTCCCTTTTTGCTTACTCTGGTTTGGGCTGAGTTTTTTGTTCCTTATAACTAAAGCAGTCCTTACCACTCCTGTTTTGCTGGCCTGAATTTTTAGCATGGATTATCCGTGGAGGTAAGGAAACTGACCAGTGACCTGCATAGCACCAGGTCACTGCGCCGAGGCCTTCAAGGCGGGGGCCAGGGCGGGGGGATTCCAACGAGGAAGAGAGAAAACAGACAATCCTCTGTTGAGCCCTAAAGTTATTTGTAAACCTGCTTACTATCATCATCCCAGACCAAAGAAGGGCACTATGGAAGTTAAAGAGCTCACAAACACGTCACCCCCTCCCCCAAAAGCTGTATCATTAAACGTCTCTCCTGTACCGTCAGGCCCACCGAACTCCTGGAGTCGCGAAACATCCACAAACACAGACCACCCTGTTGTGACCAGGAGCCCTCAGTACCACCCTGCGGTACAACTGCATCAGAGGTTAATGAAGGTAAAAGGTCTGAACCGAGAAGGTCCCATGCGGAGCCAATGGTCAAGCTGGGACATGAAGTCACAGAGCTGGTTTCTGCCAGCAACAGACATGCTCGCTCTGACCTTCATGGACAGAGTCCTAGGAAGACGGATTCACATACAGCTTAACACACACCCAGTTGGCCAGGTGGGTCTCTACTGAGGACCAGCAGGGCTAAATTTGTAACAGAAGACCTGACAGCTACATTACCCGCAAAGGGAACGGAGGAGCGTACTGCCACCGTCGGAGGGGAGGCGGGAGCGCAAGAGCTCTGCTCTCTGAGCTTTGGCTCTCCTCCTGAACAACACAGCCCAGCACAAATCACGGGACCAAAGCACAACGTGCGAAGGAAGGACACCTTATCCGCTACGTGGCAGGTAAAAGCTTTAGAGATGGGCTAATGGAGCTCGTAAGATTTCCGAATAACAAGTCCAGCATCACAGTGAGTTCCTCCACCTGAGACCCTCGACTGGAGCGACTGTTATTTCCTAGTGGCCATCAGTGCTCAGCTCAGAGACAGTCAATTGAGGACGGTATGGTCCAGGAGCAGCAGGGGTCAGGAGTCCTGGGGTTCTGATGCAGTGCTGACCCCATGTAAACTAAATAACAGAGGCTCCTCATCACTCTGGGCCCCACTTCCTTAACTGTAAAAGGGATTAAAAACACACAAAACACAAAAACTCAACTCTTTCTACCAAACTGCATTGTGAGGAGAAAATCGGACCTAACCAATCTGAAAAAATGAGGTGCACACTGCATACATAAGATGGTGTCAAGACTCTGATGACGGAACATTCTCTAGGGATGCTGCTCCCTGGTTCTCATGACCGCTTGGGGCAAGGAGGAGATGGCCTGTCTGCCAGAGCACTGCTGGGCCCGGGACATGGTGTGTGAGCAGGCCAGCTAGGAAGCCAGACGCACCTGGCCACAGTGACGACAACCACAGACCCCAGACCGCTATTGTAGGACAGTCGCACTTTTGTGTCACTTGGGGTTTCCTTTCTAAAAAGGTTATTCATTAACTGTGTGACTAAGTATCTGTGGTGCCTCCGAAAAGCCAGTCAAGGACATGTATTCACCAATCAGAAGCTGGCCACCCTCACTCTCACTCCCAGAACCCCTGCCTTGGCCAATCTCCACCCAACCCTCGGGGCTCTCCCCGGCCACACGCTGAGCACCTACCCACTCTGGCCGCTCACTGGGCTCCCCTGGTTTGCGGTCAGAGGCCACAGGCGGGGGCGAGTAGTCCTTCACGGGAGTGGTGAACTCCACCGGTCCTGTCCCCGGCAGGGGCAGTTTCAGCAGTGGGCAGCTGGGATGAACAAGAAGGAGAGAAGGGTTAGGACGCGGCAGGAGACCGTCCGCACCAGGACGAGTGACGCGGGGGCCGCTGCAGGTGCCCTGCGCTCTCCCTGCCGGCACCGTGTGTGTAAAATACCGGGATCACAGAACTGCAGGGCGATGAAGACACTCAGAAGCCTCCGAGATCACAAGTTTTCAAGCTCATGTGTAGTCACAGAAGGCTTATAACCAAGTCCAATTCATAAAACAGACTGAATATTTTTGGAGGCGTAATAAAGACGCTAAAAAAAAAAAACCTTGTCAAATAAATGTAAGGCAACAATAAGAAATTGGGGGGGAAAATCTATAAAAATCCCGAAGGATCTCAATGCATATTGCGGGCAATCGCTCCAAAAAATCACCGAGGGTGTGGTTGACACTCAGACCCACCGTTCACATCGGAAAACCTTGGTCTTCCATCAAAAAGCTGGCAAACCGATGTGCATTTTGTTTCACATCTTTTAAACAAACCTTCTGTTTTTAATTGAGAATTTTTATAGAATACGATGCACAAATCTCAGATAGTTCAATGAATTTTTACATACGCACACACCTGTGCAATCACTACCTACATCAAGCTATAGGACATTTCCAGAACCTCAGAAGGCAGCCTTCTGCCCCTGCCCAGTGAAGAGCATCCCCAGACTACTATCAGGGCGCGCCTGGGTGGCTCAGTCAGTCAAGCATCTAACTCTTGGTCTCAGCTCAGGTCTTGATCTCAAGGTCGTGAGTTCAAGCCCCGCACTGGGCTCTGCACTGGGTTCCACAGTGGGTGTGGAGCCTACTTAAAACAAACAAACAGGGGCGCCCGGGTGGCTCAGTCGTTAAGCGTCTGCCTTCGGCTCAGGTCATGATCCCAGGGTCCTGGGATTGAGCCCCGCATCGGGCTCCCTGCTCCACGGGAAGCCTGCTTCTCCCTCTCCCATTCTCCCTGCTTGTGTTCCCTCTCTCGCTGTGTCTCTCTCTGTCAAACAAATAAAATATTTTTTAAATAAATAAATAAATAAATAAATAAATAAATAAGAACTTCTATCACCATAAATGAGTTTTGCCTTTTTAATGGCTTATAAATGAAATCACCCATTCCACGTGTGTACTCTCTTATGAGTGGCTACTTTCCCTTAAATTTTACCTGCTAGATTCATCCATACCGGTGCACACAGCAGATCACCCTTTCCCGCAGGTATGTGCCAGCCCACTGATTTACACCTCAGTGAATGTTTCCATTTCACTGTCAAGGAACCTGTGGCTGGTTTCCAGTTTCAGTTATTAAGAATAAAGCCATTACCGTCATTTTTATATATGGCTTTTGGTAGCCATAAGCATTCATTTCTGTTGGCTGTGCTCCTAGAAGACAATTTCTGGGGGTTAGAGTGTACATGTTCAGCTTTGCATGTAATACCGATTTTCCAAAGTAGTTGTACATATGTATGTTCCCACCAGTGGTGTGACAGGAGTTCCAACTGCACCAGAGCCTTGCCACCTCTAGCCATTGTCAGGTCAATTAACCGTAACCATGTCGAGGAGGCAGCAAGTGGGGTCTCTCTGTGGTTTCGATGTGCAACAGTGTTGAAAATTCTTTTGCATGCTTGTTGGCCATTTGGACACATCCTCTTTTGTGAAGTCCTTCTTCAACTCTTTTGATTATCTTTTTCTCATTGATTTATAGCTCTTTATATATTCTAGCTATGAGTATGGAGTCCTCTTCATCGCTACACGTTTCCCTCCTAGCCCTACTTTCACAGCACCCCACCAGACTTGGTGTACCATGTTGTCTTCATTCTCATCTAAAGGTATTTCCTAATTTCCCTTCTGATTAGTTGACTCACTGGTTGTTTTAGGATGTCCTGTTTAACTTCCACTTATTTGTGGATTTTCCAGTTTTCCTTCTAGTATTTTTAGTTTCATTCCACTGTGATTGGAAAAGACACTCTATATGATTTCAGTCTTCTTTCATTTTTTAAGACTTGTTTAATATGACCTAACATATGGTCTATCCTGGAGAATGTTCCATGGGCACTTGAGCGGAACATCAATCCTGCTGTTGCTGGGTGTTCTCTACACGTCTGTTAGGTCTGGCTGGCAGACACTGTTGCTCAAGTGCCCCCATACTTATCACCTTGTCTGGTTCTTATATCCAGTACTGAAAGTACAGGATTCAAATGTCAACTATAACTGTGGGTTTCTCAATTTCACATTTCAATTCTGTCCATTTTCGATTCATATATTTTGGGGCTCTGTTGTTAGGTATGTGTGTGTGTGTGTGTGTGTGTGTGTGTGTTTATAACTGGTGTGCACTCTTGCTGTATTAAGGCATTTATCAATATATAATGTCCTTCTTTGTCTCATAACCTTTTAAATGGTATCTGATAATTATATAGCCACTCTAGGTCTCTTTCTGTTACTTTTTGGCATGGAATATATTTTTCCATCCTCTTATTTTCAGCTTCTTTGTGTTCTTATATCTGATGTGTAGTGTGTATCTGAAGTAGACAGCATATAGATGCATTGTTTTTAAATCTAATTTGCCAATGTCTCTTTTAATAGAAGAGTTTAATCCACTCAATTTTATGTGATTACTAATAAGGAAGGATTTACTCGTGCCACTTACTTGTTTTTGTATGTCTTATATGACTTTTGTTCAATTCCTTCAACTGCTGCCTTTTTTTTTTTTTGGTATATGGCTGATTTTTGGTAGTGTGCCACTTTGACTCCCTTCTTTCCTTTTCTGTATTTTTCAAGTTATTGCTTGGTTACCGTGGGGATTACAATTATTATTAACAATTTACAATCACCTAGATTGAATGCTGTTATTACAGAGGGGTTCTACAGATGTGAGCAGGCAGGAGAAGAGGTCAGCGACCTTGAGGACAAGACAACTGAAATCATCCAGCCTGAGGAGCTTAGTTTCAATAGTATCTAAACACTGTCTCTATAGATCTGTCTCACCCCTTTTATATTGTTATCACCACAGATTATAATTTATACATTGTATGCCCATCACCATAGATTTAAAAATTATTGTTCAATGCACTTGCCTTTTAAAGCCCAAGAGACAAAGAAAGATGTTACAAACCCAACCAAAATTTACAAGTCTGGTTACCTTTACTAGTGTTATTTTTAATTATGGTTTCAAATGACTGTCTAGTAACCCTTCATTTCAGCCTGAAAGACTTTCTTTAGTGTTTCTTGTAGGGCAGGCCCAGTGGTAACAAATCCCCTCACCTTTTGCTTATCTGGCTATATCTCAATTTCTCCTTCATTACCGAATAATTGTATGGTAGAATATACAATTCTTGGTTGAGTTTTTTTCATTCAAAACTTTAAATGTTATCCAATTGCCTTCTGGCTTCCATGGTTTCTGAGGAGGTATCAGCTGTCAATCACACTGACATTCCCTGATTCATGGAACAGTTGCTCCTCTCTTGCTGTTTTCAAAAGCCAAGATTCAACTGTTTGGAGGTAGGTGTCAAGGGCTGTCTCCAGACTTAGCTAAGGTTCTGCTCTGGAAAGCTCTGCACAGCACACAGGCTGAGCCCTGGGCTCTGCGTGTGGAGCAGAGTGTGGGGGCCTAGAGTTAAGATGATGGAGCTTTAGCTTCACTACAGGATGAAAACAGGCAGTACAGTCCATATCTACATTCATTTCCCACACCACAGCTGCTCAGAACACACTGACTGAACTAGGGGCAGTCTGTTTCTCAAAGTGTGAATTATTAAAAACATCTATGAATTCCAGGAGTCTAAACACTGCAGCAAGAAGAGAAAGAAGGGCAGTACACTCCAGAACCTCCAATTTTCTTAGGATAAAATCTCTTGGGAAAAAGTCCACAGGCCTGGAAATTCTTCAAGAGGCTCCCAGTCATTCTCCACCCTTGCCCGGGAGCCACACACTTGCTCTCTTGCTTCTGAGGCTCCATCCCTGCTGGAACACGCTTGCTTTCTCCTAGATCACTCATCTTTGAGGCCTCAGTTGTGGTACCACTTGCCCCAGAATGTCTTTTCCCTTTCCCCAAAGTCTGGGTTTCCCCTTTGATAGCTCCTCCTGTGAGCTACCAAAGCGCCCCATACTCACCCCAACATGGTTCTTCTCACTGACAGGGACCTGTCTCTGTGCCTGCACTAGTGACGGTCTCTCTCACTGAATACCTATGTGCCAGACACCAATCCCAGGGCCTTCCACCTATCTGCTCATTTAAGCCTCACCACAACCCAGTGAGACACGCAGAAGCTATACCCCCACTAGGAAGCGACAAAACCAGTAGGTCAACACGGGCAGTGTGGTACCAGACTCTGTGCTCTTAACAGCACACTCACAAATCACTGCATTTGTTTTGCTAAAAAAAATTTAAACGACCATACGTTCCTTTTAACGTAGGCAAAAAAAAAAAACACCAAGAAAAAGATTCTACAAAAGTGTAAAATGCAAGGGAATAATCACCATCCACGGCTACCAAATTCTAGCCAAAAGGAAAGTTTGTAAGCAAAGTGTCAGGCAATTTTCAGAAGTAAAAACACTTACTTTTCCAAGGTTAGAAAACAGATTAGAGACATTTAAAGAAACTGTCTGGGGATTTCTACCACCACCCCCATGTTACTTCCCCAAAACTTATTTCTAAGACCAGATTATATCTTGGCTTACCCTGATCTTACAGGGGCAAAGGAAATGAACCAGGTCTCCAAAACCTCCCCTGCCCTTCCTGTCTCAGCTCCACCCATCCAGTTGCTCAGGCCAAGCACTTTGATCTTGACTCCTCTTTTTCTCATACTCCACATCTGGTCCTCAGACAATCCTGAGGGCCCCACCTTCAAAATATATCCAGACACGGCCACATCTCACCACCTCCAGGCTTTCCACTTAGACTAAGCAACCATCACCTCTCACCTGGAGCAATGCAATCACTTATCTCTTAATCAGGTATGGACCTGAAATCCCCAATCTTCTTCACCACCTAACCCATAACTTTGTTACCGCACCTGTACGGCCTGCTCCCCACATGTGACCACCTGACGCATCCCAACAGGCTGCTGGTGCCCTCCCCTTATTTCCTCTATTCTTATTTCTGGGCATGCTGCCTCAATTTCCAATTTCCAACTGCTAGCATTTGCATCTCTTTCCCTGAGACTGGTGTATTGCTGTTGGAGACCTCTATGCCTAAGTGGTGGGAATTGATGCTAGCTGGAGGCAGCCCTCAACCAGTAGTTGATATTGTTGTTGTACAGATCAGGGGTTCACAAACTAGAGCCCATGGCCCATTTTTGTGTGGCCCACGAGCTAAGAATGGTTTTTACACATTTGAAAGGTTATTTTAAACAAACAAACAAGGGGCGGGGTCCTGGGATTGAGCCCCATGTCGTCAGGCTTCCTGCTCAGGGGGGAGTCTGCTTCTCCCTTGAGCTCACTTTCTCACTGTCTCAAATAAATAAAATCTTAAACAAGTAAAACAAACAAAAACAACAAAAAAAAAAAACCCAAAAACGTGACAGAGACCATATGTGGCCTTACTATCTGGCCCTTTATGGAAAGAGTCTGCTGACCCCTGGCACAGACAGTCCAAGCCCCCACACCCAGGTGGGAGCTCTGAGGTGGCCGTCCTACACCATTTCTCAGCATTTCCCAGGGAGATGACACAGCTGCCTGTGGGGATAACTTGCTGGATGATGCTCCTTCCTTCCTAGCTCATCGTCCCGCCTTGCCGCCAGTGTTCATTTCATCTCACACACAAGCTACACATTGTCTTAGGGGAGCCCAAACCAAACCCCCCCACTCCCCAAATGCCAGCCAAATTCCTGCCTATCCTTCAAGGCCACACTGCCTCTACTCCTCTGTCCCCCAAGCAAGTAGTTCCCTCTCCTCTGTACTCTAGGCAGCCTGCAATCACTGATCCCAGAGACCTCTACTCATCCACATGATTAATACAAGAAACGTAGGGAGGGAACATGCCATTTTAATTTCTGCATTCCCCAGTACTAGCCACATGGAAGACATTCAGGAAATGCTCAGGATGAGTTATCTTCCAGATGGCCCACGCACGGCTGACTTCATGGGTGTACAACCCAGATTGCTGCAGAGGACCCCATGCTCAGAAGGTCCAAGGGCTTGGGGTTTAATGCTCTGCAATAGCAGTATGGACATTTTTTTTTCAGTATGGACATTCTTAATAAATTTATCTTTAAACTTGTGTTTTGAAGTGAAGTCCATCACAATGGAGCGTGTGCTAAGGGTATGGAGTATAGGTTCACCTGTGGTCCCTCCTCCCTGGGACCACCAGCTCCTCTGCCCCCTCGCATCCCAGGACCTGGCCTTGCCCTCCCTTATCCAGGTCTCCCCTTTGCTGCTGCCCCCCGGCAGGGGCCTGAATGTAAAAACAAGGGGAGGGGGTCGGGGTCAGATGTGTGCACCCTGCTGTATCCTAGGGCAGGGTGAGGCGATGGCCACCCCCTAGCCCAGACTGGCAGCACCACTGCGCTTCTGGTGGGCCTTGGGGTGGGGACCTTTCACCCACTCCCATGCAAGTATATTTAGGACCTTTAATGGTCTTTTCCCCTGCTTCTTGACCAAGCAGCCTTGCACTGTCCTACTGCTCTGGTCCCACAATTACGGGGATGCTACTGGCTCTAGTCTCATCCCCTTCTCTCCCAGCCATCTGGAATTGGGGTTCAGGAGATGCTGAAGACAGACGGAAACAGGAACCACAGAAATGATGCTCAGAGATGTCACCTGAGGCGCCTGTCCGGAGACATCAAGGTGAGACACGTTTTCTCCCTTCCCTTCTCAGAGGAGAACAGCAGTACAGAACGAAGAGGGGGGTAGTGAAAGGCGGTGTTTCTGAGATCTCCTGCTCTGTCTTGTGTCTGAGGAAATTTCAGGTGGTGAAGGAGCCTCTGATCTCCCACAGGCATTTCAGAGCCTTTCTGGAGCTTGTTTGTGAGGCCAGGAGTGACTTTTGCTGGGGGAGGCCTTGGCTCTGGCATGCTGAGCAGGCCAGCATCCTGGAGCAGCTGCAGGAGCTGGTCCCCTGGGCTCTCAGGTGCAGGCTTCAGGGCAGAGCTCAGAGGGGCTTTAGGACCCGTCCTCAGCTACCCAGCCTGGCTCTCCAGAACACAGTCACAGAGAGGCCTTCACTTATTTAGATTTCTTTCTCATCCATGAAGAGAACAGAAATGTGTCTAGAATGGCCACAGAGGCACAGACAAAAGAAGGCTTTAACACAAGCCCCTGTGTATACACCCCACCAAGAGGCCATGGTGGTCCTGGGGAGACTCAAAATGTGGGCAGACCGGGGGAGGCTGACAAGCAGAGGCCACCACAACTGAGATGTGCAGCCTCGGTCCCAAGGTACAGTGTCCCTTCAGAGAAAAAGGAAGAGGAAAGGGGCCAAGCCTGCTCTGGAATACCCACACAGGCTACACAACGACCGTCCTTCATGAGGTTTAGAATGGCGTCATCATGATTTAACGTGCTCTCCAAGCTCTCTAGCCATGAGCAGCAGGCTGCAGAATCAACAAGGGACCCAATGACCCTCATGTTAACCTCTGACCTGCACCCAGGAAGGCCGGTAGATAGCCTGGCACCCAAGCACTCTTTCTTCATCCCACAGTGCACCTACCACATCCCCGCCTGGAAGCAATAACACCCTCTGCCTTGCTGGGCTGCTGCTGGGCCATACCTCGAGTGGCCTCATCTCCAGGAAGTGTGAAGACACCTCTTGCCACAGTGCCTACGTGCCACAGTTCCATCAGATTTCCCAGAGGAAAGAGCATTCACTGCTCCCAGGGTGATCCAGTGCTGATGAACAGGGTCTACAACTCAGGTGGCTGCTATATCTGAAGAGGGGTCTCAAGTGCAGGGATCCTTTGAGTTCAAGCTGCACAACTGCCTCATTCCAGGGACAATAAAAGATAAGCCACTAAATAGAATGTAGATATCTAACAAAACTACTAAAAGCTGTCTAGGACCCACACTTTGTTTTCTGCAGGCAACCCGAGACTCTGAACAGAAGGGGGGACCCTGCTCTGGACAAAGAACCTTCCCAAGGTTAGAAGAGGGCAGGGAAGCTTGTGCCTCAGGGCCACAATATCTGGTCTCTTGGACAAAAAGGCCCAGAATCTGTGGATCCTTTGAAACAAACTTTGTCATTTTAGGAGGCTGACAGACTTCATCTAGCCTTGGGACATTCTTCCTAAGCCAATCAGATTTTAAGAAAAGTTGTTAAAAGGCTCCTTTGGGGGCACCTGGGTGGCTCAGTCGTTAAGTGTCTGCTTTCAGCTCAGGTCACGATCCCAGGGTCCTCGGATTGAGCCCCGCATCAGGCTCCCTGCTCAGCGGGAAGCCTGCTTCTCCCTCCACCACTCCCTCTGCTTGTGTTCCTTCTCTCGCTGTGTCGCTCTCTGTCAAATATGTAAATAAAATCTTTAAAAAAATAAAATAAATAAAAGGCTCCTTTAAGATGACATGACAAAGATGCTGGTTTGGGAAAGTAATTACACGGCACTAAGAATGGGACAGTCCCTAAGGCTGGTTTTCCTCTTCAAAGAAAAACCTCGTGACTTCAAAGACATGAGGAAACTGTCATGCCATTAGAAGGTGGGACCAGAGGAGGCAGCCGGTTCTCGGAGGGGCTCTCCGGGGGACCACCCTCCCTGCCCGGCAGCTAAGTGAGCTGACTGATGGCCACGACCATAAACAGGAAAGGAGGCGAGGAAGATGCCACTCACTCTCCCTGCAGGGTTTGGCTCAGAAGTTCTCCCCCCGAGAAGCCTCGATGACACTGTCTCCCTCTGCACCAAAGCCAGGTCACATCTGCTGATGGCACTGCGACTGTCTGTCTCGGGTCCAGACTGCGCTTTTGAGGAGAGGGATGATGTGCACATCACTGGTCTGGCACAGCGCTTGGCATATATTATGGCCATCTTTACTGAAGTGCTATAAAACCCAACGTTGTGCTCTCTCCTCAACTCCCGTTACACATGGCTACTGCCTCAAAAAGCCTCCCTGCTCTTGTCTAGGCAGGTCCTCCCTACAGATCCTGCTCCTGGCCCATGGCAGCTGAGACCATCTCTCTTAGGCTCCTGTTCAGGGAGCAAACTCCTTGCAATGAAAGCTATCAGCACCAAACGGTATTCTTCAAAAAGTTCCTATCACCTTGGTGAAGTGGAGAAAGTACAGGGCTTCCCACAAGGACCTGCCAGTTGTAACACCACTTCTCAGCTCTCCATGCTAGTTTCATCATCTTGAAAAAAACTAGGACATAACCACCCCCTCTAAGGATGTCAGGCACCAAACAGAACAGCACGTGTGAAAGGAAAAGTTCCAAAGGACCTATGAAGCCAGGAGTCAATGGAGATCGGTCTTCCTTGCCTTCCCATTAGCCCAGTCCTACCCCGAACCGCGCCCACCCCTTTCCCAGGACTGATGTTCAGCCAGGAGCACCTGTGGGATATAAGGCAGGCTTGGCTGCATCTGGGCTGTTCTAGTTGTTAAATACTGCTATCATCACATCTGCCTCTTTCCCCACCTTCCAGCCCATTCTAATTCACCCTGAGTCGAGAAGGGGTTCTCCAAATTTAAGACCATAGCCATCTCCTAAGGTTTTCACACCAGAGGCCCTCACGTCATAAATCCAAGGACTGTCTGTTCTGAAACACTTGTGTAATAGCAAATTACTCATTCAAAGGTAAGGCTCGACTGCACCCAAGCAGCTGCTACATGTCCAGGACGCTGCCTGGTCTCAGCTGGCAACACCCAATATCCAAAGATGGATGGCAAACAGGAAACATCTTTTCCTTTTCCTGTAGCTACAGTTATCTTCATGGAAGGGGATCACAACTACCCCTCTTCAACTCAAACTGACTGCACAGCATATAAGCTGAATTCAGTGAACTTGTCCACCAAGTAGTTCTTACCACCTTCCCACATGCAGAGGCCCCCGAGGACCTAAGGATTTAGTGCAGGGGAAGCTCAGTCCCGCCACTCTCAACAGAAGGCCATACCAGGGATAATAACCATGAGTGTCCCCATGAACTGCTGCTTCAGAAATCAGCAAAACAGAGAAAACACTTTTAGCAGAGCCGTGGTGGAGTTGCAGACAGATTTTCAAGAAAGACAGTCTAGTGGTTCTCAGCACATGGTCCCAGGCCTGGGAACTTGTCAGAGACACAAATTCTTGGACCCAGCCCAGACCTGATGAATGAGAAACTCTGGGGCGAGGCCTGGCAATCCGTGTTGTGCATGCCTCCAGGTAATTCTGTTGCTAGCTCAGGTTTGAGAAATACATATGCCAGGCCTAGAAAAGTATGATTTTGAAGGACAGAGATGACTTTTAAAAAGTATGATCTTGAGAGATTTTTAAAAAAATAATTAACTTAGAGGAAGACAAAAACAAACACAAGAGCCGGGTTTTACTAATTTATCTCCTACAGGATGTAGCTGTATCTTATCTTTTACAACACAATTTAACAAAATTTAAGCATCAGTACAAATACACTGAGCCAGAGCGAGGAGAGTCAGGGTGACAGAGTGCCATGGGGGCAGACACCAGAAATCCCTAGGCCTAGATTTAAAGCCCAGTGTCCCTGCTTATTAACTGTGTAGACCACGCAAGGCTCCAATCCTCTATCCTCCTTTGGTTAAATAGAAATATAACTGGACTGCTTCCCAAGGTTATTATGAGGATTGATGAGATTAATTATATGCCTGAAGAAACCAACAGGAAATTCTCAATGAAAGATACTCATCTTTCTTAGTCCTAATTAGAAAAGAACTTGGGATCATTAAGAACCCGACAGGGAGCTCAGTCTTGAACCACCCTCCTTCCACCGCAGCACTGAATACATCTAACAAACGTCAGATGTACAAAGAATGTGGAAACCTTTCCAGAGGCAAGGATAACACAGTGGGCTCTTCTCAGGGCTGTGTTTTAGAGCCAGAAAAGGCCATCAGATATCCTCTTACACCAAGCCCGTCTTTCTACATGTCATCATCGGCTATAGCCTTCTCGAAGCCTGTAACAGACAGACAGACAGACGGGAACCGAAGGCAGCTTTGGCAGGCACGACAGTCGTCGGGGAGCACAGCAGGCCCTGAGAATCAGCAAGAGGTCAGAAAGACGCTCCTCGTTAACCCCAGAAAATGACTGGAGAGCAGAGAACCAAGTCTCTGGGTGAGCCTGCACAAGGGTGTCCCAGGAATTGTTCAAATGGACTTTGTCTTACAACACTCAAATGCTCCTCTTCTTAACCAGGTACCAAAAAGAAACTGGCACTGTTGAAAAGGAATATTAAAAGATCATGCCTTTCAGTTATCTTTCGGTTTCTTAGAAGTGTCTAAACATTATTTTTTTGAAATAGACTACCGGTGACGTGAATCCCTAAGTTGGGGCCAGCTTGGACTGTTTTCAGTCTAGTGGCTAAACACTCCAGGACCTGAACTCTCCACCCACCAGCTCCAATGAGCCTCCAGTTACATTGTGTAAAAAGTATACACAGTCCGAGGGCTACAGAGCAATCAGGATTAGGAAACCTACTGTCCCAACACAGTGGCACACCATATCCAGCGCAACGCAGAAACATACCAGCAGGCTAAGATGCAGAGCGCCGTGAAGAGGATGATAGGGATGGGGTAGGATGCGCAGAGCAGCCCATGGTTGTAGAAGGCCTGAGATATCTTCTCGCGCAGCCTTTCAGTCAGGGTCATCCTCAGCTGAAGTCACCTTGCTGCCATCCCGGAAAGTGACCATGGATCAGCCTGGTGTGCGCTGGACAGCACTGACAATGGACACCATCTGCAGGTACCTGGCAAGAAGGGAGAAAAGTCAGAGTCTTGGTTCTGCACACTGGGGCTGCTGGGGGAGGTAGCTGTGATGCGTGGCCGGAGACATGTTTCAGGATGCCTACGTGCAAGGTCTGGAGACATCAGTCCCAACACACACACACACCCCTCTGGTCAGCTCTTAGTAACTGTGGGCAATTTCTCAGTCAGTCTAACCAAAGAGGCCAAAAACTGCCCCTCCAGCTCTGATGATAAACTCTCAACCCTCTTTCATACAGGCATTTCTAAAAGACCACTCCTGAGAGAGGGCACTGTTCCCACAGGTGGCACAGGAAAGCACCCCTGGGTAACCGACATCAGCTTCAGCTGTTCTCTGAGAAAGGGGAGTTCGGACATCCTCCCCAGCTTTCTCTGGGCACAGGCCAGGTTGACAGAAACCCCTGGGGAAAAACTATACAGGGCTGACCCCTCAGAAAACACATTCTTGCACAAAGAGTGTTTCACTGGCAAAGAATGTCCAGTGGAGTCAGCCTTTAACACAGAAACACCAAAAAGTCCAGGCCTCTGACAGAAAACAAATTTCACTGTGGCAGCAGCATTAGGTGAAGTTACTGCTCCTGGTGAGGCAGTTGTTCCTGGGACGCAATCCTGCCCCGGCCTGCCCAGCAGCTGGCCCCTTTGTGGCCCAGAGGAAGCACCTCTCCCCACAGGATTGGGCCTGGACAGGCTGTCAGTCAAGGTGCCCCTCCCCGACCCACAGCAGGCCAGTTGGTTGGACCTCTGTCCCTGGACTTTGATTTCCGAGCAAAAAGAAGCAGGAACTGGATGTGGTGGTGCTTATTCAACCCCCCGTGATTCCTGTGCCTGAGACCATGTCTGCCCCGATGCCGGCCCTTTCTGAAGGTGAGGCTCAGCAGCTACCTTTCCAGTCTGTGAGCCATCCCATAGCCTTCCAATAAATCCTCTTTCTGCCTGTGTGAAAGTAGAAAACCTTAAACCAATAAAATCAGAATAGAAAACTCCAGCAGAAGGCCCAGGGATCTAGAATTCCTTACAAGCTCTCTGCTGTTACCCACATATAAACCCACTTCTGCTCCATGTTGCCGTTTTCTTTGGTCTCTGTTATAGGGAACATGCCCGGACTTGTGTCCTGGCTTGATCAGGCTCACTGATGGAAACCTAGGCCAAAGAGGTGACTCTCCAGCAGCGTCAAGACCAGAAAGGAGAAGCAAAAGAAGTCACACCACAGTCTGATGTCTCCAGACCTTGCACACCACATCACAATATGAAATGGCTAACACTCTTTCCACCTTCCAGGAAACACAAGCTTTATTTTTTATTTTTTTTAAAGATTTTATTTATTTATTTGACATAGCGAGAGAGAGCACAAGCAGGAAGAGCAGCAGAGGGTGAAGCAGGCTCCCTGCCGAGCAAGGAGCCCGACGCAGGGCTCGATCCCAGGACTCTGGGATCATGACCTGAGCTGAAGGCAGATGCTTAACCGACTGAGCCACCCAGGCGTCCCAAACACAAGCTTTAAATGCATATGCAGTTTTCCAGTCCAGCAAATCTTCTTAGGAAATAGAACCCTCTGTGGGTCAACTCAACAGGCTCGGGATAGAGGAGTCTGCAGGTGGCAGCTGCCAGCCCAAGCAGCAGGGGTGTTTCCAGTAGCTCAGCCATTCACAAGGCTCACCTAGAGCAGGGTAGGTCAGAGAGGTCTCTAGCAGAGCATCCACCGGCGGCAACCCGCACTAGTGCTCACCACCCAGCGGACACAAGGGCTCTGCGAAGCAGTGTTTCTGCTCCTGTGCCCTGGCCCTCCATCCTGCCCCCAGGGTGGGGGTGGGAAAACAAACACTGATGAGATGTACACCTGTGGGGAGAAAGACACTATCACAAGGATCCCCGAAGACTGAAGGCCAGAAACCAACTGTACCTCTTCCAACCTCAGTCCTCTGACAAGTCTCACATCTCTTCCCTTCAGTGTTGCAAAACCAAGCCCTCCAGAAAATTCTGATTTTGTAATCCCCATCTCCTTCTCCGCCTCCTCTGTCCACACATCGGCAACGCAGGAGGGGGAGGGGCCCCACCTCTGCAGTCCAGCTTTTACAAGTGGAACTACAGAGAGGAGAAAAAAACTATCTAATTCACTTCCAGTTTGCAGCAAACACAACTCTTTCTGACATGATCTTATTAATTTCAGCTCCCACTGATCTTAATATTATCAGTTATACTCACTGTTAATTTTCACAGCATCTGGAAAACAAAGCAAAAAAAAAAATGCAAATTCTCATTACACAGCCAACCTACCTGAACCTACCAAAAGAAGACATTATTCATCCCTACTCCACAGTAAACATTTTAATGCAAAGCTACTCCAAAGCAAAATTTACACAACCTGATCCAAAAACCTGTTTTTCCTACATTGCCCCATACTTATAGGTTTCTTCAGATCAAAATCTACAGCTCTGCTTCCTGAATTTAAAGAGACACAACATGTGGAAAGGATGGAGGCCCGGGAGGCCTAAGTGTACGTTACATGAAAACATAAACAATCCTGCTGCCTGCCTTTGTGGAAGACTCCACTGTAAGCAAAAACAAAGGAGTTTGTTATTAGACACCTAAATTATAGAGCTGTCCACATAAAGAAAAAAACTCCTAGAACCAGTCAGAACAGCCCTGAGGAATTCTATAGAGGACAAGCCTGGATCAAGTCAGACACTCTGGCTCAGAAAATAAACGGCGCTAGGAATGGAATGCGTCAGTCCGTGAGGACAGACTGGGGAGGCAGGCTCATCCCACTTTCTCATCAGCTTGCCTGAGATGCCTACAGTTCTGAACGGGCCCCAGATAGGAAAATACATGTGAAAATTTCAGAAAAATCCACATATAGGGCGCCTGGGTGGCTCAGTTGGTTAAGCGACTGCCTTCGGCTCGGGTCATGATCCTGGAGTCCCGGGATCGAGTCCCACCATCGGGCTCCCTGCTCAGCAGGGAGTCTGCTTCTCCCTCTGACCCTCTTCCCTCTCATGCTCTCTATCTCTCATTCTCTCTCTCTCAAATAAATAAAAATCTTTAAAAAAAGAAAAAAAGAAAAAAGAAAGAAAAATCCACATATGTACAACATATTATCGTAAGATTTAAAAAAAATGATTATCTTTTTATGCCTATATTCACCACTCAACTTTTAAAATTCTCATCAACCAACTCACACTTATTAAGAATCAACCAAGAGGGGCGCCTGGGTGGCTCAGTCGTTAAGCGTCTGCCTTCAGAGCAGGTCATGATCCCGGGTTCCTGGGATCGAGCCCCGCGTCGGGCTCCCTGCTCAGCAGGAAGCCTGCTTCTCCCTCTCCCACTCCCCCTGCTTGTGTTCCCTCTCTCGCTGTGCCTCTCTTTGCCAAATAAATAAAATCTTAAAAAAAAAATCAACCAAGAAAAAGAAATGTGCCAAAGATCCAAGGGAGGTGGAGGTAATAGGAAAAAAGATATTAAAAAACTATATAGACTACAGTCTCTGTCCCACAGCTTTTCAGGATCCCCATTTGTTGAAAATACTCACCATCTCCCCCAAGCTTCAGCCACACTGGACCTATCATGCTTGTTTTTACCACAAAGGTTTACTGACTATCCCATTTCTCTGGAATAAATACCTAGAAGTGAAACTGCTAGGTAGGTATGGCATGTTGAAATTTTCTAAGAAACTGTCAAAATATTTTCCAGAGTGCCTGTACCATTTTTATTTCCACCAGCAGCATATGAGATTCTGTTTCTTCTCATCTGCCATCATTTGGTATTTCCACTATTTTTTATTTTGGCTGTGCTAACAGGTGTGTACTGATAACTAATTGGGTCTTCAATTACATTTCCCTAATGACTAGTAACACTGAACACGTGCCTCGCCATGTGTCTGTATACACCATAGGATGTTATATACAGGAGATCATGTCATTTGCAAACAGAGTTAGTTTAATTTTTTTTCTAATCTGGATGCCTTTTGTTTTCCTTATAAAACTGTCTTGGCTAAATAAGGCTAAAGTAATTAAATAATACATAATAAAAACAAATGCATTAGAATCTCTCTCAGTGTTCTAAGATGAGAAAGTTCTAGAGATCTATTTCACAACAATGTGAAATACTAACACTACTTTATACTTAAAATGGTCAAGATGGTCCATTTTATGTGTTTTATTACAATAAATTTTTTTTAAAAAAGAAAAAAAAGGGGCGCCTGGGTGGCTCAGTCGTTAAGCGTCTGCCTTCAGCTCAGGTCATGATCCCAGGGTCCCGGGATAGAGCCCCACATCAGGTTCCCTGCCTGGCGGGAGGCCTGCTTCTCCCTCTCCTACTTCCCCTGCTTGTGTTCCCTCTCTCGCGTTCTGTCAAATAAATAAAATCAAATCTTTAAAAAAAAAAAAGTCTTGGCTACAACTTCTAGTACAATGTTGAATTGTAGTGGTGAGAATGAATTCTCATCTTACTCCTGAGCTTAGGAAGAGAACAGTCTTTTACCATTAAATGAGATATTATGCCAAAGTTTTTCACAGATGCCTTTACCAGGTTGAGACCCCTTCTATTCCTAGTTTGAGAGGGAATTTTTTTTTTACTATTAACATATAATGTATTATCTGTTTCAGGGGTACAGGTCTGTGATTCATCAGTCTTACACAACACATAGCACTCACCACAACACACACCCTCCCCAATGTCCATCACCCAGCCACCCCATCCCTCCCACCACGCTCCACTCCAGCAACCCTCAGTTTGTTTCCTGAGATTAAGAGTTTTGTTTTTTTTTTTTTTTAAAGGGCTAGGTAGAGGGAAAGAGGGGATCTTATGCAGGTTCTACGCCCTGCGGAGCCCAATGTGGGGCTTGATCTTACAACCCTGAGATCATGACCTGAGCCGAAATCAAGAGTCAGATGCTTAACTGACTGAGCCACCCAGGCGCCTCAAGAGTTGTTTTTTTTTTTTTAACCATTAAAGCGTATTATGGTTTTTTGTGTGACTTTTGAGATAGTCTTGATTTTTTTATTTATCTTACTAATAAGGTATATTACAAAGACTGAGTTATTGTAACCATGTTGAACCAACTTTGTATCACTGGGTATCATCCTTCTAAATGTTGGTAGTCTTGGTTTGCTAAGGGCTACTATGTCTATATTCATAAGGGATACTGGTCTGCAGTTTTCCTTCTTAATGATGTCTTTGCCTATCTTTGGTATTAGGATAATGCCAGCCTCATTCCATCTCATTCCAAGATGACTTGGAAGTGCTCCCTCCTAACTTTTTGGAAGAATTCATGATAAATCTTTAAACATTTGACAGAATTCACTAGTGAAGCCATCAGATATTGGGCTTTTAATGGAAAGGTTGTTGTTGTTGTTGTTGTTGTTATGTAGGCTCCACGCCCAGTGTGGAGCCCAACATGGGTCTTGAACTCACGACCCTGAGACCAAGACCTCAGCCGAGATCAAGAGTTGGACACTTAACCAACTGAGCCACCAAGGCACCCGTTTTTGTTTTTGTTTTTTTAAGTGGGAAGTTTTAAAATTAACTCAATCTCTTTCTGTTTCCTGTTATTCAGATTTTCTTTTTTTCTTAGGGCACTTGGGTGGCTCAGTCGGTTAAGTGTCCAACTCTTGATTTGGGCTCAGGTCATGATCTCAGGGTTGTGAGAGATTGAGCTTTGCATCAGGGTCTGTGCTGGGCGTGGAGCCTGCTTGAATCCTCTGTCCCCTCTGCCCTTCCCCCCCCTACCAACCCCCTTCTCTCTCTCGCTCCCTTAAAAAAAATGTTTTCTATTTTTTAAGATTTTATCTATTTACTTTAGAGAGAGAGCATGGGGGGAGGCGCCCCTCTATTCCTTCTTTAGTAAGTTTTCTTTGTATGTTTCAAGATCTGTTCATCTCATCTAGGCTAACTAACTTATTGGCATCATATTTACTGTTCATAGTATTTCCTTACAATCATTTTTATTTCTGGAAGGTCGGTGGTAATGTCCCCACTTTCATTAATAATTCTAGTAATTTGAATCTTATTTTCTTGGTCATTTTGGCTGAAGGTTCGCCAATTTTGTTGATCTTTTAAAAGAATCAATTTTTGGTTTTACTTACTCTGGTTTTCCTATTCTCTCTTCATTTGTTTCTACTGTAGTCTTTATTCTTTTCTTCCTTCTGTTTGCCTCAGGTTTATGATACTCTTCCTGTTCTAGTTTCTTAAAGTAGTTAATAGTTGAGCTTACTGACCTGATATCTTCCTCCTCCTTTTTTTTTTTTTACATTTTTTCCTTTGTTTATTATTTTATTAGGTTAGTCACCATACGTTACAGGCATTTATAGCTGTAAGTTTCCCACCAAACACGACTTCAGCTGCATCCCATAAGTTTCCATATGTTGTGATTTTTGTTTTCATTCATCTCAAAGTATTTTCTCATTTCTTTTGTGCTTTCTTCTTTGATCCACTGGGTATTTAGGAATTGTTGTTGAGATTTCCTTATATTCTTTCAATATGAGTCTTTGATATGTTTCGATATGAGTCTTTGTCTGTAGCTTGTCTTTTTTTTATTCTTTCCACAAACTCTTTGATAGAATCAAAGTTTCTAATTTCGATGAAGTCTAATTTACCCATTTTTTTTCTTTTACGGATCATGCTTTACTTGTCACATATAAGAATTCTTTACCAAGCTGTACTTCTGAAAATTTTCTCTGATTTTTTTCCCTAACTTTTTTTATAGTTTTACAACTAAATCTATGATCCATTTGAATTACTTTTTGTAGAAGATGTGAAGCTTAGGTCTAGGTTGTTCTCTGCCCCTGCCCCATGGATATCAGATTTTTCCAGCACCAACTGTTGAAAAGACCACCTTTCCTCCACTGAATTGCTTTGGCACATCTTAGGCTGTTTGAGCTTCTATAACAAAAATACCATGCACTGGGTGGCTTAAACAACACTTATTTCTCATGGTTCTAGAGGCTGGGAAACCCAAAATCAAGGCCATAGTAGATTACATTTCTGAGGTGGGCCCACTTCCTGGTTCACAGATGGCCACCTTCCATGTCCTCACATGGCAGAAAGGAGAGTCAGAGCTCTCTGGGGTCCCTTTTATGAGGGCACTGATCCCGTTTGAGAGGGCTCCGCCCCATGATCTAATCACATCCCAAAGTCCCCCACTTCCTAGTAGCAACACACTGGGGTTAGGATTTTAATATGTGAATTTGGGGGACTCACAAACATTCAGTCAAAAAGCAGTTGGCTGTACTTATGTGGGTCTATTTCTGGGTTTCCTGTTCGATTCCAGTGATCTATCTGTCTATCACTCTACCAATACTACAACAGTCTTGATTACTGTAGCTATAAAATAAATCTTGAAATGAGTACTGTGATTCTTCCCATTCAAAACGATTTTACCTAGAGTCTTTTTCATGGATTCCTTGGCAAGTTCTAAGTAGATTATTATGTCATCTGCAAAATAGGGACACATTTATTTCTTCCTTTTCATAATTTCTTCAGTTTTCTGTACCACTCCATCACCTCTCCTTTTGGGATTTCCATAACATGAAAGCTAAGCCCTCTGTTACTGTCCCAGAACTCCCTGCAGCTCTGTGTACTTTTCCTAAGTTTAACTCCTGCTGGGTTGGACTGGATCATTCTCATTGCTCTGTCTTTGAGTTAACGGACTCTTCTGTTATCCCCACTCTGTTACTGAGGTCATTTCATGAATTTTTTTAAATTTAGTTTTAGTTATAAATTTTCCAATTTTAAATTTAAATATCTAATTTTCCATTTCTTTTTTTAAAAAGATTTTATTATTTATTTGACTTGGGCTCAGAGAGAGCAAGAGCAAGGAACACAAGTAGGAGGAGTGGGAGAGTTGGAGAAGCAGGCTTCCCGCTGAGCAGGGAGCCTCATGTGGGGCTTGATTCCAGAACCCTGGGATCACGATCTGAGCCAAAGGCAGACGTTTAACGACTGAGCCACCCAGGTGCCTTTTTTTTTTTTTTTAAGACTTATTTATCTGAGTGAGAGAGAACGAGAGACAGAGCACGAGAGGAGAGAGGGTCAGAGGAGAAGCGATGTGGGGCTCGATCTCAGGATGCCAGGATCATGACCTGAGCTGAAGGCAGACGCTTAACAGACTGAGCCACACAGGCGCCCCTTCCATTTGTTTCAAGAGTGTTCACCCTCACTTCTTAAAAGGAGGTTTTAATTATATTTTAATTCTACTTTCTGCCTTAAAGTCTTTGATAATCCCAACATCTATATCATCTCATGGTTCCTATCTGTTGACTGTCCTTTCTCCTTAGGAGACAGTAAGATTTTCCTGATTCTTCATACGTGGAGCAATTTTGAATTTCTAGATATTATGCTATGTTAATCTGGATCTTGTTTAGGTGCAATGGAAAATGCTGGATTTTTGTTCATTTTAACAGTAATTAACTTGGTTAGGTCCCAGACATAACATGCAGTGGCCAGCACAGGACTTGGGCAGTAGTCTACTCCACAGTTGAGTCTTCAAGGCTCTCGGTATGCTGTTTAGAGTCAGATGCATACATGCTATTTCAAAGGAGAGCCCAGGAATTCATGCACAATACTATGGGTTCCCTTTGTGAACTTCCTTCCTCTCTGCAATCTTCCTGACACTTTCCAGCTCCCAGGGGCCCCTTTCCCAGTCTTCTGGCTAGAAAGGTAAAGCTTTAGTTTATCTGCTGAGCACCTACCACATCTGTGATTGCCTCTAGGGTCAAGTGGTGAGAAGAGACAGAAAACAAAATCAGTGAATCTCTCTCCATGCTCTTGGAACCATAATCCCTCTAAATTAAAGGATTCCTCTCCCGTCTGGCTGCCAATGTCACTGCTGCCTCTGCTGCTACAGAATTTCATGGGGGCCAGGGCAGGAGAAAAGGGGGGGGGGGAGCAAACAAAAAACAAGAGATTCTCTTCCTCCATCTCTATTCCCTGATCCACAGGAATCCCCTTTCCTGGGGATTCTCTTGGATTTTCTTCTGTCTGCACCCAGTGCCCAGTTCCAGGTTTTGTGCTACCTTTGAGTCCAGACTGGAAGGAATTCTATGGAAACAAAAAATAAAAACAGTTTCCTTCCCCAATCCATCTGCTATCATTTATCTTTCAGGGTACTCTGCTGATCCATGCAGTCTATCCAGGGATTTTAGTTGGATTGAGTTAGAGAGAAAGGATAGAATGTGCTTACTACATCTTGACCAGAATCAGAACCCTTTCATTTCTTAATGTAAATATCTTCATAAATTCTTGGATTCTTTGCCATTAAAGAAACTTAATTGCTATACTACACCTGTTGGCATCTTTCTGTCAAACATATCATCACTCCATTGTGAGAAGTATGTAGTGCCTTACTGTGTTTAACAAGTTTTCCACACAGAGCATGTATTGTTTTTATAGTCTGAAATAATGAAATAAAGGTTACAGGCAAAAAATGCACATCAGAAGAATGGAGGGAAACGTTAGTACTGGTCGTTGGTCTTCATGTGGTATGAGGTATGTGGAAAGATATTTTAAGTCAACTTTCTGTACTTTTACATTTTTTATGATGAGTACTGCCTTTTTTATTTTAAATAAACTTTTAAATTTAGCATAAAATATTGCAAAAAAGTATACAGATTATAAGCATACAGCTCGGGCGCCTGGGTGGCTCAGTTGGTTAAACGACTGCCTTCAGTTCAGGTCATGATGCTGGAGTCCCAGGATCAAGTCCCACATCGGGGTCCCCGGAGTCTGTTTCTCCCTCTGACCTTCCCCCCTCTTGTGCTCTCTATCTCATTCTCTCTCTCAAATAAATAAAATCTTAAAAAATATATATATATAAGCATACAGCTCCATGACAGTAAATAAAGCCATTTAACCTAAACAACACTCGGATCAAGAAATAGAGTATTACCCTAAAGTTCTCCATTACCAGCCACAATAGTGATTGCTTTTCAATTATAAAAGTAGTACACATATATTTATATTCAAGTAGTAATGGAACGTATTTCTTTTTCTTTTCTTTTTTTAAAGATTTTACTTATTTGACAGAGAGAGACAGCGAGAGAGGGAACACAAGCAGGGGGAGTGGGAGAGGGAGAAGCAGGCTTCCCGCTGAGCAGGGAACCCGACACGGGGCTCGATCCCAGGGCTCTGGGATCATGACCTGAGCCGAAGGCAGATGCTTAACGACTCAGCCACCCAGGCACCCCCTGGAATGTATTTCTGATTTTAGTTACTGTGATGCTTATCTCTTTATATGTTGTCAACTTTTACATTTACTTTTTAAACTGTTACAAAAATCTCCTGTACATTTTGTATAGGTTCATTCTAAAATGTGATAACCGGGGCACCTGGGTGGCTCAGATGGTTAAGCGTCTGCCTTCGGCTCAGGTCATGATCCCAAGGTCCTGGGATTGAGTCCCGCATCGGGCTCCCTGCTCCTTGGGAGCCTGCTTCTCCCTCTGCCTCTCTCTCTCTCTCATGAATAAATAAATAAAATCTTTAAAAAATAAAATAAAATAAAATAAAATGTGATAACCATTTAAAAAGCATTTGGAGGGGCACCTGGATGGCTCAATCGGTTAAGCATCTCCCTGTTTTTTTTTTTTTTAATTCAATCTAGTTAACATATACTATATTATTAGTTGCAGGAGAATTCAGGAGGTGCCTGGGTGGCTCAGTTGTTAAGCATCTGCCTTCGGCTCAAGTCACGATCCCAGGGTTCTGGGATCGAGCCCCACATCAGGCTCCCCGCTCTGCAGGGAGCCTGTTTCTCCCTCTCCCACTCCCCCTGCTTGTGTTTCCTCTCTCCCTGTGTCTCTCTCTGTCAAGTAAATAAATAAAATCTTAAAAAAAAAAAAAAAAGGAGTAGAATTCAGTGATTCATCAGTTGCCTCTAACACCCAGGGCTCATTACATCAAGTGCCCTCCTTAATGCCCATCACCCAGTTTACCCCATCCCCCCACCCACCTCCCCTCCAGCAACCCTGTTTGTTTCCTAGAGTTAAGAGTCTCTCATGGTTTGCCTCCCTCTCTGTTTTTAACTTTTTTTTTATTTTTCCTTCCCTTCCCCTATGTTCATCTGTTTTGTTTCTTAAATTAAGCATCTGACTCTTGATCTCAGCTCAGGTCTTGATCTCAGGGTTGTTGAGGTCAAGCCCTGCAACGGGCTCCATGCTGGGCGTGAAGCCTACTTTAAAAAAAAAAAAAAAGATAAAAAGCATTTAGAATATCTGATAATACAATTGTCATTCACTGGGAAAGCCTTAGGATCCCCAGCAGGCTGACAGAAGATATTTCTCTCCCAAGGCCAATCTGTCAAGGCTGGAGAAGGTGACTGCTTCTTCAAATGCAAAGACAGCAACACAAGATATCCAAGAACATGAAACAAGGAAACAAGACATCACCAAAGGAACACAGTAATTTTCCAGTAACTCACCCAAAGAAATAGAGATCTGCAATCTACCTAATAAAGAATTCAGCTTAGTGAGCTATAGGGAAACAGAAAAACAATTCAATGAAATCAGTAAACAATACACAAACAAAACAAGAAGTTTAACAGAGAGACAGAAATTATAAAAAACATCCAAACAGAAATCCTAGAGGTGAAGAATGCAATGAGTGAAATGAAAAATGCAGTAGAGAGCACCAACAACAGATGTGATCAAAGCAGAAGAATCTGTGAAGTCATAGGTCACTTGAAATTATCCAGAGGAGAACAACAACAACAAAAATAACAAAAGTGAAGAAAGCCCATGTGAATTATGAAATACCATCAAGAGAAACTATCTAAGCATTGTTGGCATCCCAGAAGAAAAAGAGAAGAAGGGGACAGAAAGTTTATTTAAAGAAACAATGGCTGAGGCCTTCCCAAGTCTGGGGAGAGATTTAGACATCCACATTCATAAAGCTCATTGGTCCCCAAAAAGATCTTCTCCAAGACAGACTAAAATAAAGCCATCTAAAATCAGAGAAAAATTTTAAAGCAGCAAGAGAACAAAAATTCTTCACATACAAGGAAACCCCCATAAAGCTATCAGTGGATTTCTCAGCAGAAACACTATAGGCTAAGAGACAGTGGGATGATGTATTCAAAATGCTATAAGAGATTGACTGAGGAAGATGGGCTTCCTCGTCTCACAAATACAACTAGATAACTATCAAATTATCCTCAGTACCCCAGAAATTGATCTGAAAACTGACAGAAAAAACTCCAAAACTAAAGGTAGAGAAGAGACCACATCAAAGGTAGGAAGTGCAGAGATGCAGTTGGGTAGAGAAATGGATAGAGGCTACTGCAGTGGGGAGGGAGCCACAGGCAAGAAGGGCAAGAGACAGACTAGTACACACTGGAGCGCACAGGGAAAACAAATCCCCATAGCAACTGCCTTGGAAAGCAAGACGGCCTGTGAGTCTCCTGAGTTCTTGCAACCACTGGGGCTTAAAGCCTGGAGTTTTAAAGGTTAGCATGCTTGGCTCTGGAAGGGCTGAGAGGACACTGGGCTGCTCTTGGAGAGGAGACAGGGCAAAGAGCCTGCAGACATATAGCCTAGAAACAGTGATCTGAAGAGTGCCTGGGGGCACACAGTGGGGAGGTTAGCTACTCATATGGGAGCATGTTCTAGAGCGGCAGCATTCACACAGACACCCTCTCTCCCGCCAGGAACACAGGAACTGGACAGCACCATTTCCCTCCTCCACCCCTCAGCATAAACACAGAGCCACCACCAGGAACCAATGCAGTGACCACACTCCCTACCCAGTTTGCTTACACCAAGCTCCCTCCCACCACCCAGCTCCCGGCACTCAGGTGGAACGGCCCTTCCCAGCCATGCTTGCCTCAGTCCCAGCTCAGGAGGAGGGAGGCACCCTTCCCTAGAATACTGGCCCAAACCCCTACCACACCGTGTCTCCCAACCGAGTTTTGTGAGGCCTCAATTCCAGTGGCAGCAGCAACAGGTCTCATTTCACAAGAGGCCAGAACACACCAAGTTAAAAAGTGCCACATTCGGGCCAGGCACCAAACCCTGCCCACAACAGGCAAAGAAAGCCTCTGCAGAAAACCAGCCTGAAGGATCAAGTGGCCAGGATACAACAGCAGAGCACACACAGCACACACTGGAGACAGTCCCAGAAGTACCACGTCCTAGAAAAGGGACACCACACTGCAGGGCACCACATGACCTCTTCTTCATAAAGCCATTACACTCAAGAACAGGAAATGTAGCTGACTTTCCTAACACTGAGAAACAGGCACAGAGATTTAGACAAAATAAGAAGGCAAAGGAATTTGACCCAGATGAAAGAACAGGATAAAACCGTGGTCAGAGACTTGAGTGAAACAGATATAAGTAACATGCCTGATGAATTTAAAGCAATGATCATGGGGCGCCTGGCTGGCTCAGTTGGTAGAGCACACCACTCTTGATCTCAGGGTCATGAGTTCAAGCCCCACATTGGGCACAGAACTTACATAAAAAAAAAAACACACACACACAAACAAAAACCTAAAGCAATGATCATAAAGATACTCACTGGACTTAAGAGGGGAGGACATCAGTAAAACCATTAATACAGAGCTAAGGAATAACATAGCAGAGATAAAGGGCTCAATAAATGAGAATCACACCTGATGGAATGAACAGCAAGCTGGGAGAAGCAGAGAAACGAATTAATGACCTAGAAGACAGAGTAATAGAAAGTAATCAAGTTTAACAAAATAGAGAAAAAAGAATTATGCAAAACAAGAACAGACTTAGGGAACTCAGTGACTCCATCAAACATAGTAACATTCATATTATAGGAGTCCCAGAAAAAGGAGAGAAAGAAAAGTGGGCAGAGAATTTAAATGAACAAATAATAGCTGAAAACATTCCTAATCTGGGGAAGAAAACAGACATCCAGATCCAGGAGGCACAGAGAACCCCCAACAAAATCAACAAAAGCAGATCCACACCAAAACATATTGTAATTAAAATGGCAAAATATAGTAGTAAAGAAAAAACATTAAAAGCAGCAAGACAAAAGAAGATAGTTACATACAAAAGAAACCCCATAAAGCCAACAGTGGATTTTTCAGCAGAAACCTTCCCAGCCAGAAAGGAGTGGCATGATATATTCAAAGTGCTGAATGGGAAAAACCTGCAGCCAAGAATACTCTGTCCAGAAAGGTAATCATTCAGAACTGAAGGAGACAAACAAAAACTAAAGGAGTTTGTGACCACTACACCAGCCCTGCAAGAAACATTAAAGGGGACTCTGAGTGGAAAGGAAAGGCCAAAACCAACAGCATGAAGGTAGGAAACACAAAACCAATAAAAAGAAATATTTCTGTAAAAAAATCAGTCAAGAACCATAAAATAAAAGGATGTAAAGTATGACATTATATACCTAAAACATGGGGAAGAGTAAAGAATGGGTTCAAACTTATATGTTGGGGCGCCTAGGTGGCTCAGTTGTTGGGTGTCTGCCTTCGACTCAGGTCATGATCCCAGGGTCCTGGGATCGGGCCCCGCGTCAGGCTCCCTGCTCAGAGAGCCTGCTTCTCCCTCTCCCACTCCCCCTGCTTGTGTTCCCTCTCTCGCTGTGTCTCTCTCTGTGTCAAATAAATAAAAATATCTTAAAAAAAGACAACAACTTAGAGTTGCAGTCGTGCTCACCGAGTTCCTGTCTCTCTCCCCGCACCGCCCGGGATGGCCTCCCAGAACCGCGACCCAGCTGCTGCCAGCGTCGCCGCCGCCCGCAAAGGAGCCAAGCCCAGCGGGGGCGCCGCCCGGGGCCCCGTGGGCAAGAGGCTACAGCAGGAGCTGATGACCCTCATGATGTCTGGTGACAAAGGCATCTCTGCCTTCCCTGAATCCGACAACCTTTTCAAATGGGTGGGGACCATCCATGGGGCAGCAGGCACAGTTTATGAAGACCTGAGGTATAAGCTCTCGCTGGAGTTCCCCAGTGGCTACCCTTACAACGCGCCCACGGTGAAGTTCCTCACACCCTGCTACCACCCCAACGTGGACACCCAGGGAAATATCTGCCTGGACATCCTGAAGGACAAGTGGTCTGCCCTGTATGATGTCAGGACCATCCTGCTGTCCATCCAGAGCCTGCTAGGAGAACCAAACATTGATAGTCCTTTGAACACGCATGTTGCCGAGCTCTGGAAAAACCCCACAGCCTTTAAGAAGTATCTGCAAGAAACCTACTCGAAGCAGGTCTCCAGCCAAGATCCCTGACTGTCCAGCCTCTCTCTTTGTGTTGTCTTTTTATTTTCTCCTTAGATAGTCTTTCTCTTCATTTCTGTCTAGGACTCTGTATCTTAAGCTGTGGTGTCATTTTTGTTTTGTTTCTGTTTTTTAAATTAAGTCTCTGGTTGAGCCCTTGTGACAAATATATTAAATAAATACATTGGGTTTTTAAAAAAAAAAAAGACAACAACTTATATGTCTATCAACCTAATATAAACTGCTATGTACAGAAAATATAATTTACAAACTTAATAGTAACCACAAATCAAAAGCCACCAAGAAATAAGCAAAGAATATAGAGAAAGAAATCCAAATACAGCACCAAAGAAAATCAGCATACCACGAAAGAAAGGATCAGAGAAAAGCTCTAGAAACCACCACAAAACAAGTAATAAAATAGCAATAAATACATATCAATAATTACTTTAAATGTAAATGGACTAAACACTCCAGTAAAAAGACACAGGATAACAGAATGAATAATAATAATAATAACCCATCTACATGCCGCCTACAAGAGACTAATTTTATACTTAAAGACACTTGCAGGTTGGAAAGTGAGGGGATGGAGAAACATTTATCATGCAAATGGATGTCAAAACAAACCCAGAGGAGCAATACTTATATCAGACAAAATAGGCATTAAAACAAAGACTGTAACAAGAAACAAAGAAGAACACTATAATGAAGAGAACAAACCAACAAGAAAATATAACAATTTTAAATATTTATGCTCCCAACATGGGAACTTCCAAATACATAAAACAGTAAACAACAAACACTAACTGATAATATAATAATGGGGGACTTGAGCACCCCACTTACATCCAATGGATAGATCATCTAAGCAGAAAAACAACATGGAAACAGGGCTTTGAATGACACACTGGACCAGATGGATTTAACAGATATATTCAGAGCATTCCATCCTAAAACAGTAGAATACACATTCTTTTCAAGTGCACATGGAACACTCTCCAGAAGAGATCCCAAGTTAGTCCACAAAACGAGCCTCAACAAATTCAAAAAGATCAAAATCATACCATGCATCTTTTCTGACCACAACACGATGAAACCACAAGAAAATATCTAGAGGGCGCCTGGGTGGCTCAGTTGGTTGGGCGACTGCCTTCGGCTCAGGTCATGATCCTGGAGTCCCTGGATTGAGTCCCGCATCGGGCTCCCTGCTCAGCAGGGAGTCTGCTTCTCCCTCTGACCCTCCCCCCATCTCATGTGCTTTCTCTCTCATTCTGTCTCTCAAATAAATAAAATCTTTAAAAAAAAAAAAAAGAAAATATCTAGAAAGACCACAAACACATAAGAGTTAAATAACATGCTACTAAACAATAAATGAGTCGACCAAGAAATAAAAGAAATGAAAAAGTACATGGAAACAAATGAAAATGAAAATACAATGGTTCAAAACCTTTGGGATGCAGTAAAAGCAGTTCTAAGAGGGAAGTTTATAGCCATATAGGCCTACTTGCTCAAGAAGCAAGAAAAACCTCAAATAAACAACCCAGCCTTACACTAAAGGAGCTAGAAAAAGAACAACAACAAAAAGAACTAAAACCAGCAGAAGGAAAGAAGTAATAAAGATTAGAGCAGAAATAAATGATATAGAAACTAAAAAAAAAAAAAAAATCAACCAAAACAGGAGCTGGTTCTTTGGGGAAAAAAAACAATAAAATTGATAAATCTCTAGCCAGACTTATCAAAACAAAAAGAGAAAGGGCCCAAGTAAAATCACAAATGAGAGAGGAGAAATAACAACAAACACCACAGAAAAGAGAATATTTTGAAAAATTATATGCCAACAAATTGAAACCTAGAAGAAATGGATAAATTATTAGAAACATATAACCTACTAAAACTGAAACAGGAAGAAATAGAAAATTTAAACAGATCGATTACCCGCAAAGAAACTGAGTAAGTTATCAAAAAACTCCAAAGAAAGAAAAGTGTGGGACCAGATGGCTTCACAGGCAAATTCTACCAAACATTTAAAGAAGAGTTAATACCCATTCTTCTCAAACTATTTCAAAAAAACAGAAGAGGAAGGAAAACTTCCAACTTATTCTATGAGGCCAGCATTACCCTGATACCAAAACCAGATAAACACACCACAAAAAAAGAGAACTACATGCCAATATCCCTGAGGAACACAGATACAAAAATCCTCAACAAAATAGTAGCAAACCAAATCCAACAATACATTTAAAAAACTTATTCACCACGATTAAGTGGGATTTATTCCTGGGTTGCAAGGGTGGTTCACTACTCTCAAATCAATCAACATAATACATCACATCAATAAGAGAAAGGATAAGAACCATATGATCATTTCAATAGATCCAGAAAAAAGCATCTGACAAAGTACAACATCCACTCAAGATAAAAACCCTCAACAAAGTAGGTTTAGAGGGAACATACCTCAACATAATAAACACTGTATGTGAAAAACCCACAGCTAATGTCATCCTCAGTGAGGAAAAACTGAGAGCCTTTCCCCTAAGGTGAGGAACAACACAAGGACATCCACTCTCACCACTTTTACTCAACACAGTACTGAAAGTCCCAGTCACAGCAAACAGACAACAAAAAGAAATAACCCAAATCAGCGAGGAAGAAGTCAAACTTTCACTATTTGTAGATGACATGATATTATATATAGAAAATCCAAAAGACTGCACCCAAAAACTGCTAGAACTGATAAATGAATTCTGTAAAGTTACAGGATACAAATTCAATGTACAGAAATCTGTTGCATTTTTTAAAAGATTTTTTTTACTTATTTATTTGAGAGAGAGTGAGTGCATGAGCAGCGAGGAGGAACAGAGGGAGAGGGAGAAGCAGACTCCCTACTGAGCAGGGAGCCTGATGTGGAGCTCAATTCCAGGACCCTGAGATCATGACCTGAGCCAAAGGCAGACACTTAACCAACTGAGCCACTCAGGCGCTAATCTGTTGCATTTCTAATACACCAATAATAAAGCAGCAGAAAGAAAAATTAAGAAAACAATCCCATTTACAACTGCACCCAAAATAATAAGATACCTAGTAATAAACCTAATCAAACAGGTAAAAGACTTGTATGAAAGAAATCAAAGATGACACAAAGAAATGAAAAAAATTCCATGTTCATGGATTCGAAGAACAAATATTGTTAAAATGTCTAAACTACCCAAAGCCATCTACACATTTAATGCAATCCCTATCAAAATACCAAGAACATTTTTCACAGAGCTAGAGCCAATAATCCTAAAATTTGTATGAAAATACAAAAGACCCCAAATAGCCAAAGCAACCTTGAAAAAGAAAAGCAAAGCTGGAGGCATCACAATTCCAGACTTCAAGTTATATTACAAACCTGTAGTAATCAAAACAGTATGTTACTAGCACAAAAAAAGACACATAGATCAATGGAACAGAAGACAGAAGACAGAAATAAACCCACAATTATATGGTCAATTAATCTTTGACAAAGCATGAAAGAATATCCAATGGGAAAAAGGACAGTCTCTTCAACCAATGGCGTTGGGAAAACTGGACCACTTTCTTACACCATACAAAACAATAAATTAAAAATTGATTAAAGGGGCGCCCAGGTGGCTCAGTCGTTAAGCGTCTGCCTTCAGCTCAGGTCATGATCCCAAGGTCTGGGATCGAGCCCTGAATCAGCCTCCCGGCTCTGCAGGAAGCCTGCTTCTCCCTCTCCTGCTCCCCCCCCCCCTGCTGTGTTCTTTCTCTGGCTGTCTCTCTGTCAAATATATAAAATCTTTAAAAAAAAACTGATTAAAGACCTAAATGTGAGACCTAAAACCATAAAAATCCTACAAAAGAGCACAGGCAGTAATTTCTCTGACATCAGCTCTAGCAACTTTTTTCTAGATAGGACCCCTGAGGCAAGGGAAACAAAAGCAAAACTATAAACTATTGGGACAACATCAAAATAAAAAGCTTCTACACAGTAAAGGAAACAATCAACTCAATGGTAACCTACAAAATGGAAAAAGACACCTGCAAATGACATATCCTTTTAAAGGTTAGTATCCAAAATATATTAAAAACTTATAAAACTCATCACCCAAAAAACAAATAATCCAATTTAAAAATGGGCAAGAGACATGAACAGACATTTCTCCAAAGAAGACATCCAGAAGGCCAACAGACATGAAATGATGCTCAACATCACTCATCATAACGGAAATGCAAATCAAAACCACAATACCACCTCATACCTGTTAAGAATGGCTAAAATCAAAAACACAAGAAAAAACAGGTGTTGGCAAGGATGTGGAGAAAAAGGAACCCTCGGGTACTGTTGATGGGAATGCAAACTGGTGTAGCCACTGTGGAAACAGTGGTTCCTCAAACCAATGGAGGTTCCTCAAAAAATTAAAAATAGAACTGCACAATGATCTAGCAATTGCACTACTATTTACCCAAAAAATACAAAAACACTAATTCAAAGGGATATATGCAACCCCATTTTTATAGCAGCATTATTTACAATAGCCAAGATATGGAAGCAGCCCGAGTGTCTGCCAATAGATGAATGGATAAAGAAGATATGGTATATACATGCAATGGAAATGTCTAAATGTCTAAACTAATTAAACATAAAACTAGTCTAAAACATATAAAAAAGAGTGAAATCTTGCCATTTGCAATAACATGGATGGAGCTAGAAAGCATAATGCCGAGTGAAGGAAATGTCTAAATTTCCAAACTAATTAAACATAAAACTAGTCTAAAACATATAAAAAAGAGTGAAATCCTGCCATTTGCAATAACATGGATGGAGCTAGAAAGCATAATGCTGAGTGAAATAAGTTAGTCAAAGAAACACAAATACCATATGATTTCACTCATATGTGGAATTTAAGAAACAAAATAAAGGAGCAAAGGGGGGAAAAAAAAGAGAGAGAGAGACAAACCAAGAAACAGACTCTTAACTATAGAGAACTGATGGTTACCAGAGGGGAGGGGGTTGGGGGTACGGGTGAAATAGGTGATGGGGATTAAGGGGGTGCACTTGTCATGATGAGCACCAGGTGATTCAAATAAAAACTTAAAACAAAAAGCAAAAAACCCCACAAAGTGTTGCCAAGTAAAAACTGCCAACCAAGAATACTTTTTATTCAGCCAAGTTGTCCTTCAGAAATGAAGGAGAGATAAAGACTTTCATGGATAAACAAAAGCTCAGAGTTCATCACCACTATACCTGCTTTACAAGAAATGCTGAATGGAGTTCTTCAACCTGACATGGAAGGACAATAATTAGTAAAAGGAAAATATTCACTGGGTAAAGGCAAGTACAGTCAAATTTAGAATACTCTAATACTGTAATATGGTGGTGTGTTAATCACTTAACTCTAGTATAAGGGTTAAGAGACAAAAAATTACTAAAAATAACTACAGCTACAATAATTTGTTAATAGCTACAAAGAAGACATATAAATGGTCAACAGGTACATGAAAAGGTACTCAACACCCTAATCGTCAGGGAAATGCAGATCAAAACTACCTCACACCTGTTAGGATGGTTTTTATTTTAAAAGACAACATGGGGGTGCCTGGGTGGCTCAGCTGGTTAAGCAACCTCAACTCCTGATTTCAGCTCAGGTCATGATCTCAGGGTTGTGAGACCAAGCCATGCATCAGGCTCACGTGCTGGATGTGGAGCCTGCTTAAGATTTTCTCTCTGCCCTCCCCCCAAATAAATAACTAAATAAATAAGCAGACCACAAATGGGGCACCTGGGTGGTTCAGTCAATTAAGCATCTGACTGAGAGGATTGTGAGTTCAGGCCCTACATTGGGCTCCATGCTGGGCGTGAAGCCTACTTAAAAAAATAAAATAGGGGCGCCTGGGTGGCTCAGTCATTAAGCGTCTGCCTTCGGCTCAGGTCGTGGTCCCGGGGTCCTGGGATCGAGTCCCATATCGGGCTCCCTGATTGGCAAGAAGCCTGCTTCTCCCTCTCCCACTCCCCCTGCTTGTGTTCCTTCTCTTGCTTCTATCTCTCTGTCAAATAAGTAAATAAAATCTTTAAAAGATAAAGTAAGTAAAATATAAAGACAACAAATAACGTGTTGGGAAAGACGTGGAGAAAAGGGAATCCTTGTACACTGTTGGTGGAAATATAAATTGGTACAGTCATTATGGAAAACAATATGAAAGTTGCTCAAAAAATTAAAAACCAAACTAACTTATAATCTAGCAATCCTACTTCTGGGCATATATCCAAAGGGAACAAAATCATTATCTTGAATAGCTAAATGCATCCCCATGTTCAGGGCAGCATTATTCACAATAGCCAAGGTATGGAAACAACCTAATTGTGTGTGAACAGACATATGGATAAAGATGATGTAGTGATTATTTACAATGGAATACTATTTGGCCACAAGAAGGAAATACTACCATTTACATTATATACACTTTAGATAGATAGATAGATACAGACTTCCAACTATTTATATCCTTCTCAACCCCAAAGCCAAAATCAAGCCCATTGGGAACACATTAGAATAATTCCCATCGGAGTCAAAGGCCAAACAAGCCTATGCACTTCACTACCACCATTTACTATGCTGTGGAGGTACCAGTGATCACAATAAGGTGATAGAAAGAATACACAGGCATGCAACTGGAAAAGAAAAAGTAAAATGATCATTATTTGCCGCTGATATTCTTATATACCTAGAGAATCAACTGAAAACCTTTACCGCTTTATAATCAGGTAAGGTAGTGAAAATTAATATACAGAAATCCGTGCCTTCACATACATCAACAAGTAGAAGATAAAATGCTTCAACAACACTAAAAACAAAGAAAAAAGATCTGAGAATAAAACAAGAAATGCCAAGAAACCTCTCAAACTCTGAGGGACATGAAAGAAGACTCAAGCAAAGAGTAAGGCATACAATCTTAGTGGGGAAGACTCATCACCTAAATATCACTCTTCCTACATTAACCTAAAAATGTAACACAGAGCCAATAAAAACAAAAATGAGTTTTTCTGAAACAGGCAGATTTATCTCAAGGTTCATATAGAAAAACAAACATAGCCAGGAAAGTCCTGAAAATTAAAGGTAATGAATGATAATTAACTTTACCAAATATCAAAACATGCTCTAAAGCCGGAGTAATTAAAACAATGTGTACTCAAACATAAATACACAGATTAATGTGCAGAACAGAAAGTCCAGAAATAGACCCAAATGTATATGGCATGTGGCAAGGTATATCACATATAGTAAAGGACATTTGAACAACTGGGAGGAAGGATGAATTGCTTATTACAAGGTTTTGCAACAAATGGGTGGCCCATTTGGGAAAAAATTAAGTTGGGCTCACACTTCTCACCAAAATAAATTCCAAATGGATAAAAGATATAAAGGTAAATAATGAAATTTAAAAAGTACTTTAAAAAACCATAGGGGAATTTTGCATACTCTTCTAATAGGGAAGATCTTTCTAGGTATGACAGAGAACCCAGAAGCCTTAAAAGTTCAATGAATGACCCAATAAAGAACCAATTTTTTTTAAAGATTTTATTTATTTATTTGACAGAGAAAAACAGCGAGAGAGGGAACACAAGCAGGCGGAGTGGGAAAGGGAGAAGCAGGCTCCCCGCTGAGCAGGGAGCCCGATGCGGGGCTCGATCCCAGGACCCTGGGATCATGACCTGAGCCAAAGGCAGATGCTTAACGACTGAGCCACCCAGGTGCCCCAGAACCAATTTCTTTTTCATGACAAAACCATCCTAAATAAAAAGAAATCACAATCTGGAAAAATATAACTGCAATTTATATCACGAACAAAGTGCTAAATTCCTTCATATATAAACCATTTTTACAAAATCAACCAAAGCCCTAAAGAAAAATAGGCAAAGAAAATGGAAATGGTCCTTCAACCTTATAGCAACAGGAGTGCTACAAATTCAAACAACCCCTGATATGAGTGTTCACTCTATTACTCTCTTTACTTTTCTAGAGGGTAAACTAAGTTTTGGAAGAAAAAATATACACAAAGAAATAATTTTTTCCCCTATCAAACTGGCAAAGATCAAACTATGTGCTATCACAGTGCCAGTGAGGGTGTGGATAAACAGGCACAGCCACACACAGCTAAGGAGCACAGGTGGACAAAACCTGTACAGAGGTCTTTCTGGTAAGAGCTAACAATTTTACAAAAGCACATACCCACCAACCCAGCAATCCTACCTCTGGTAAGTGACCAGATAGATGCACTTGGCCATGCCTCAAATGATGCATACAGAAGGTTACTCAGTGTTTCTGCACTAGCAAAATTTACAACACCTTATATGTCCATCAATGGAGCTCTGGCTAAATAAAGATACATCCTGACAATGGAATATTATCCAGTTGTGAAAGACAATGAGAAAGCTCTTATGTATTGATAATGAACTATCACAAACAGAAAAAAGCAAGGGATATAGTGTGCTTTCATGTAAAAGAAAAGAGCTCTCTGTGTGTTGGTCTGTATTATGCAAAGAACATCCCTGAACAGACACTGGAGAACTGGTAACACTGGCTGCCTCTGGGGAGAGGAAGTGGTGGCCAGGGGCAAGATGGAAGGGAAACTTTCCCGTGTATACTCTGTTGTTCCTTTTGAATTTTATGCCACGTGAATCTATTATTGCAGTGAAAAGCTAAAATTAAAAATAATGAACGCTTCCCTGTAGAAGCAGCAGCCTTCTTCTCTGAGCTTCTGGAACCGTGTATTTCCATCATGCCTGTATTCTTTCTGACTCTTTCAGCCTCCTCTGATTGACTGTGGTTTCTTTGGGAAAAAGGTCACTGCTGAATCACCTCTGTGTTCCCTAGAGCACGCAGCACCTCATTTGGTGCCGAGCGGAAAGTCACTGCAGGCCTGTTCACTATGCTAAACTAGTCCACTGGTGTAAACAGTTCATCCTTGGAGGAAAGATTTTCCTGAAAGTTGCTTTGTAAAGTGGACCAATGATTAGGACAGGAAATTCGGCTTCTGTAAGCATCAAAATTAGCCAAATAAGCCAGAACAATGCCCAGCAGAACAAATTAAAAGTACTAAAAAGAGAAAGAAGTTTCAATTCATGAATGAAAGCTGATTTCAGAGAATTTGAAGCCTGAAAATACATATATTCAAGACGACAATTACTGCCACATTTAGAATAATCATTGGGGGTGCCTGGGTGGTCCATTCGGTTAAGCATCTGCCTTCGGCTCGGGTCATGACCTGGGAGTCCGGGGATTGAGCCCCCTCCCTCCCCCTACCTGCTGTTCCCCCTGCTGGCTCCCCCTGCTCGTGCTCTCACGCTGTGTGCGCATGCTCTCTTAAATAAATAAAACCTTAAACAAAATAATAATTGGGATGGCACAGCAACACCCAGATTGAAGGGAAGACAAAATTATATTAACTGGTTGCGATGGTCATCACAAATAACCAAGTACATGATGCCGACCCTCTTCACAATTGGACATCAACAAATATATTAAAGATTTTCTTCCACAATGCCAGCTACCTACATTCTTATTCCCTCTTGAACTGGGCAGGAATGACTAACAAAGAGAATGAACTGACTCCTGCTAAGAATATGGGAAAAGAATTTGTTCCAAAGCTAGAAACAGGGGCGTCTGGGTGGCTCAGTTAGTTAAGTGTCCAACTCTTGATTTCAACTCAGGTCATGTTCTCAGGGTTGTGAGAGCCCCATGGCAGGCTCCATGCCCCATGCTCAGCGGGCAGTCTGCTTGAGATTCTCTCTCTCTCCCTCCCTCTGTCCCACCCCCGCCTGCCCACTTTCTCTCTAAAATAAATAAATAAATCTTTAAAAAAAAAAAAAAAGGCTAGAAACAACCCAAGAGCCCAATGGGACAGCCCTGTCATTTCACAAGAGCTCTGGCCCAGGCAGAGGGTGGCCTCAGTCTCAGTCCCAGCAGGTGCTGACAGGAGCCTGGCTAGGGCCAGCCACCAGCTCCCAGCTACACAGGGGCGACCTCATCCACATCCACACAGCACGGAGGCACCTCGCCTGGCTTCCTGACAGATGTGTGGCCTGCTGGAGAGCACCATGGTCCTTGACAGCTTACCCCAAAGTGGCGGTGTGATGAGTCTCTTTTTTATTACTGTCTCAAAAGTTTTTAATACAAATGCTGCATGGAAAATGTCTCCATTCCCAACACAGATGTGCAAAAGCACTGTTTGTGAGGGGAAGAACTGCAAACAAGAGAGTATAGATTAGGTTCAACTGGAGCCCTTCTCCTTGGCACAATCTTTTCAACAAACGGTGCTGGGAAAACTGGAGAGTCACTATGCAAAACAGTTAAGTTGAACCCTTACATCACATACAAAAATTCAAAATGCATCAAAGACCTAAACAAAGAGCTAAAACTAAAAAACTCTTTTTATTTTATTTTATTTTATTTACTCGGGAGAGAGAGAATGAGAGAGAAAGCATGAGCAGGGAGAGGAGAGGGAGAAGCAAGCTTCCCACTGAGCAGGGAGCGCACACTAGGCTTGATCCCAGGACCCCACTGAGCTGAAGACAGATTCTTAACCGACCGAGCCACCCAGGCGTCCCTAAAACTATAAAACTCTTAAAAGAAAGTAGGGTAAAAGCTTCATGACACTGGATTTAAAAAGGACTTCGTGGATATGACACCAAAAACAGAGGCAAAAAAAAAAACAACACAAAAAAACAAACTGGACCTCAAAAAATTACTAATTTTTGTGCAACAAAGGAAACTTCCAACAGAGTGAAAAGACAACCCACAGAATGGGAAAAAGTATTTGCAAATCATATCTAATAAGGAATTAATATCCAGAATAAAGAACTTTTATAACCTGGCAACAAAAAAACAAACAACCCTATTCAAAAATGGGCAAAGGACTTGAACAGACATTTCTCTACAGAAGATATACAGATGGCCAATAGGCACATAAAAAAATGCCCAACATCACTAATCATTAGGGAAATGCAAATTAAACCCTAATGAGATACCACTTCACAACTACTAGGATGGCTCTTATTAAAAAATAAAAACAAACAAATGAAAATGGGAAATGAGTGTTGGTAAGGATGTGAAGTAACCGGGAACTCTTGTGCATTACTGATAGAATATAAAATGGGGCAGCTGCTGTGGGAAATAGTTTGGCAGTTCCTCAAAAAGCAAAACACAGAATTACCAAATGATCCAGCGATTCCTCCCTGGGTATATATCCAAAGAACTGAAAGTAGGGATTTGAACCGATGCCTGTATACTCATGTTTATAACAGCATTATTCACAACACGCAAAAGGGAGAAATAATCCAAATGTTCACTGACAGATGAAGGGATAAGTAAAATGTGGATATACATACAAGAGAATATTATTTGACCCGAAAAAGGAATGAAATTCTGATACATGCTACAACATGGAGGAACACTGAAAACACTGTGTTAAGTGAAATAAGCCACGTACAAAAGGACAAGCATAATATGATTCCACTTATACAAGGGACCTAGAATGGGCAAATTCAGAGACAGAAAGTAGAGTAGTGGTTGCCAGGGGTTTGGGGGAGGGGAGAATGAGAAGCTGTTTAATGAGTACAGAGTTTCTGTTTGGAATGATGAAAACCTGGAAATGGACAGTGGTGATGGTTGTATAACACTATGGATCTATCTGATGCCACCAAAATGGTACACTTAAAAATGGTTAAAATGGTGCTCACTTCGGCAGCACACACTACTAAAACTGAAACGACAGAGAGAAGATTGGCATGACCCCTGAGCAAGGATGACACACAAATTTGTGAAGCATTCCATATATTTTTTTAAAAATGGTTAAAATGGTAAATTTTGTTATGTATATTTTAGCACAAAAAAATTCATCAAATAATTTAGAAAGAAAAAAAAGAAAAATATAAAAAGAGGAAGAGAAGAGAATATGGATGAAGCAAGTGTGCCCCAAGTTAATGAGTAAATGATAGAACTGAGTGACAGACACACAAAGGCTCACTGCTCTCTGCTTTTGTATATATTTGAATTTTACCACAATGAACATTAATAAACAAGGAAGTCCTTCAGAATGTGCCAAAAGAGAAAAAAGAATTTATCCCCTTACAAAATTTAGCAAGATTGAATACACAAGATTCAAAGACCTGGGGCACCTGGTTGGCTCAGATGGAAGAGCATGTGATTCTTGATCTGAGGGTTGTGAGTTTGAGCCCCACTTTGGGTGTAGAAATTATTAAAAAAAAAAAAAGTTCAAAGACCCAAACTTAAGACGGAAAACTATAAAATTCTTGTAAGAAAACACAGGGCAGGGGATGCCTGGCTGGCTCAGCAGGTACAGCATGCAAATCTTGATCACAGGGTCATGAGTTCGAGCCCTGCACTGAGTGCAGAGATTACTTAAAAAAAAAAAATAGGGCAAAAGTTTCAATGACATTGGACTTAGCAATGATTTCTTGGATATGACACCAAGAACACAGGCAACAAAAGAGAAAAAAAACAAATTGGACTTCATAAAAATTTTTAAATTGTGTGCATCCAAAGACACTATCAACAGAGTAAAAAGGCAGCACACAGAAAATATTTACAAATCAAGTATCTGATAAAGAGATTACTGTCCCGAATACATAGAGAACTCCTAAGACTCAACAGCAACAAAAAACAATCTGATGTAAAATGAATAAACATTTCTCCAAAGATACACCAATGGCTAACAAGCACATGAAAAGATGCTCAACATCACCACCCATTAGGGAAATGCAAATCAAAACTACAATGAGATACCATCTCACACCCACTAGGATGGCTACCATCAAAAAACAAAAACAAAACAAAACAGAAAATAACAAGTGTTGGCAAGGATGTAGAGAAATTGGAACCCTGTGTATTGCTGGTGAGACTGTAAAACACCGTGGAAAACAGTATGGTGGTGCCTTAAAAAATTAATCACAGAATTACCATATAATCAATTCCACTTATGTATATACCCAAAACAGAAAACAGGAACTTGAACAAATATTTGTACACCCATGTCCACAGCAGCATTATTCATACTAGCCAAAAGGTAGAAACAACACAAATGTCCATCATGGATAAATGGATAGACAAAATGTGATATATAAATTCCACGGACTATTATTCGGCTTTAAAAAGGAAGGAAATTCTAACACACGCTATAACATGGATAAACCATGAGGACAGCATGCTAAATGAAACACGCCGGTCACAAAAAGACAAATACCATATGATTCCACTCACATGAGGTACTTAGAGTCGACAAAATCATAGATAGGAAGTAGAATGGTGGTTGCCAGGGGCAGGGGGAAGGAAGGAATGGGTAGTTGGTGTTAAATGGGCACGGAGTTGGGCACGGAGTTCCAGGGTTGCAAGATGAAAAGAGGAACAGAGAAGGATGGTTGTGATGATGATTGTGACAGTTGCATATTATGTATTTAATACCGTTCAACTGTACAGTTACAATTATTAACATGGTAAGTTTTATGTGTATTTACCACAATAGATTCAACAACAACAACAAAGAATGAGTACACAGGAGGAGACAGGGGAAGACAGGGTTAGGAGGAATTCCGGTGGAAGAAAGGCAATAGGATGGGAATACACATTTGGTCACAATATAACCACAGTAATCTTTAGAACAGGGATGAAATGTGTTCTATATTTTATGGTAAAATCTGAAAGAGCAAAATAAGTAGCCATTAAACAGAACATATATTATAAGCCAAAAGTAATCTTAAAAGCACAAGCCATAGAACTCTGAACACAAACGGGACTCTGAGCTCCCTAATAGCCAACACAGAGAGAGAACCAATATTGACATAGTTCACGGTATACTTTAGACAAAATCAAAGCAGTGGCTTAGGAGAGGCACAGTCGACTACTCCAGGTACTGAACCTGAAGAAATTTCTAACTGGCCTCACAGATTTTCTTGGGGACTCCTCAGATAGATCTCAATGCAAGCCGATGGGGCCATGCAAAGTCAGTTTACTAAAAAGCTGGAAGAGGGGCCAGAATTATGCTGCTTCCTAATGATCTGGCTTCACTCAAAGACACTGAGTCTGGAACATTGCCTGGAACATTAGCATTAAAACACCTTCCAGCACATTGCCTGGAACATAAGCATTAAAACACCTTCCAGCACAGTCTGATGAATGTTCTTTCTCTCAATTGAGCTTCGGATGGTATCTGGGAGAAGAATTCAAGATTATCCTTCCTGACAGGAATGAGATGCAACTCATTCCTGTTGCTTGCTAAAGGTAGGTCTTGGTGTTTCCAATAGTCACTGTCGCAGGGATGACAAATCAGAATGCCTGTCCAAACCCAACCAGGGCTCAGACTGGAAGAAGGGACGTCATCACCCATGGAGACGAGGCGGCATCAACGTGAGCTGGTAGGGGAGAAGGGCTGGGTAGGCCAGCTTGGGGAAGATCATGAGAGCAGGGGATATACTGAAGACTACTGAGGAGGGCCACGACTGGAGACTTTCTGAGTGACAGTGCAGTCTTCTGAAAGGTGCAGCCCAAGCCCACAGCCAAACACAACAAGCTGCTCAAAGAATCAAGTTTTTGGGAAATGTAGAAATAAATGAGATTTTAAGTTTTAAAAAAACAAAAATGATGCAGAATAGTGTTTTACAGAAAAAGATGTTTACACGTAACAGAAAATGGATACAAAACAGTATGATCCCATTATAAAGAGAGGGAACAAGAGAATGAGCAAGAATGAAGCCTGCTAGTGGTCACCACTGTGATTACAGATAAAAACTGTGCGTGTGCACGCCTGCCTATTCATTGTTCTTCAACACGGACAACTGGTATTAAAAACAAAAACAAAAAACACTTCTAACTCCTCAAGAAATTTAGAAATACAGTATTGCAGCAAAAAAATATAAATAGTAGTATCACTGAGAATGAAATCTTAATTATGACATCTTTTAAAAATAAGGGGAACTGTCTAAAAACAAGAGCCAGTTATGTACTTGGCAAAACTGTAACATCCGACTGACTGATGCTGATGGGATTCAGTGTGAAACATGTAAGTACTGGCATCGTGCTCTGGTTTCAGGTGTGCTTATATGGAGCCCTGGCTCATGGTTCCGTAGACCAGCAGCAGCAGCCTGAGAACTTGCTTGAAATTCAAATTCCAAGGTCTATCTCTGACCTACAGAGTCAGAGACTCTAGTGAAGTAGGATTAAAACAAGGTGATTCTAATTCACACTAAAGCCTGAGAACCACTGGTATGAATAATGTCTCACGTGTCTAGCGAGGAGAATATATTTCTTGCTCAAATCCCTTTCTGTTATTTTAACCTGAACTCCTGAACAAACACTAATCTATTCAATTGTGAAATAAGCTGGAAGAGAATGTAAGATATTTTTTAAGTTAGGTAGAATTCTGGAATTGCTTATTTTGATACAACATACCAACAACTGCTGTGGAGTGACCTGAAGAAAATCCAATCTCGTTTGTAAAGAATCAACATATTTGGAATTTCAATATATCTAAATATCATCTAAGATTTGCAAATACTCTAAAGTTAACAGCACAGGGGCACCTGGGTGGCTCACTCTTTAAGCGTCTGCCTTCGGCTCAGGTCATGATCCCAGGGTCCTGGGATCGAGCCCCGCATCGGGCTCCCTGCTCCACAGGAAGCCTGCTTCTCCCTCTCCCACTCCCCCTGCTTGTGTTCCCTCTCTTGCTGTGTCTCTCTCTGTCAAATAAATAAATGAAATCTTAAAAATAAAGTTAACAGCACAAATATGACTATTACAACTACCACATTTACGTTAACTGATTATTTTAGTCTCTTTTATTTCTGACTGACATTAACAGGTTTAAAATAGAAGAGGTTCAACAAAATTTTATTTATTTTTAAAGATTTTATTTATTTGACAGAGAGAGACACAGCGAGAAAGGGAACACAAGCAGGGGGAGTGGGAGAGGGAGAAGGAGGCTTCCCACGAAGCAGGGAGCCCGATGCGGGGCTCGATCCCAGGACCCTGGGATCATGACCCGAGCCGAAGGCAGACGCTCAACAACTGAGCCACTCAGGCGCCCAAGGTTCAACAAAATTTTAATTTCAAAAGGGATATATCAGTCATTATAGCTCCAAATTTAAGACTGCTGCTTGAGACATAAAGACTATTAAAATACTAGATCCTCTTTCACAAAATTGTGACTGCAATTTTTAAAATAATTTATAATTGGTTATTAATATGAAATACCATTCTTGGGGCACCTGGGTGGCTCAGTCGGTTAAGCATCTGCCTTCTGCTCAGGTCGTGATCCCAGATCTCAGAGATCTCATGATCTCCTGGGATGAAGCCCTACATCTGGCTCAGCGGGGAATTGGCTTCTCCCTTTGCCCCTCCCCTCCTCATGTGCACAATCTCTCAAGTAAACTAAAAGTTTAAAAAAAAATATGAAACACTCTCCTGATTATGTGGAATTACACTGAACTTCACTAAACTTCCAATGCAGGAACAAATGATTAGCACAATACCTTACATATTTGATACAAATGCTAAATATCAAATAAAATCAGTGGTTTCCAAATGTTTTTTGATTTGAATCCCCAACAAGAATTTGAGTATATGTCCCAATATATATATATTCATATGTGTTTGTACTACTGTAATATATAGTGTACATTATAAAATAACCTAATAAAAATTCAGTAAAGCTAAAATAAACACATAGATAAGTTCTGATTTTTTTTTTCCCTGAGACCTCCATGCACTCTTGATGCATGCACACACCCCCCGTCTTTGGACTCCACTGTAAAGCTTATGAAATGGCCCAGCACCCCCACAAGCATGCTCAGGCAGCGCCCCTGCCCACTGCTGTCTCCTTCCTGCTGACTTCCACATCTCTGACTTGGGTCTGTGATGCTGGCTTCTTCCCTTCACCCCGTCACCTTCTCCTGCTACCTCTCACCTGCCAATGGGCAACAGGAGAAGACTGTGAGGCCAGGAGGTGCGAGACGAGCATAAAAGCATGGACTCTAGGGCACCTGGGTGGCTCAGATGGCTAAGCGTCTGCCTTCGGCTCAGGTCATGATCCCAGAGTCCTGGGATCGAGTCCCGCATCGGGCTTCCTGCTCCTTGGGAGCCTGCTTCTCCCTCTGCCTCTCTCTCCCTCTCTGTCTCTCATGAATAAATAAAATCTTTAAAAAATAAATAAAAATCAAAAGCATGGACTCTATTGTCAAGCAAATCTGGGTTTGCACCTGGGGTCTGCCTCTAACTAGGAGGTGACCCAGGACCAGTCAGGTAACATCTGTAAAACTCATCATTAAGGGGGGGAGGGGTGACAATAGTATCTCACCTCGTTACTATGATTGAGATAAGCTATTATTAGAGCACCTAGCACAGTACACCTAGACAGCACAGGTGTTCAATAAATATTTTATTCACTACTTCAGGTGGCAAAAAAAAAAAAAAAGTCACCTGGACTTTGTTTCATCAGCCAACTCAGGAAGGAAGCGAGTTACAGTGGAAGAGCTCAGGCGGTAGAGTCTGGCAGATCTGGTTTGAAGGCCTAATCCACTACTTACAAGCTGGGTGACCCTGGAAACCCAGCTTCGCTCTAAGGGGCAGTCCTTTCATCTGTTCAAATGGAAGTGATAACATAAACCATATACAAAATACCTGTGAGAGCCAATATAACTAACCCTGGCCACAGCAAATGGCTACCAATGGTGAGAGTAAACAAACAGCACATAAACCTAAGTGTAATTCCAGGGTCCTCAGGACACATTCATGTGCATGGCTAGATAACTAAGAGTAAGCCTCCCTAAAGTCTGCCACCAAACGTTAATAAATGCATGAGTACTGAACCCCACAGGCATGGTTTGCTTCCCGACTGGACAGTTTACTTGCTCATATATGACCTCAGGCAATTCATCACCTTTCTGCCCCCATTCTTTTAGTCATAAACTAGGAGTCGACTTTATATCCCCCTCATAACAGTAAACTAGTCTAGATGATGGGGATGGGGGGGAGGGCCAAACCAATGATTATAAAGCACGTGGAGACCTCAGGAGAGGTGCTGTGTTTGCGCAACAGCAAAAGAAAAGAGAGAGCTCTCAAACACCAGATTAGTTCATAATAAATGAGAAGTAATTCTTTCAATCTATGACCAAAAGAATGACTATGAAGATACATTTATATATATATTTTGTTTTACATCGTGTGCCTACTGGGAATGCTGCAAATGTGTAAAACACCTAAAACCCAAACTATATTAACATACTTAAAAAGATACAGGTCACATGGGCCCAGGTGTCTCAGTCAGTTGAGCAGCTGACTCTTGTATCAGCTCAGGTTTTGATCTCAGGGTCATAAGTTCAAGCCCCCGGTTGGGATCCACCATAGAAAAAAAATACAGGTCAGATGGTAACTACTCTTGTGGTGAGCACAATGTACAGAGCAGTTGAATCACTGTTGCACATCTACAAATAATGTAACATTGGAGTGTAACAACTACACTCCAAAAATTTTTTTAAATGGCACCATAAAAAAGGAATAAACAAGACAAAGTTCATCGGTTAAGCATCACTCAGGAACACTAACCAGACATTCTTGACCATAGTTTCAATCATTAGCAGGATATCCTGAGACAGCAGCACACCAGTAAGACACCCTATGACCAAACTCCAAAAGAGATCTGGTCAGATAAAAGAAACACACACAAAACTAACATCATTAGGGAAAACTTTCCTAGGTCTTCTTCACAAGAATTATTACAAAATCCCCAGGAAGAGTTTAATCACGCAGCTTTGTCACCATAGAAGGTGGGAGAGCAAGTAGCAATGAAGGGGAACTCCTGGAGCCCCCGCAGGGACCCTCCGCCCCTCCGGCCAACAGCCTTTCCACCTGTGCAACTTTGCGCTTCAAACGGTCCAGGCTCCCTGCAACTCGTGCCACCGTGACATTATAATCCCCTATGATATATTGAGATAATAAACACAAGGCAACACAGTAAACACAGGCAACGTGAGTGAGCAAAGTTTGGGCTTGGGCAAAACTAGAAGCCAAGCAAAACCCAGCAAAGCAGCTACGTGTTGCCTCAAAACCAGACAGCCCCAAAGCGGCAGGAGTGGACAACATGATCTCCCCCGCACTCTGGAAAATCCAGACAGCTCCAAAGCAGGTTCTAGAAGCGGCGGCTTCCCGGGGACGCCGGGCCAGGGGCCGCCGCGGCGCGACCCCGTCTCCCGGCAGTGGTCACCCGGGGCCAGGAGCTGGGTGGGGACACGAGGGCGCGGGCGGGGGCGCGGCCGGGGTGGGGGTGGGGACGCGGCGGCCCGGCCCCCTCTCTGGGCTGCGGTCTCCCGGCCCGCACGGCTGCTGGACAGCGCCCACGCCCGCGCGCCCGTGTCCCCGGCGGCCCCCACCCCCGACCTCCCGGGGCCGCGCGGCCGGAGGCCCGAGCCGGGGCCCGCGGACAGGCGACGTGGGGACACGCGCGGCGGTACCTGTGGCGGCAGCAGCTCCCGGGAGGCGGGGGCGGGGGCGGGGGGGGG
>NW_027397077.1:4909923-5040151 GCF_003265705.2 Callorhinus ursinus
GGCAGCAGCGGCGGCGGCGGCGGGGGCGGGGCGCGGCGTGCGCGCTCCCGGCCCGCGGTCCGGTGCGTGGTGCCCGCCCTCTCTCTCCCGGCCGCCCGGCGCCCGCGCAGCTCTCCGCCCCTTCACCTCTCACCTCCTACCTTTCCCCTCCCGCCCTCACCGCCCCCCGCACGTGCTCCAGCGGCGCGCACATGCGTAGTCGAGCCCCGCCCATCGCTCCCGCTCGCCCCCTGGCGGACGCTCGCCAGGCCACCCGGAGGGAGGGAGAGGTGGCGGTCCCGGGCGGGGCGGGGCTTGAAGATGGGGCAGGGCCCTGTGGACCGCACCAGGACTTGACAGCACCTTCCGGAGAATTACCAAGAACGCGCGCAAGATGCCTAGGTCCCCGTTTAAAACAGCAAAAAATTAAAAACAACAATACAGATGCTCAACAAATACAGATGGGTCGAATAAATTCTGTCCATTTCCCTACAGCCTTTTTTTTTAAAGATTTGAGAGAGAGAGCACGAGAGGGGGGAGGGTCAGAGGGAGAAGCGGACTCCCCACTGAGCGGGGAGCCCGATGTGGGACTCGATCCCGGGACCCCAGGATCATGACCTGAGCCGAAGGCAGTCGCCCAACCAACTGAGCCACCCAGGTACCCTCCCTATAGCCTTTCTAAAGGACAAGTTTTATGAATACTTACTGATGTTGAAACCTGTTCCTGAAAGATGGTTCAAAATGAACTGTAGAGTACAATCTCATTTTTACTGAAAGCCATCCACGGAGAAGGAAGGGTCTGGGTGCTGCTGATGTGTAGTGGGTGGATATATCTGGGTTGCAGATTTAGGGTGTTGGGTTTTTCCATTCTCCGATTGGCATTTAACCATTTCACACGGACCGTGTCTTTGTTGGAATCGCATAGCTCCATCCACTGAGCGTTTGCTCTGTGCTGGATGCTGAGCTGAGTACTTATCTGAGCATCCTGAAAACCCCGAGGGAGGTCTCCTTACTGGGTCTCATACAAGGGGAACGGGGGGGGGGGGGCTTCACCCGCTGTGGGAACACGCGTCCCGGCCCGCCCAGCGCTGGCCAACCCGGGATGCTGTGCGCTGAGACTGCCCAGGGCCTGCACTCAGGGACCTCGATCGCAATCCCCTCGCCCTCACGGAACCGGGTCTCGAGTGTCAGGGATCAGCCCCAACCCAACTCCGCTGCCCTGGGCATCCTCAGCTCAGCCACACCCACCCCAGGCAGCCCCTGCTCCTGCCCTCAGAGGCTGCAGCTCTGGGATGGCATAAGGTGTAGACATAGCACAACGCGAGGTGGGACTCAGAATTGGCCCTTCTGCCGGTCCAGCCCCCTGCCCCCTTCTAAGCCTTCTTCAAAGAGACATACCCTCTCCTCCACACCCATCCATTTCCACTGCACTCAGGACCATCTCTCCAAGGTCGATGGTGTCTTGACTCCCTCCCTGCCCACCACACTATTGTCAGAAGGAAATTAAACAATAGTGGGGACAACTAGCCTTGGTCTAAAGTGGCCTTTAAGATTTTGCCCTGTATTCAGGATTGGCTTCTGGTTTCAGATGGGACTTTGTAGAGGTCACCTGGGGAGAGTACTCGAGTAAAGTCATTACGATTGATTATTTCCTTGCTCCCTTCTCCGTGAGTGGTCAGATCATACACACAGCCAGGCCCTCTGTCAAGGGACTGTGGTGTCTCCCTGGAGGGTGAGTGCACTGCCCTCTCCATTGGTAGCTTTGGCCACGTGTCTGGCTTTGGCCAACAGAGTGTGAGTGAACAGGACCTGCACAGGCCTGGCAGAAGCTCTGAGAGCCATTGGCTGGGAGAATGAGCCTCTCATTCTCTCCCTTAGCCAGGGGGACAGCAGTGCCACCTTGGGACTGCTCCTTCCAGCTGGGTCCCAAATTGAGAGGTCATGGAGCAGAACAAGCAATGACCCATAGTTTCAAACATGTAACTTAAATGAAGAATATGTCTGTACATTTAAGTCACTGGGATTTGGAGTCTGCTTGTTACTACAGAAGAGTTCTAAGTGGTGGAGTCAGGGTCTTAGTCTTGTTTTTTTTAAAATAAATCTTACCTGTTTTAAGTGTTCGATGATTTCCAGTATATGCGAAGTGCAACCATCACCACATTCTAACCTTAGAACATTTTCATCCGGCCAAAAAGAAACCTACTGGAGTCATTTCCCATTCTCACACCCAGTCCCATGGAATAGTGTGCTATCAGATCTTTTGTGTCTGGCATGGTGTTTTTGAGGTTTATCCATGTTGTAGCATGTTGCAGCACTTCATTCCTTTTAATTGCCAAATAGCATTCCACTGTAGGGCTGTACTGCATATTGTCTGTCTATCCATTCATCAGTTGATGGATATTTTGTTTCCACTTTTGGGCCATTGTGAATAACACTGCTGTGAACATCCACATACAAGTGTTTATGCTTTCATTTCTCTTGGGTATATACATGGGAACTGAATGGCTGAGTCATATGGTAAATCTATGTTAAGAAACTTCCAAACAGGAGCACCTGGGTGGCTCAGTCATTAAGCGTCTGCCTTCGGCTCAGGTCATGATCCTGGGGTCCTGGTGTCGGGCTCCCTGCTCAGCAGGGAGCCTGCTTCTTCCTTTCCTCCCTGCTCATGCTCTCTCTTGTTATCTTTCTCTCTTTCTCTCAAATAAAGTCTTAAAAACAAACAACTGCCAAACTGTTTTCCAAGGTGGCTGCACCATTTTACATTCCCACCAGCAATACCTGAGGGCCCCAATTTCTCCATCTCCTTGTTAACCCTTGAAATTGTCAGTCTTTTCACTACAGCCATGTTAGTGATTACACAGTGGCAACTCATGGTGGTTTTTATTTGTATTTTGCTAGTGGGTAATGGTATTGAACATATTTTTATGTGCCTGTTGGTCATCCCCATGTCTGCTTGGGTGAGATGTTTATTCAACTCTTTTGCCTATTTTTTTTTAAAGATTTTATTTATTTATTTGACAGAGAGAGAGAGACACAGTGAGAGAGGGAACACAAGCAGGGGGAGTGGGAGAGGAAGCAGGCCTCTCGCGGAGCAGGGTGCCCGATGCGGGGCTCGATCCCAGGACCCTGGGACCATGACCTGAGCCAAAGGCAGATGCTTAATGACTGAGCCACCCAGGTGCCCCTCTTTTGCCTATTATTTAACTGGGTTGTCTTCTTAATGAGGTGTAAGTTTTTTATATATTCTGGACACAAGTCTCTTATGGTATATATGATTTACAAATAATTTTGTAAAAAAATAGAATGATAACTATTTCAGAAATAAAGTACTAAAACTGGCACAACAAAGAAAAGTTATCATATATAAAGACCAATAACAAAGAAATATTTTTAAGCTGTCTCCAAAAAATTGCTTGACCTTGACCAACGCAAGTCCTAATTCGGGAAAAAATACACTAAGAATTTTAGGGCATACAAAAGGTAGCGAATTCCTCAACATGGTTTATGAAGCATATATTGCTCTTTTTAAAAAAAAAAGATTTATTTATTTATTTAAGAGAGAGAGTATGGAAGGTGAAGAGAGAGAATCCTCAAGCCGACTGCCCGCCAAGCACAGAGCCTAACATGGGGCTCAAACCCAGGATCCTGGAGATCATGACCTGAGTCAAAACCAAGAGTCAGATGCTCAACCGAATGAGCCACCTAGGTACCCTGAAGCATATATTGTTCTAATGCTCAAACACAGCCAAGCTAACAGGTAAGCAAAAAATTATAGTTCATGTTTGCTTACAAATACAGATTGCATAATATCTCAATAATATTAATTTAAAAATCTTAGCAAGGGGCGCCTGGGTGGATCAGTCAAATAAATAAATAAAATAAAAAACAAAATAAAAATAAAAAAATAAAAATCTTAGCAAGCCTAACATAAACAGCAGGTTATAGACACTACAACACATACCAGCAAGAAAAAGCTATAAAAGGAACTTAGGGCTCACACAACAGAGAGATGCTCAACACATCCACAGGAAAAAGAGTGCCGATACCTCAGTGAGGCTGAGAAAGTACAGAGTTCACTAATGATTACTGGTTAAACTCTAAAGGGGGGGCAGGAGATTGAGGAGGAGCATTTCTTTTTCCTTTCCCTTTCCAAGATTTCACTGACTTGATAATTTATGTATTTTAAAAATTAAAAATTACTATAAAAATGCTTCCTATTCTCTTAAAAACAGAAATTAAGACAACAAATACCTTCACATCACTCTTAACAAATTTCAAAATGCTGACTGAAGTTATTCAGGGGAAATAAACTATTGGAGCCATGTCAAACTAAAAAAACTTTTACATAGCAAAGAAAACCATTAACAAAATGGAAAAGCAACTGACTGAATAGAAGAAATTTTTGCAAATAATATATGTGATTAGGAGTTAATATCTAAAATACATAAAAAACTCCTACAACTCAACACAACAAAAAAAGTCCAATTAAAAAATGGGCAGAGGACCTTGAATAGACATTTTTCAAAGACACCCAGACGGCCAACGGACTCATGAAAAGATGCTCAACATCACTCATCAAGGAAATGCAAATCAAAACCACAATGAGGTATCACTTCACACCTGTCAGAATGGCTACAATCAAAAACACAAGAAATAACAAGTATTGGGGAGGATATGGAGAAAAAAGGAATTCTCAGGCACTCTATTTTTTTAAAGATTTTATTTATTTATTTGAGAGAGAGAGAGAGAGTGAGAGAGCCCAAGAGGGGGTAGAGTCAGAGGGAGAAGCAGACTCCCTGCTGAGCAGGGCGCCCAATGTGGGACTAGATCCCAGGACTCCAGGATCATGACCTGAGCCAAAGGCAGTCGCTTAACCAACTGAGCCACCCAGGCACCCTCTCAGGCACTCTTGATGAGAAGGTAAATTGGTGCAGCCACCAAGGAAAACAATAGGGAGGTTCCGCAAAAAATTAAAAATAGAAACACTATAACACCATATGACCCAGTAATTCTACTTGTGGGTATTTACCCAAAGAAACCAAAGACACTAATTTAAAAAGATAATGCACCCTTATGTTTATTGCCAAGATATGGAAGCAATTCAAGTGTCCATCGATAGATGAATGGATAAAGATGTCACACACACACACACACACAAACACTGGAATATTACTTAGCTATAAAAAAGAATAAACTGGGGCACCTGGGTGGCTCAGATGGTTAAGCATCTGCCTTCGGCTCAGGTCATGATCTCAGAGTCCTGGGATCAAGCCCCGCATCAGGCTCCCTGCTCAGTGGGAAGCCTGCTTCTCCCTCTTCTCCTGCTCCCCCTGCTTGTACTCTCTCGCTCTGTTGAATAAATAAAAAAAATCTTAAAAAAAAAAAAATGAAATACTGCCATTGGTGAAAACACGGATGGACCTAGAGGGTACTATGCTAAGTGAAATAAGTCAGAGAAAGACAAATACCGTATGATTTCACTTATATGTGGAAACTAAAAACAAATAAAAAACAGAAACAGATTCATAAATCCAGAGAACTGGTGGTTGCCAGAGGGGGGGTGGGGAGGGGGACGGGCAAAATAGGTGAAGGGGATCAGGAGGTACAACTTCCAGTTATAAAATAAGTAAGTCACAGGGTGCAAAATACAGCGTGAGAAATTTAGTCAATAATAGTGTAATAACTTTGTTGGTGACAGATGACAATTACCATTACTTGTATGGTGGTATTTCATAATGTATGTAACTGTCGAATCACTATGTTGTACACCTGAAACTAATGATGTAAGTTAACTATACTTCTATAAAAAAATTTTCCCTATTTAAAGGAAAATAAGCAAGGTTGGCATTATTTGTAGGTGTTAATATCTGAAAAAAGGAAAACAAGAAAAAATATCTAAAAATTCAGGAATCTCAATTAGAAAATTATTAGAATAGTTTAGAAAAACTGTAGAATAACTTATATTTTAAAAAGTCAACTACATCCCTATGTCAAAGACACCATAGAAAAATCCACAAAATCGGGGGCACTTGGGTGGCTCAGTTAGTTGGTAGGCATCCAGCTCTTAATCTCAGCTCAGGTCCTGATCTCAGGGTCACGGGTTCAAGCCCTGTGTTGGGCTCCACGCTGGGTGTGGAACCTACTTAAAAAAAAAAAACAAAAAACTAAAAACTAAAAAATTCCACAAAACCAGATCATTTGTTTTCCAATAAAATAAAAAAAATTTAATAAGAGGGTATTAATTTCTTCACTAGTTTTTTAAATAAAATTACACAACTACAATTTTAAAAACAAGAGCAAAAAATCCTTGAAGGATACTTTACAGAGCTTGATAACGTGCTGGTGAAATTCATCTGGATAAATAAGCAGGCAGATATCCTTTTAATAAAAGCTCTTGAGAGCACACATATACTAACCTTTCAATACCTACTAAGAACAAATTTCAGAAAAGCTCAATTTTAAGAACTTTACATATAAATAAACCCAAACTACATAACAAGAAAGGATCACTACTTTTCAGTAAATACTGTTGGGCTATTTAGTTACCAGCACGAAGACAAATTACAATACTGTAGCAAATTCTAAATAAGTTAATTTGAGGGGTGCCTGGGTGGCTCAGTCGGTTGAGCATCATGCCTTCGGCTCAGGTCATGATCCCAGGGTCCTGGGATGGAGCCCTGCATTGGGCTCCTTGCTCAGCAGGGAGCCTGCTTCTCCCTCTGCCTGCCACTCCCCCTGCTTGTGTGCTCTCTCTCTCTGACAAATAAATAAAATCTTTTTAAAAAATAAATTAATTTGAAGCATATTTTAAAAATTATTTTAAACTAGAAACAACAACAACAAAGAACAGCACCTTCATTCCATTCAGGAAGGAAAATACCTCTCCTGAATCCTGAAGAACTAAGGTACCATCAGAGACAAAATAGGAACAATTCCAAGGTCTTGTTCAAATAGTATTGCCTCGGGGCACCTGGGTGGCTCAGTCTGTTAAGCAGCTGCCTTTGGCTCAGGTCATGATCCCAGGGTCCTGCGCTCAGGCCCCACATTGGGCTCTTGCTCAGTGGGGAGCCTGCTTCTCCCTCTGCCTGCCCTTACCCCTGCTTGTGTACTCTCTCTCTCAAATAAATAAATAAAATCTTAAAAAAAAACCAAAAACAAATAGTATTGCCTCCATAATTTCTTCCCCAATTCTCTGCTCCCTTAACAAAAGCAAAAAAGTGATGGGGAAATAATCACTCTTTCCTGTGACCATCAGCCGGTCACCGTCCATTACTTGCATTGTTTTATGGCCCTCATCTTCTCCACTGTGTCACATCACTTAAGTGATTGTTGCTTAGCCCCCATCAGAGCACAGCAGGTGCCTTTAAGACTGTCTCTATCTTAATGGCCCCTTATATAAAAACAGGCGGTCCACAAATATTTCTTGAACTAATGCATATCGGAATAGAAAACAAATCTTTCTGAAGATAAAATGTTTTTTAAAGTAGAAAAATATATACATGAACAAATGATAAAATCCTTTCCAAACTACTACAAGGAATGAATAAAACAAGGTTGACCCCAGGTTCTAATTGATAAGTGATTAAGGGTGAGGAATACATTCTCCACACATGGGAAAATACAGAGAGAAAATCATATTCTAGCCATTAATGTCCATTTTCCCACAACTCTGCACAACTATTAAATTAGTAAAAAATAAGTTAAATCCAACGTTGGTGGAGGAAAACTTATAAATCACTGTTAACTGGCTCCATCATTCTGAAGAACGATCTGTACCACGTGAGGGCCAGTCCATGTTTTTTGTTTTTTTAAACATTTTTTTTTAAGATTTTATTTATTTTTTTAATTAAGTAGGCTCCACACGCAGCATGAGGCTTGAACTCAGGACCCGAAGCCAAGAGTCACATGCTCTACCAACTGAGCCAGCCAGGTGCCCCAATCCATGCTTTAATTCAGAAATTCCACTTCAGGGAGAAGACTAAAATTTCATCATCCCTCACTTTCATAGGCCCCTTCCCCTGCTTTATTATTTTTTTTTAAGTTTTTTTTTTTTATTCATTTGACAGAGAGAGACACAGCGAGAGAGGGAACACAAGCAGGGGGTGGGGGAGAGGGAGAAGCAGGCCTCCTGCAGAGCAGGGAGCCCGATGCGGGGCTTGATCCCAGGACCCTGGGATCATGACCTGAGCAGAAGGCAGACGCGTAATGACTGAGCCACCCGGGCGCCCCTTATTTTTACTTTTTAAAGTTTATTTTTTTTAGTAATCTCTACACCCAAGGTGGGGCTCGAAATCACAACCCTCAGATCGAGTCACATGCTCTACAGATTGAGCCAGCCAGGTGCCCCTTCCCTGTTTTATTTACAGCACTTAACACAGTCTAACTCTACATAAATTACTTCTCAATTTGTTGCAGGCAGGGACCTGCTTTGTCATGGTCATACCCTCAGTGCCTAACAGCAGCCTGCCATATAGAAAGTATTCAATATTTGCTGAGTGACTGAATGAAAGTTCTAAAGAAACAAGTATTTGCCCCCACCTCCAAATAAGTATAGTGTATAAAAATCGCAGGGCACCTGGCTGGTTCAGTCAGTGGAGCATGCGACTCTTGACCTCAGGGTTTTGAGTTCAAGCCCCATGTTGAGCGTAGAGATTGCTTAAAAATAAAATCTTCATAATTTTTTTTAAGATTTTATTTATTTATTTGAGAGAGAGAGATAAAGCACCCGACTGTGCACCCAGATGCCCCCCAAATAAAATTTAATGAGATTAAAAATAATAAAATAATATTCGTAACGTAATTTATAATTACAAATCCCAGAACCTACATGCTCAGAGAAAAGCTGAGCAAATTAGAATAATGACACCATAAAATGCTCAGTAACCATTAAACGTTAAAATGTAGTGAACTCAGGGATGCCTGGGTGGCTCTGTTGGTTAAGCATCTGCCCTCAAATCAGGTCATGATCCCAGGGTCCTGGGATAGAGTCCCGCATTGGGCTCCCTGCTCAGAGGGGAGTCTGCTTCTCCCTCTCCCTCTGCCCCTCCCCTCTGCTTGTGTTCTCTCTCTCTCTCACTCAAATAAATAAAATCTTATTAAAAAAATTTAGTAAATTCACTTATAAATTAAGTGAAGAAACAGAATAGCACCATTCGTATCATGTAAAAAATGTTCTGGGGTGCCAAGCCCATTCAGAATTGTAGCTCAGATGAAGCTGGTATAAATACTGAAGAGTATTCATAAAAGAATCATTAGATTCTTCAATAACCACTTTCTCAAGTTACTTGTACACATAATTTTCAAATATTCTATCAGGTCTGCGATATTTTGGGAAGAAAAGCAGCTACTATTACTGGTTATCAGTGGGATAACCAACATAATAGTATGACTTGAGGAGAGGAGTGATGAATTGTTCCCTTTTACAAAAACTAAAAAATGTGAAAAGTTAAAATTAAACAACAGATATGAAATTTCCTTAGTCCCTGCTGAGCAGTGTTATTGTTTCATTTCAAATTCACTGCAGTATAATTTGCATATAGCAAAAATGTACCCAGTTTCAGGGAATGCCCCTGGTGTCTACTCTGAGGTGATCTTGACTGACGGGCTGAGTGTGGCATCTACAGGATGTTGGGGCAAAAGCTCACCTCTTCGGTCTTCACAGGTAAGGGAGCAACTTGCCAAGGCCCCATCCCACCTGGCAGCAAGAACACTCCTTACCCCTCTCACCAAACCAGGAAGCCTCATGTGCCAGGGACCCCAGAACCAGGAGGAAGTGAAGCTGTGAACCAAGTGGGGAGCCTGCCCCTGGGTTCTGGGAGGCTCGGTCAGCAAGTGTGGACTTCAGAGTCAGGCTCCACTATCTACGGCCGGCTCTCCAGCCTTGACCGCGCTTGCCAAACCTCTTTAAGCCAGTTTTCTTACCGGACTGAAGGGCAAATACTTCTGCAGGATGCAGGTGAAAATTAAATGAGACAGTCCATCCCTAGGAAGCCACGATATGGGGACTCTCCTCATACCAGCCATGATTATCCACGGTGTCCCTCTGGTGCCTGCCACCCAGGGCTGTCTCCTAGCTGGCACATTCATACCCACTCTGGCTCTGAAAGGCACAACAGCCAAATGGGCGGTTGAGGCTAAAGCGTATTTAATGAAAGGCTCCTGGCACCACTTTCACCCGGTTTCAACATGTGGCGTCTCTCTCCGCAAAGGCCAGGTTGCTATTCCCTCTTGTTTTCTGAACAGCCCAGGGAACTAGGCCGTGCTGTCACAGCCCCCTTCCATGGCCCCGCCCCGCCCCGCAGTGGGGCCGTCGGTCCAGGCTGAAATGCCACTTCAAAGGTGCACAGATCCATTCCGACCCGTCGCTTTATCTTTCACATCTGAAAACGGTCCAAGGTCGCTCTGTGTGCTCCTCAATCAGGTCACAGAACAGCAGGAGACATTCCTTTGGCAAAAAAGGACACACTTTTGTCCTGTATCTTGTACTGGTAAGTGAGGCTCCCATCCCGCTGGGCTGTGGGCTGTGATGGTGTCCGCCAGAGGATCCTCAGCTACAGGGACAAGGAGAAGAATGAAAGAGAAGCAGCCCCCAAGTACCCGCCTGCTCCACTACATGCGACCGAGGCCTCTAGGAGGTCCCAGTCATGTGCCATGCAGCATGCGACCCACTTCGAAAACAAAGATTACCAGCTAACTAAAACTAAAGGTTTCCCCCCTCCGTTACAGGAGTGATACCTGCCCGTTACAGAAAATGTGTAAGAGAAAGAAAAAGAAAAACAGCCATCCAGGGAAAAACCACTGAAGTAATTTGGTCTTTTTTCTATGCGTGGTTTTGTGGGCTACACGGATTTTGAGAATCAACTCATGAGAGTCAGTACATTCCAACTAGTACAGGCTCAGGAAGGCTAGAGGTTTATTCTGATGATGTCTCAGTGCTAGGCATGCTAGCATGCTCCAGGGGACTGGCCTCAGAGAACCCTCTCTGAACCCTCTCCTCCCGCTGTGCACACGGGCACTACCAACACAGCATCTCGGGGCTTGCCCGTTTGTTTTCTTTTCTGACTCTGGGCCAAAACTCCCAGCCATGCCTAATGGGTCAAGAGTGGTCAATGTCAAGTTAACCTGGAAGCTGTGGTGGGGGTGTGGGAGGAGATTCCAAAAGAAAAGTTCCAGAAGGCAGAGAACCATGGCAGCCCCTTGGGAGGAGGTAGAACCTGACCTCCCTCACAAGGCAGGACTCTCAGCTTCTGCCTGAGTTCTCCAACATTCTGGTCAGAGGCAGCAGCAGGGGCGGCAGCAACCCTAGCCAAGGGTATGGTCCCCCCAGGTTTGTATTTTAAAAGCAGCAGCATTGACCTGAGTAAACAAAGCCTGCTGTGGTCCTGCAGAGGCTTTCTGCTGTCGGACAGCAGGGCCCCTGCATTCTGCTCCAGACAGCAGTCTCCTTTTTAGGAAGTTCTGCTTCGGTCACAAATGGAACCACCATGGAAAACGTGCACTGGTGTGTGAGGCTAGCCCCATCTGGAACAGACTCTGTCTTGCATTCACACAACTCCTGAGGTTTCCCTTGCATCTGAAGGAACACCTCAACCAGACAACCCCTAGGGCCTGACACTAGCCCACGTATGGTCTCGGCTCAGGTGCAGAGCAGCAGCTGGTGCCCCATGAGCCCCTGAGCACCTGTCCATGCACGTCCCTGCAGAAGCCCGTAGCCAGGCCCTCGGCCCGCAGGATCAGGTGGCTCTGGTGACTAAGGCCATTCAAGAGGATGTCATTCTCCTTGTCCTCGCCGTCTCCACTGTCGTGTGCCAGGGCCACGATGTTTCCCTGCAACAGAGAGTCAAGGTGAGAACCTGCTCCTCCAGGCAGGGCCATGAGGGAGCACCGGGCTCTTGGTGCCTCCAATCCCCTGCACGTCTTCGCCTTGATCAGCCTCCACGCTGCTACTACTGGGAAGGACCCTTGCCTGTGCTCCAGGACCCTGATTCCAGCCTCGCCAGCACACCCAGTCTATCCTGCCAGCTCAGTCCCTCTTAAACCCAGCTCAGCTCGGCCTGTGGTCCTCCATGTTAGCAAAAAGTGCCACCTTTCTGCCAGGCTCCTGAATGCTCAGCAAGCGCCAGGCTGCAGCGGGACCAGAGGGGAGCAGTGTGGGCCCTGGAGACAACACAGGACATAGGCCAGGAGAAAGGGGAGCATGGGGGGCTGAGGGAGCACAGGGAAGAGGCATCATGTCTGGCACAGCGGAGAGGGTCAGGAGGTGGACACACATGAGCAGAGTTAGAATGGCAAGCAGGAGTTAGCCAACCAGAACCCGAGGGGGAGGTCGACCCATTGAAGGGGATACCCCGAACAGTAAGTCCCTTCAGAGGTATACTGTCCAGTTGTTAGAAAGAATGAAGCAGGGGTGCCCGGGTGGCTCAGTTGTTAGGCGTCTGCCTTCGGCTCAGGTCGTGATCCCAGGGTCCTGGGATCGAGCCCCGCGTCGGGCTCCCTGCTCCACGGGGAAGCCTGCTTCTCCCTCTCCCACTCCCCCTGCTTGTGTTCCCTCTCTCACTGTGTCTCTCTCTCAAATAAATAAATAAAATATTTAAAAAAAAACCAATCTTGGGGCGCCTGGGTGGCTCAGTCGGTTAAGCGTCTGCCTTCGGCTCAGGTCATGATCCCAGGGTCCTGGGATCGAGTTCTGCATCAGGCTCCCTGCTCTGCGGGGAAGCCTGCTTCTCCCTCTCCCACTCCCCCTGCTTGTGTTCCCTCTTTCGCTGTGTCTTTCTCTGTCAAATAAATAAAATCTTTAAAAAAAAAAGAAGGAAAGAAAGAATGAAACAAACCCAAGTGTTCTGTTCTTGGGCAATGGACACCAAGATCTAGGTGTGCTGTGAAATGGCATGGCAGGTGACCAGCGACATGAAGAAAAATGCAGAGACACACACACATAAAACATGTTCACAATTGCACAGACTCTCTGGAACAATATCCACATCGGGAAAGAGACCGTTACTTTTTACTAAAGTACTCTTTGTGCTATTTATTTTTGCTTTCTTAAACTATTCCCAAGTTTTACTTTTTCAACTAAAAGAGGTGTTTTTACAAGACGAGGGTGGCAGCGGGCCACAGAGCAAGCTAAGCTGCAGGCAGTGAGCCCACTTCGGTGTTGCTGATCGCGCCCTCCGCGCCCCTTCCATTCCCTCTTCCTCCCATTCTCTCCACGTCGTCCGGCTCCCGGCCCTGTGACCCCGCGGCCCCCGGAGTTCCCCTGAACCCAGCTGCCAGGCAGGCCCTTGCACACAGGAGGTGCTCAACACGCCCTGCTGGGGACATGCAGCCCCGGCTGACTCCACTAGCTCACGCCAACCACTGCCCAGCAATGCAGCCTGACCACACGGTGAGCCGCAGGCTCCTGCCAGGGGCGCCATCACAGGCTGAAGAGCGGCCGCCGTGGGCCAGATGTTGTGTGGGCGTGCTGCAAGCTTCATGTCACTAAACTCCTGCCATTGGGTTCCCGCGAGGTAGGCACCAGAGCCATTCCTATTGTATAGGTGGGTCGACTCCCATTGTTTAACTCTCTGTTTTGGCAAAATCCCCATTTTTGCCTCATCATTTGACCATAAAGATCAGGTCCTATACTTGCATCGCATCACACAATTTTTTACAGCCGTTTATATCTCAACTGATCTTCAAAGTCCACACAGAGAGACAATGACTTGCCCTAAGACACGAGGCAATGTGTGCCAGAGCTAGGACTTCTGCAGAACCACACACGACTGGCCACAGTCAAGACAGTACCGATCAACCTTTTCATTTCGAGGCCTTTATTTTTTAGCAGCAGCAAGTAGGGGAGTGGAGAATGGTAGACCAAAAGATTTCTGAGGCTACCAGAGTAAAGCCAAACCTCCAGGCAAATACACAAGAAAGATCACCGCAAGCAAGGGAGGTGTGGACCCATCTGGGCCCATGGAGGTCACAGGCGGGAGCACAGACAGCAGGCCGATCAGTACCTTTCGTTCCCAGCACACGGCAACTCTGCAGTAGTGGATGAAGTCCAACACAGCCACTGCCCCCAGGCCCAGGCTCAGCAGCACACTGAGGTCATCCACTAGCAGCACTGGGCACCTCCATGCGGCCTGTCCATCATCCATGGGCTTCAGAGTCTCTCGGACAAACTCATACAGGGGCTGCAGGTTCCCAGCATCGGCCTCCCTGGAACATCAAGCAAGGGTCACTGGAGAGTTCATTCTCTCTACAAATGTTTATCCGGGACTGAGCAGCACCACAGGAAAGGGCTGGGGTGGATGGGGCAAAGAACTGGATCACAGGCCTTGGCCTAAGAGGTTCCTGATATGGTTGGAAAGAAAAGGCATGCGTTCATACATGAGCAAGTTGTACTTCAAACACTCCTTGAGGCCTAGGAGATACAAAGCACTGTGCTAGATACTGGGGGACACAAAAATAAACAGCCTCTCGGATCCTCAAGAGACACCATGCAGCCCCTCCTCCTAAGAGCTTAAGGCATCAGAAGATTAATCTGGATTGCGCAGGCAGGAGAGGCCTTCCCGGGAGGTCATCATGGGGACAAAAAGCTAAACAGCAATTCAGGTAACCTAGCAGTGAGGGACCAAGGTCTAAGGGCTGTTTGTGTACCTAACAGATTCCACCTGTTTCTGAACAAGTTGGCCCAGCTACCTCCACCTCCCCAATGACTACCCTTGGCGGTCACTTCCCAGCAAAAGAGGCTCAAAAAGCACCAGAGCAAAGGGCCTAGGCATGTGCCCATGCTCCAGGTCCAAGCCCCACTAACAGCAAGGACAACTTCCCCCAACCCAGGGGTGAGGTGTAACCAGGCCCATCATTCAGACCAGGTTCGGAGATGGTAAAGGTTGTGTGCGAGATCACACGCATAGGGTCAGGGCACGGGGCCTTCTGACCATACTGCTTTCCATACACTGCATCAGGCTGAGTCTGAGAGAGGGGGCGGTGGGGAGAGCTCCCGTATGGACTCCTTTGTGGTAGAGGAAGAAGAGCAACCAGGTGGGGAGTCTGTACAGAGTTGTTTGTGGCTGACACCCATAAAGGACAGAAAAAAAACAGAAAAACCAATCTCAGAATAGTAAACCCAGGAGTCAACAGACTTTTTCTTAAAAAGCAACAGTAATATTTTAGGCTTGTGAGTTCTATGGTCTCTGTCTCAACTACTCAACTCTGCCGTTGGGAGTGCAAAACAGCCAGGAACAATATGCGAAGAAATGAATGCAGCTATTCTAATAAAACTTTATTTACAAAAACAGGTAGCTATCCCATGGGCCATACTTTGCTGAGCCCTGTATTGAGCCAAAAACAGAACAAAGGTGTGTGCACGGGCTCTGAACCAGGGTTGGAAAAAACACTGTTCTGCCATACTCCCAGCAAATAATGCTTTCTGTAAGCTTTTGGGTCAGCCATACACCCTCTGGCCCATGATAAGAGCCAAGGGCTTTTTGATGAAGCTGCAACACCAGGGAAGTGTCTGCCTCCTAAAGCCAGCTCTGTCCCCCCACACGCCACATGCCAGGGAGAAGGAATCACAGGGCAAGCCTGGTCTGGGCCTCCCCACCAGGTGGGTACTTCTGGGCGGGGCTGCGGGCTGACTGACCTGAGGAACTGCAGGGGGTGTGGCTCCGCCTGAGCCCGGAAGAAGACATCCACCGAAGACTTAAGACCCTCGAGGAACACAAGTTGCCCGCATTCCCGGGCTGCAGTCAGGCTGACACCCTAAACAACACAAGGGAGAGTGAATCACAGTGCCTTGCAGGGGAACCCACCCCATAGGCCAGACTCCAGCTCACAAAAGGGCACAGGACACATTTTAAGCCCTGCAAATGTACACCTGTCCACCTTCAGATGCGGCCCATGCCTTCTTTCCACTGTGCGTTCCTAACCCACAATCCCCACTGTGCTCAGGTGTGCCTTTATATTTAATTGTCACTTGGTAAAAAACTGATGTTTTGCTCACATATTCATTTTCATGACGCTCAATTCGGCTCAATGGTTTTAATTTGCAATAGTATCAGGACGTGTATCATCAACTTTTCTAAATGTATGTATTTACAAAGTTAAGCACATTTAGATATGGTAATAATGACAATAAAATGGCGGGAAAATGACCAAGGTCTGAAAAATGCTGGCTGCAGAAGAAAGGGCCAGATGTTGGCTTCGAGTTTCACAAACCCTTTCGGGTGCACCTCAGTGGTACAGGACCTCAGAGCTGCTCTGAGGCTTTCAGGAACATAGCTTCGAGATCGTTAACAGCCAGGCTGCCGGCCACACAGGAAGATCTAGGTTCTCCTTCTCTGCCCTCTTCCTCAGAGGCGGCACTCCCACGAGAGCTGGGGTAACACGAATTCTCGACACACTAGTTCGGGGGTGGGCTAAGTTTCTCTGCGTAGGGCAAGACAGGCTTTGCAGGCCATAGTCTGTGCTGTCACTAATCACCCACGACTCATAAACAAATGGGCCAACCCCTGCTCTAGACCAGACTTTTTTTTTTTTTTTTAAAGACTTTATTTATTTGACAGAGAGAGAGAGAGAGACAGTGAGAGAGGGAACACAAGCAGGCGGAGTGGAAGAGGGAGAAGCAGGCTTCCTGCCGAGCAGGGAGCCCGATGCGGGGCTTGATCCCAGGAAGCTGGGATCATGACCTGAGCCGAAGGCAGACGCTTAACGACTGAGCCACCCAGGCGCCCCAGAGACTTTTTTTTTTTAATTAATTAACTTATTTTTAAAAATAATCTCTACACGCAACGTGGGACTCAAACTCACGACCCTGACATCAAGAGTCGCATGCTTTTTGGATTGAGCCAGCCAGGTGCCTCTAGACCAGAACTTCTTAACATGGCTCTTCATGACCTACCCGATTAAGAAGCTCTAGAGTCACCTGATTAAAAGGCAGATCCTTGGGCGCCTGGGTGGCTCAGTCGTTAAGCGTCTGCCTTCGGCTCAGGTCATGATCCCAGGGTCCTGGGATCGAGTCCCACATCGGGCTCCCTGCTCTGCGGGGAGCCTGCTTCTCCCTCTCCCACTCCCCCTGCTTGTGTTCCTGCTCTCGCTATCTCTCTCTCTGTCAAATAAATAAATAAAATCCTTAAAAAAAAAAAAAAATAAAAGGCAGATCCTTGAGCGCCACTCCAGACCTCCAGAACCAGAAGCTTTGCGGGCAGGGCCCAAGAATCTGCATTTCGACAAACATCCAAAGATGGATACAATCTAAATATGCAACCCACTGCTCTGTTTGTGCAGACACAGGTCACATGGAGCTCTTTAGACCCCTCACGCCCCTTGACCAAGTCTTAATTGTTCATTCACACCCCAGTGTCCTCCACTGTGCAGCACCATTAGCTCCACAGTCACCCGGGCAGACAGAAAGACTCCTGTTCATCCCCTTTGCCCTTGCTCATTACCATTCTACTAATGGCAGTTCAGTAATACACCAAGAGTATGGAGGCTCACACTCTAGTCCTTCACGTGCCCAGTACTGTGCAGGCCATTCCTGCCGTGTCAATGACGATTCAAAGGTAACAGAAAAAGTAGCCAATCTGGACATGAGTGTACACCAGTTTCTCATCCAGAAACACAGATGCTTAGGGTCAAAGAGACATGCTTCACCGCCCTGGCATGTAATGTGTTCTTAACGTGCCTGCTCTCCCTGAGTTCATGCTCTGACCTCTAACACAGGAAATCCTTGCTTCTCAGCAGAGGATGGGAAAGAGTCTACCCTCCTCTCATCCTCCCATTTGCCTCTCCCCATCAGAGTGACATCGCACAGTGACGTGGCCCAGTAGGAAGACTGGCATTTCAATGATCACTGCTAATGGGAAGCCTGCTTCTTTCCCTCTGTGAGGCTGGCCTATTAAAAACAAAACAAAATAGGGCGCCTGGGTGGCTCAGTTGGTTAAGCGATTGCCTTCGGCTCAGGTCATGATCCTGGAGTCCCGGGATCAAGTCCCGCATCGGGCTCCCTGCTCAGCGGGGGGTCTGCTTCTCCCTCTGACCCTCTTCCCTCTCATGCTGTCTCTCGTTCGCGCTCTCTCAAATAATAAATAAATAAAATCTTAAAAAAATAATAAAAAATAAAAATAAAACAAGACCCAAAAAACAAAAACAAAAAAACAAAACAGTAAGCCCCTCTGGTCACAGGTCGTGGGCAATGGCCTAGGCTAGGCCAGAAGGTTCACCAGCTTCTTGGCCATCTTATTCTTTCCTGCCCACATCTGATAAGATGAAGGGCAGGCCAAGATCAGATAAGGAGCAGGTGACAAAAGCACCTCTCCCCACATATGGGTTCTAAGCTCTAAACTTAGGGAGACAGTAGGAGGCACTCAATTTGGTGGTAGACCAAGCTGTGATCAGCTGAGCAGGACTGATTAAAGCCCACACTGAGAAGGAGACAATCTTAACTGGTCCAGAGTCAGTAGAGCTGCATTTGATTAATTAACAACAGATGTGGTTCTATAAACTCTAAATTAATAAAACAGGTAGAGATGCTACCTTAGCCCTTCAGATAAGGGGTTCAGCACCCTGTGATTTCCCCAGTCACTCCCTTGCTAAGTTCTCTACAACCCACACAGGGGAGACCAGCCTCGGCCCCACTCACACCTGCATGACCTACATACTCAGGGACTGCACCTCGGACGTCTATGATATTTACCAACTTCTGTCCCACGATATTGTAGTGACTGAAGGACTGGATGAGTGCCACAAAGCAGACTTTACAATTAGCTAGAAAATAAAACAAACAGATTTTTAGTGACATCTTTACTTACAATCAGTCTCATATAGTTCATACTTCTGGAAACAAAAGCACTGGGCCAGGTCTAGATAGACTCAAGGGGCCCTGCAACCTGACATACCCAATTTCATTCTAAGATACACATTTTCTCATATATAATAATTATATCTCATTTCATTGAACCTGAGATGTACTTCTGTTATGTGTATTACTAGGTACCTTATTTTGTTCGATTGTCAACGAATTGTGGTTTTTAAAAAATAGTATTTTGGAACGCCTGGGTGGCTTAGTCGGTTAGGCGTCTGCCTTCGGCTTGTTCATGATCCCGGGGTCCTGGGACTGAGTCCTGCATCGGGCTCCTTGCTCAGCAGGAAGCCTGCTTCTCCCTCTCCCTGCCACTCCCCCTGCTTGTGCTCTTCTCTCTCTCTCCCTAACAAATAAATAAATAAAATCTTTTTAAAAAATTAAATAAATGAAAAATACTATTTTTCTGCTCATCATTGGTGTACACAGAAATATAATTGATTTCTTTTCAACTATTCTTATATCCAAGAAGTTAGAAGGGGAACACAAAGAAGCTCTAGCTACCTTACTAAACATAATTAGTTTCTAATAACTTATCTGTAGATTCTCTTGCTCTTTCAGTGCTGACAATAACATCATCTGGAAAAGAAAACAACTTTCAAAGCTGTGAACTATTACGACTAAGAGTGCCAAAAGTCCACCCTCTATCCTGGCCTGGCTCAGCAGGAGCTCAAGGAGAATCAGTTGATAAATGAGTCTTTTTTGGGGGGCGCCTGGGGGCTCAGTCGTTAAGCGTCTGCCTTCGGCTCAGGTCATGATCCCAGGATCCTGGGATCGAGCCCCACATCGGGCTCCCCACTCCGCAGGAAGCCTGCTTCTCCCTCTCCCACTCCCCCTGCTTGTGTTCCTGCTCTTGCTGTGTCTCTCTCTGTCAAATAAATAAATAAAAATCTTTAAAAAAATAGTCTTTTTTTTTTCATTTGGCTGTTTTCTTCTTCTAATCTACTTCCGCCTATAAATTGCAGTGGCCCTGCAGTTTTCCTCCCGATGTTCTTTAGGAAGCATCTACTGGCTGGGCAACGTGTCAATGGGTCCAGGGCCCAAAGACCTCAAGATATACAAGGACTGAGGAGCAATGAAATCAGGAGGCCACATAAGAGCCGGATGCAGGACTCAATCCCAGGACCCTGGAATCATGACCTGAGCTGAAGGCAGACGCCTAACCAACTAAGCCACCCAGGCGTTCCAAAATATTATTTTTTTAAAAACCACAGTTGGTTTATTCGTGAGACTGTGTGCACACTTGGTGGAGAAGGGAAGACAGGACATGGATATAGAGAGAGCACATAACACCCTTTGGGATGGATGGGCAGCGAACAAGATGGTCAGTAACCTGTTACCCAATAAACAGCCATCTGGCTACCCAAACACCAAAGCCCTGGTTGGTTAATACTATTCCCATTGAGTTCTCCCTTAGGTTTCTTTTTCTACAGCATCAATGAGTCCTGTACCTTTGAGGTAGAAGGAGAGAAAGTGGTGCACAAGGAAGCTGCCGTCTGTCTTGGCGTCACAGAGTAGAGTCAGTTTCCCCTACAAGAGGAACACAAAAAGGTAAATTAGACTCCCTGGAAGGAGGTCGGTATCTACACACACACACACACAGATTACCAAAAAGAAGAAAGTAAGTCAAAATTATGGAAAAAAACAACACTTAAAGCGATTGCTATTAAGTCACTCATTATGGGCAAGCATATCTCAGCTTCCACTTTCCCAAGGCTAACAGAGAATAAAGTGTCTCCTCTTCCTCATTCACCTTGGTACCTCAGGGGCCAGTCCTGGGAAGAACGAGATCCTGAACGAAAGAAGCTTCTACCGTCAGAACCCAACAAAAATCACAGCCTGCCGAGACTGGAATGCACCTTCAAAAAACTAATCTGATCCAACTTCCTTCCTATTTCTGATACCAATTCTGTCCAATAGGGTGGGGGAGAGGGGAGTAGCAGTAGTTGACAGAGGCCTCCAGTAACAAAGTTCTCATCCCAATGGCCCTGGACACTGCTTCAGGCAGAGCTCTGATCATGGAAAGTCCTGGAAAGACCTCTAAAGATGGTCTCCACAGGGGCTGGCTGTCCTGCTCCAGCCACCTCTAGTTCCTGGTCATTGAAAGGGAAGGTCGGGATCAAATGGTATCAGATATGGCACTTCCATGTTGTGACTTTTTTCACTTATAAAATATGAAAGATCACACTATCAGACCTTGAGAGTTACCTCCAGTGCTGTCATTTCCCGGTGCCCACTTTGATCCTCCAGTCCTCCACTCTGGCCCTGGCCTGAGCGCTCTGCAGGTGCCCAGATAACTAGCAAGGTTGCCAGTGCCACCTGCAGGTTTGGGCAACTGACACCCACAGGGTCTACTGAAAACTGTAATTTGCCTGACACCGTGGGTTCATAAAAAGGACTGATATATTTGGTGTCTTGGCTGCTTGGAGGAGCTTACCATTTCCTTAGGAAGATAAAGATTATAAAATAAACCAGGTTAAGTTCCTGGGAGAAGTAACGCCGGGCTAAAATGTGAAAAATTTCGGGATGCCTCGCAGTGCGGGAAGGAGGGTGGAGAAAACAAAGTGTCGGAGCTGCTGTGCCCAAGGCCGACTTCATACAAGCCAACTCTGGCTGAGAGCAACTTGGAAGAGCACCATTCAAGACCATGAGGAGGAAGACGGAGAGCAGCGTTCATTGTGACCTGACAATGCCGCAGGGCCAGAGAGACTCGGGGCGGTTAAGAAGCTGGTCTCCTGGGAAAGGTGAAGAATCGAACTCCCGACTCTCAGGCAACCTCCTCTGGGCGCCGAGACCCAGTGAGCACGCACAGGGCCCCCCAGTACACGTCTGTGAACGTTTAAGCCAATGCACAGTTGGTCAAGCTTCCCGGGCGCTTTCGAGGGTACACACCGCCTTTGAGAAGACGCCCCCCTTTCGTAAGCGCCCGAGCCGAGCCCACTTTCCCGGTCGGCCCTCCCCGGACTACAACTCCCAGGCGCCCTTGTGCCCGCGGACGTCGCGTCTTGCCCGCGGACGTCGCGTCTTTCCCACGGCTCCGCGTGAGCTTCATCCGGGGATGCGGTCTTCCGCCACGCTCCGGGGCCCGCCCCCTTCCCACCGCGGGGCGTCTTACCTGCTCCGCCCTGTCAGGGGTGATGTTGAGAAGGTTATTGAGTTCCGGGAACATTCCGAGCTCTGGGCACGAGCGTCCCGCACCGGGAATTGGGGCTGCAGCGCGGACGACGAAGACGGAAGAGCCACACACCACTCGGGCCCGCGCAGGGGAAGCGCGCACGCGCAACGCCGCTTCCAGGCGCCGCGCAGCCAATCAGGCGGGCGCCTGGACCTGGGCCGCTGCCGGCGCACGCGCGAGGGCGCGCATCCGGCCGGGGTGGTGGGGGTGCTGGCCCTGCGGCGCGTTCTTTTTTTTTTTTTTTTTTTTTTAAGATTTTATTTATTTATTTGAGAGAGAGAATGAGAGAGAGAGAGAGTACATGAGAGGGGGGAGGGTCAGAGGGAGAAGCAGACTCCCTGCCGAGCAGGGAGCCCGATGCGGGACTCGATTCCGGGACTCCAGGATCATGACCTGAGCTGAAGGCAGATGCCACCCAGGCGCCCCTGTTCTAACACTCTTAATGATACACCCCATGATTTCCCATGGTGTGCATTCTCTTTCACAGCAATGAATAATAAACACAACTTTTCAACAATAGACGAATTCCTGGTGGTTGTTGCCTGGAAGGAAATGACAGGATTTCAGTTTCAACTTCAGAAACTTTAGCAAATAGTTTCTCAGTAAGAAAGCAGGAGTCCTCAAAGAAATGGGTTGTTATCAGACTGCAGCTGCAACATGTCCTTGAGGGAAATACTGTTTCTGGTCACAGTGTTGATGATAAACAGCCAGGGTTAGAGTCTGAGCTAATTGTTCCTTTCTTAATGTCCTTTTTGAATCCTCACACTAGAAGACAGAAGAGGGGGTTTTTGTCTGGCTTACTCACTCTCATTCCTCAGCCCCTGCTACATGCTCATTTTGAAGGAATGAATGTTTGTATTTTTCTGTAACTATGGGCTGTCTTTTCACTTTCTTAATGGTGTCTTTTGAAGCAAAAAAGTTTTTAGCTTCAGTGAAATCCAATCTAGCTTCTTTCCTTGTTTGCTTGGGCTTTTGGTGTCATCTAAGAATCCATGGCAAAATCCCAGGTCATGGACATTTACCCTTGTGTTGTCTTCTAAGAATTTTATAGGTTTAGCTCTTATAGTTAGGTCATTGATCTGTTTTGAGTTCATTTTTGTACATGGTGTGAGGTAAGGATCACTTCAGCGGGATTCTAATAGGGACTGTGTTGAATGTATAGATCAATTTGAAGAGTATTGCCATCTTAACAATGTTAGGTTTTCCAGTTCATGAACATTGGATATTTTTACATCTATTGGATCTTTAATTTCCTTCAACAATATTTTGTAGCTTTTGGAATGTAAGTTTTGCACTTTGGTTAAATTTACTCCCTTGTCTTTTTTTTTTTCCTTTGCTGTGCTATCATGAATGGAATTTTTTTTCATCATTTTTCACGTCGTTCATTGCAAATGGGTAAAAATACAATGGATTGTATATATTCAGTTGGTATCCTGCAACCTTGCTGAACTTGTTTATTCTACGGGTTTGTTTTTTTTTTTTAGTGGGTTCTTTAGGATTTTCTATATATAAGATCTTGTCATGTACAAACAGATAGTTTTACTTCTTCCTTTCCGATCTGGATGCCTCTTATTTCATTTTCTTGCCTAAATGCCCTAGCTAGAACCTCCGTTATGATGTGGAATGGGAGAGGTGAGGGCAGACATCTTTGTTTTGTTCCTGCTCTTAGTGGGAAAGCATCCGATCTTTCAGCTCTGAGTATGATGTTAACCTGGGTTTTTCATGGATGCCTTGTATCAGGTTGAGGAAGTTCCCTTCTATTCCCAGCATGTTTAATCCTTTTCTTCTTTGTGATGCTTCTTTCCCCATCCTGGGCAGGTCCTCACACACTGAATACTTGAGGGTGATCCCCTGCAGGTCTTGGGGATCTCTCTCTGTGAAATTCTCTCTCTTTGCTAGTACTCTGTCCTGTCTATGAACTCAGGCAGCCTCAGTCTCCCCAGGCTCTTAGTTCCATCTTTTCAACTCAGGGAGTATTTCACCATAGTTCCTCCTCTCTATCTGGAAACAAGGCAGTCAGCTTGGACAATCACAGGAGTCACCTTGTTCTTTGCCCATTTCTCAAGGATCACTACCCTTTGTTGCCTGATGTCCAATGTCTTTCAAGTTGCTGTTGCCTATATTTATATACATCATCTTTTCCTTTTGTTTTTAAGCAAGAAAGTTAATCTAGACCTTTCTACTCCACTTTGGATGGAAGTAGAAGTCTGTGGATTATCTAAATGAACCAGAATTTAGCAAACTTTTCCTTTTTCTTTGTTTTGTTTGAGCATGTTGAGTCTTCTCTAAGAAAGTCTTCCTTACCCCAAAGTTCATAAAGATATTTTAGATTTTCTCCAAAAGTTGTAAAGTTTTTCTTTTCATGTTTAAGTCTTTAATCTATCTGTAACTGATTTTTGTGTTTGGTGTGAAGGGATACACATCAATTTTGGAAGTAGTATGTTCTATTTAACCTCGCTGAAATTTGATTGGTATCGTATTGAATTGTTAGATACAGTTCAAGGAGAATAGGTATCTTTTTTTAAAAAAAAGATTTTATTTATTTTTCAACAGTGAGAGAAGGAACACAAGCAGGGGGAGTGGGAGAGGGAGAAGCAGGCTCCCGGCCAAGCAGGAAGCCCGATGCGGGGCTCGATCCCAGGACCCTGGGATCATGACCTGAGCCGAAGGCAGACGCTTAACGACTGAGCCACCCAGGCGCCCTGAGAATAGGTATCTTTTTAATATAAAATGTTGACTCTTCTTGTATTTGTCCATTTTCCTATCAATAGTGATGGGTTAGTTCCAGCTTTTTCCTTTGACAAAGAATACCTCTGTGAACATACTCAAATCATGTCTTTTGGTACCTCATACACATGTGCAAGACTTTGTCCAGGGAAGTATCTGGAGTGAAATCGTCGGGTCATAGGAAAGGTGAATTTACATGAAGCTTATAAAGCTCATTTTTTAAAAAAAGATTTTATTCATTTGAGAGCGAGAGAGAGAGAGAGAGAGGACAAGCAGGGGGAGAGGCAGAGGGAGAGGGAGAAGCAGGCGAGCAGGGAGCCCAATGTGGGGCTTGATCCCAGGACTTGAAGATCATGACTGGAGCTGAAGGCAGATGCTCAACCATCTGAGCCACCCAGGCGCCCCTAAAGCTCATTTTTTATGCATAATGTTGTTTTCCTTCCTCTTTCTTTCTTTCTTTTTCCTTTCCTTTCCTCTCCTCTCCTTTCCTTTCCTTCTTTCTTCTTTCCAGGAGGCTCCACACCCAGCATGGAGCCCAACACAGGACTTGAACTCAGGACCCTGAGATCAAGACCTGAGCTGAGATCAAGAGTTGGACGCCTAACCAGCTGAGCAACCCAGGTGCCCCTCTATTCCTTTTCTTAATGAGAATGCCTCTCTCCTATCGTATAAGCCTCGGGTCCCCAGATAGCTGCATTTGCTCCCAGTCATAGTTTATGCACATATTGAACAAACCGACACAAATCTGGAAAATTCAAATAGAAGGATTTGATGCAGAAAATTGGGTCAAAGGGTGTGGGAAGGACTGGAGTAACAAAAGGGAGAAGGGGATCTTACATAACAATTAGGAAATTGTGGGGCACCTGGGTGGCTCAGTCGTTAAGCGTCTGCCTTCGGCTCAGGTCATGATCCCAGGGTCCTGGGATCCAGCCCCACATCGGGCTCCCTGCTCAGCAGGAAGCCTGCTTCTCCCTCTCCCACTCCCCCTGCTTGTGTTCCCTCTCTGGCTGTGTCTCTCTCTGTCAAATAAATAAATAAATAAATCTTTAAACACACACACACACACACACACACACACACACACACACACACACACAATTAGGAAATTGGTACTGCCCGGGCTGAAGGGCCCCCCTCTATAAGAAGGGGTCGAGAAGCCTGCAAACTACCCCTTCCAGACTCCTTTGCCAGCTGGCCTCTTGTTAGTTCTGTCAGGGAGACACTGGAAGGAGACTGGAAGGCAGAAGAAGGAAGAAGCCATTTTTTCTGTTTCTGGTGACTCTGCTGGGCCTTCAAATGTCCATTTTCTTTCCATGAGTTGGGACTTTGCGAGCCCGGTTCCCTTCCCTTCCCAGCATGATCTCATGTCTGCCCTGGAGTTCAGAGCTCTCTGGCAAGCACGGCTCGTGTTTTCACCTTGTTCTCCTCCTGGGAACAGTGACTGCTCTACAGCTTCCAGCCCTAGAAGCATCCTTCAGCCCCACTTCTCTGTCTCTGACCACCCCTGGTAGAAAACATCACACAGCCCTGCCCCAGTTCCACTCCAAATACTGTTGCAACCACACCGTAGTTTCCCTTGCCTTCCTGTGTCTACGTTGATGAGTTGTTTCTGCCAAGTGCTGCCTGACGCTTCCACGATCCCGTGCCGAGAGTTTTTATAGCCCCGAGTTGAAGGTGAACCCACAGGTCCCATAGACTGCCGGCAAAAACGAAGCTGCAAGTGGGCTTGGGCAATCTCCTGCAAGTCCACCAGAGGGCAGCAGACACTGCTTAAAGATGCAGGGCGCGCCAGCCCGGCGCGATCCCGAAACCGTCGCATTCCGGAGCATTTCCAGGGTGCCCGCGGGATGACAGTCCTCCTCCCTGGGAGCTTGGCGGTGGACTCGTCATGGGCTCTCCTGTCCCGGAATCGCCCTCCCTCAGTAAAGTCCTCGCTGCCTTAGCCGCCCCCCCACACCCCGCCATTGCGCCCCTCGTTCTCACATGACCTCAGAGCGGCCCCACCACTCCCCTGACCTCCTCTCACGCTGCTCACTCACTCCAGCCCCACCGTGCTTCTGGAGGCCTCAGAGGCAAGCTTACCCAGGGCCTGGGCTTCTCTGTCCCCAGTCTGTAGGGCTCATTCTCTACGTGTCTCAGCTACGCGTCCCTAACTCCTTCAAGTCTCTGCTCCACCCGGCCTTCCCTGAGCGCAGCCCGTGTGCCAGACCCCCTTTCCAGAAAGATCTGCAGGAAGAGCCATCACCAGACAGCCTCCAGCGCTCACATCCGCGGGGGTCCGTGGGGGCTGCCCAGAGCCTCCCCCAAGTCACACTCTTGCTGGGGGAACAACGGCTGCAGCGGCCTGTCCTCCCCCCCACCCGTGGGACACCCCGACAGACCATACTTGCCATACTTGCTCCAGAACTCCCCACCGTGGCTTTGTTGCGCTTGTCCGTGTCCACCTGCCTCTGCCCAATCCTGCTCCCTCCGCTTGCCTTTCACTGCCTTACCCAGGGCCCCTCCTCACTGGAACGTAGGCTGGGGGGGGGGGGGGGGGGACAGGGATTTTGTCTCTTTGTTAATGAAGGACCTAGAAGAGGGCTGGTGATACAGTAGGTGCTAAATAAATGGGATGAATGAATGAATGAATGAATGAGGAAGAGAGGGAGAAGCAGGCTCCCCGCTGAGCAGAGAGCCTGATGTGGGGGCTAGATCCCAGGACCCTGGCGCCTGTCCCCTCGTGTCACTCCTCCAGCATGGCGTTTTAGGGTTTCTCCTCCCCTGGTCCTCACTGCCAGGCCTGGTTCAGCCCCTGCTGCCCTCCTGCCCCACCCCCTCTAATGCAGCTGTATCCCTGGCTTCCATGCCCTCTGAAGCCACACTCAGGGCATCACTCCCATCTCCTGGCCAGCATGGCCCCCGAGGCCTCCACCTTCATCTCGGTGGCCACAGGACCTCCCTCTGTGTGCTTAGCCTCTCACCCAAAACAGAGTCTCATGTGCCCTGAGTCTCCTCCGATTTCAAGATGGGCAGGCTCAGCAGAGGGCTCAGGGGTGCAGACAATGTGCACTCCCTGGCTGATCTTCAACCAGTGGGGATGGAAACCAATAGAAAAAGGTTCTAGTCCCCTGTCCTGCAGGTGCGCACTTCTGGGGATGGGGCACTCTGCATGCTTTTCCCAGCAGACTCCTGCCCCTTGACCACACAGCCCTGCCCAGGCTCCCCCACTTCTGTCTCTCCCTGCTCCGGGGGGCCCCTCCCAGTAAGTGACCTCATCTCAGCTCAGCTTTTAGGGAAGCCAGGTAAGAACGCTCCTCCTGCAACTTCTGCAACCTTCTAGAAAGCACATCTTCCAGCTATATAAACCAAATACAGGTCCTCTTCCCCGCTTGTGCTCTCTCTCTCTCTCAAATAGATAAAATCTTAAAAAAAAAAAAAAAGACACACGTGTACACACAAAGGTTTAGAAATAAGAGTTGGCTGGTAAACCTGAGCATGCTCCTGACAAAGGATCATTGGGATTATTTTCTGGTGGGACCAGCATGTCACTAAAGCAGTGATATATTAATTAAAAAAAAAAAAAACCAACAACAACAACAACAACAAAACCCAAGTCAGACCATAGCACCCCTCTGCTACAAACCCCTCTATGGGTCCCCTCACATTCTGAGAAGAGCTGGGGCCCCTGCAGTGACCTAAAGGCCCAGGTTACATTTCTGACCTCGCCTCTCCGACCATCCTCCCCATCACTCACTGCTCCTCCACCCCACTGGCCTTCTTGCTGGTTCTTGAACGTGCCACATAGTTACCTCCAACTCTTGCTGGTTCCCTTGGCCTGGAATGCCCTTCCCTCAGGAGTATGATCTGCATTTGGTTGCCCCTCACCTCCTTCAGGCCTCACACACCTGCTCACTTCTGGGGCAGACGGGAGCTCTCACACACCAGTATAGATCCCATTTCACGTGATCTTACGTGATGCTGACACTCCATGGGGGGGCGGGGGTGATGTCTGTGTTTCCGTCCCTTGAACCCAGATAGAGTTCTGTAATGGCCTTGACCAAGGTGATGGCAGGAGTGACCCTGATTTCTAAACCTGGCTCCAATAAGGCAATTCTGTTTCCTCCTGGCTCTCTCCCACTCACATGCTTCCAGAGCCCTGACTGCTGGAGGGAGCAAGAGGAGAGACCACAGAGAGACCGAGATGCCCAAAGAGCCCCCGTCTGGGCCAGTCTGCAACTGCCCGGCTCTCACCCAGGCCAGGCACCAGATGTGTGAGTGAAGGAGCTCTCAAGGTGATGGTCCCAGCCCACCCACCCTCTGACTGCAACCTCATAAGACACCCCAAGTCAGAGCCACCCAGCTGAGATGCTCCCAAATTCCTGACCCACAGAAGCCCGGAGAGGTGGTATAGGATTCCTGGGCATAAGCCACTTGTCTGGGGTTTGGGGTTCTTACACAGCCACAGAAACTGGTGAAGTCTGCTCTAAGGACCCGATTTAAAATTTCAAGACACTCCCCCACCTCCTCACTCTCTGTCTCCCTTCTCTTGATTTTTCTCCCCAGCACTTACCGCTACCTGATAGGGAAGTCTAATTTATTTTAATTAGTAAATGTTTCTAATTTACTAATTTACTTTAATTAGTAAATGTCTCCCAAAGGCAGGGGTTTTTGCCTGTCAGGTTCATGACTGCACCACCAGGGGCTAGTAGGTGCTCAATATCTGTTGAACAGAATGAATGACTGTACCTAGTAAAACTGCCAACCATGTACGCAGGAATGAAAGCTAAAATCTGGATGGTGGTTGTGTCTGGGGAAGGAGCAAGAGGAGGCAAATATCAGGGGCCTTCACTATATGTGTATTTTCTTCTTAAAAGAAAAAAAGGAAGCAAATGTAATGAGATGTGTACGCTTGATTAAAAAATGTGTTTGCCACATTATTCTCTATCTTTTCCATGACAAAATTTTTTTATAAAAATAAGACTTGTACATAAATGTTCATAACAGCTTCCTTTGTGAGAGCCAGAGGCTGGAAACAAACCAAATGCCCATCAGTTGGTGAATAGATAAACTGTGGAATATACTCAGCAATAAGAAGAACAAAATACTGGTACCGTCAACACCCGAAGCCATTATGCTGAGAGAAAGAAGTCTCATCCAAAAGAGCACGTACTATCGGATTCCATTTGTAAGCAATTCTACAGCAGGCAAAACTAACCAGTGGTGGGAAGACATCAGCCTTGGTGCCTTTCTGGAGGGCAAGGCCTTCTTCTAGTCCCAGCTCGGGCCTTCCCTCACTGAGTGACCCTGGGCAAGTCACGGTCTCTCTCTGGGCCTCGGTTTCTGCCCCTGTAAATTTCAGCGGAGGCTGGGGTTAGGTGTCCGCTGCTTCCTCCCATGCTGACATTCTGGGATTCTGGGATTCCCCTGCAAGACAGGCCGCCTCAGGGATCCCCTGGGCCAGCCTGCAGGTGGCTCAGGAACTCGGGGCAGGGGAAGGAGCTGTCCCTGGGGCTCTGGAGCTCCGGCCTCAGGCAGACCTGGATGGAGCCAGATACCAGGCACCCACCACAAGCGGGGCTGGGGCCCCCTGCGCTCACGCAGGGCACAGGGCTTGGAGGGTAAGAGATCTGGCAGGGCCCCCTTGGCTTTTGTTCCTGTCTCCAGGGCTTTGCAAGCCAATGACAACATAGCCCTGAGAATAAAAGCCCCTTGTCCAGAGTTTTGAGCCCTGATACTTTTCCATGTCACCAGTGGCAAACCGGAGCCAGGGGCCGGAGGGCTGCTCTGATTTCCCTGTCAGCCGCCCCTTGAGTCCCACACTCTGGTGCCAGGCGGTCCCCATCACAGAGCGCTGCCACCCTGGCCAGCAACTGCGCAGCTGAAAGTAATCATCACTCTGGTCTCTAATGAGGGAGCCGTCAGATTGGCCAGCCCCAGAGAGGCTGAGCACCCATGGGCCCCGAGATCTACACACCCCCAACTTCGCCCAGGGTGGCCTCCCTCCCCTGGGGGCCCAGACGGTTCCTCGAGCAATAAGGGGGGCCTTGACTGGGTAATCCCAGGGTCTCTCTGGGCTCACCCGTCCCTTCAGGAAGGCCTGGGCACATATACCTCAGGGAGACAGGACTTCAGGAGGCCAGGGGACAACATGAGCATCGGTTTTACTTGAATATTTAATTGGAGGAGAAGTTAAGAATTTAACGTGTAAGCACTGTGAAAATCAATCCTTTAAAATTGACATAAACAGAGCCATATGATAAATGAAGTCAAATGCAAATTTGATGTGAATTTTAAAGATGAAGAGACCTTAAAAAAAAATGTGTTTGTGGAGACACTCTGTCCTTTGTCCCCTCTAATCACGCTCCCATCTGCACCACTCCCTGGGACCTGCTTGAGTCAAGGTCATCCAGGACGCCCAGGTGGCTCACCCGCGACCGGTCTCAACGCTCCCTATCTTACGGAGCATCAGCAGCCCTTCACACAGCCCGTCACTCCCTGACTCAGGTTCTTGGGCTCCTTTGCCTGGTTGTCTTGCTATTTCCCCCCCTGCTGCTCCTTCTCAGTGTCCTTTGCAGCATGCTCCTCTTTGCCTCCAGGTCTCCTCACCACGGTGAACCCCAGGGCTCTGAGCCTACAGTGGCTTGGATTTCTGGTTTTGCAATAATTCCTGCCAGTGTTGAGGGCTCTCTGCCGGGTGTGGGCGAAAGAACAGCCCCTTCCTTGCTCCTACACCTCACAGCCCTGACCCCCCCACTGGGAACCCTGCCCCCACTCGACCCTCATCGTGTACAGGATTTTTTTTTTTATTTTTTAATTTAAATTCAATTTGGTAACATATACTGTATTACTAGTTTCAGGGGTAGAATTTAGTGATTCATCAGTTGCATATAACCCCCAGCGCTCATTCCATCACGTGCCCTCCTTCATGCCCATCACCCACTTACTCCATCCCCCCACCCCCTCCCCTCCAGCAACTCTGTTTTTTTCCTAGAGTTAAGATTCTCTTGTGGTTTGCCTCCCTCTCTGTACTTTTTTTTTTTAAGATTTTATTTCTCTATTTGACAGAGAGAGACACAGCGAGAGAGGGAACATAAGCAGGGGGAGTGGGAGAGGGAGAAGCAGGCTCCCCATGGAGCAGGGAACCTAATGCGGGGCTCGATCCCAGGACCCCGTGATCACGACTTGAGCTGAAGGCAGACGCTTAACAACTGTGCCACCCAGGCACCCCTCCCTCTCTGTTCTTATTTTATTTTTCCTTCCCTTCCCCTGTGTTCATCTGTTTTGTTTCTTAAATTCTACATATGAGGGCACCTGGGTGGCTCAGTTGGTTAAGCAACTGCCTTTGGGTCGGGTCATGATCCTGGAGTCCCGGGATCGGGTCCGGCATCGGGCTCCCTGCTCAGCAGAGAGTCTGCTTCTCCCTCTGACCCTCCCCCGTCTTGTGCTATCTGTTTCTCTCTCTCATTCTCTCCCTCTCTCTCAAAAAAAAAACAAAAAAAAAACCCACTTAAATTCTACATATGAGTGGAATCATATGATATTTGTCTTTCTCTGACTTATTTTGCTTAGCATAATACCCTCTAGTTCTAGCCACGTCGGTGCAAATGGCAAGATCTCATTCTTTTCGACGACCGAGTCATATTCCATTGTATATATATATATATATATATATATATATATACAACATCTTCTTTATCCACTCATGTGTCAGTGGACATCTGGGCTCTTTCCACAGTTTGGCTATTGTGGACATTGCTGTTACAAACATGGGGGTGCATGCACCCCTTCGAATCACTGTTTGTATCCTTCGGATAAATACCCCGTAGTGCAATTGCTGGGTTGTAGGGTAGTTCTCTATTTAACTTTTTGAGGAACCTCCATACTGTTTTCCAGAGTGGCTGCACCAGCTTGCATTCCCACCAACAGTGTAGGAGGGTTCCCCTTTTTCCACATCCCCGCCAACATCTGTCGTTTCCTGACTTGTTAATTTTAGCCATTCTGACTGGTGTGAGGTGGTGGTATCTCATTGTGGTTTTCATTTGTATTTCCCTGATGCCGAGTGATGTTGAGAACTTTTTCTTGTCTGTTGGCCATTTGTATGTCTTCTTTGGAGAAATGTCTGTTCATGTCTTCTGCCCATTTCTTGACTGGACTTTCTTGTTTTTTGGGTGTTGAGTTCAATAAGTTCTTTATAGATTTTGGATACTAGCCCTTTATCTGCTAAGTCATTTGCAAATATCTTCTCCCATTCTATTGGTTCTCTTATAGTTTTGTTGACTGTTTCCTTTGCTGTGCAAAAGCTTTTTATCCTGATGAAGTGCCAATAGTTCATCTTTGTTTTTTTTCCCTTGCCTTTGGAGACACGTCTAGCAAGAAGTAGCTGCAGTCAAGGTCAAAGAGGTTGCTGCTGTGTTCTCCTCTACGATTTTGATGGATTCCTGTCTCATATTTAGGTCTTTCATCCATTTTGAGTCTATTTTTGTGTATGGTGTAAGAATGGTCCAGTTTCATTCTTCTGCATGTGGCTGTCCAATTTTCCCAACACCATTTGTTGAAGAGATTGTCTTTTTTCCATTGGCTATTCTTCCCCGCTTTGTCGAAGATTAGTTGACCATAGAGATGAGGGTCCATTGCTGTGTTCTCAGTTCTGTTCCATTGATCTATGTGTCTGTTTTTGTGCCGGTACCATACTGTCTTGATGATGACAGCTTTGTAATAGAGCTTGAAGTCCGGGATTGTGAAAACACCAGCTTTGCTTTTCTTTTTCTACACTCCTCTGGCTGTTTGGGGTCTTTTCTGGTTCCATAAACATTTTAGGATCGTTTGTTCCAGCTCTGTGAAAGATGCTGGAGATAGTTTGATAGGGATTGCACTGAATATGTAGATAGTTCTGGGTAGCATAAACATTTTAACAATATTTGTTCTTCCCATCCATGAGCGTAGAATGTTCTTCCATTTCTTTGTGTCTTCCTGAATTTCTTTCATGAGTGTTCTATAGTTTTCAGAGTACAGATCCTTTACCTCTTTGGTTAGGTTTATTCCTTGGTATCTTATGGTTTTGGGTGCAATTATAAATGGGATTGATTCCTTGATTTCTCTTTCTTCTGCTTCATTATTAGTGTATGGACATTCATCTGACTTCTGTGCACTGATTTTATATACTATGACTTTGCTGAGTTCCTGTATCGGTTCTAGCAATTTTTTGGTGGATCTTAATGTAGTCCCCAAACCTGGAGATTAGAGCCGAAAGGTTCAGATAGGTCTCCGAAGATTTCTCACTGTACTTGACACTTGTCATACACCTAACACCCCTGCTGGTCCGTTCAGTAATTCCTCCATTATTCCTTCAACACCCAAGGACTCACTTCTCCTGGGCCCCTCGGGAAACATGGAAAACATGATGAGGAAGACAACTGTTTCACCGAGAAACCAGAAAATAAGCACTGTGCCCATAGATTTTTTTTTAAATGGAAATTTCAAAATAGCTTTCCCTAAAGGACTAATAAGAACATAAAGATATTTGAATGAGCATATAAGAAGGTTAAGAGATTAAAAAAAATACTGGTCTGAAAAAAACCTTGCAAAAATATACTATTGAACATTGTATGTCCCTCTCTCCATATACTTGGTAAAAAAAAGTAAAATACATTAAAAAATCATATTGAGATGAGGGGCATTATCGTAATTGTGCGCTTGAGAATAATGTGTCTTAGTTAAGGTTTTTTCTTTTTCTTTTTCTTTCCTTTTAAAGTAGGCTCTGGGAGCGCCTGGGTGGCTCAGTCATTGAGCAGCTGCCTTTGGCTCAGGTCATGATCCCAGAGTCCTGGGATCGAGTCCCACATCAGGCTCCATGCTCGGCGGGAAGCTTGCTTCTCCCTCTCCCACTCCCCGTGCTTGTGTTCCCTCTCTCGCTGTCTCTCTCTGTCAGAGAAATAAATAAAATCTTTAAAAAAAAAAATCTTAAAAAAAAATAAAGTAGGCTCTGGGCCCACTGTGGGGCTCAAATTCATGATCCTGATTTCAAAAGTCACATGCTTTTCCAATTGGGCCAGCCAGGCATCCCAGTTAAGGTTTTTTCTTAAGAAAAAAATGCAAAGTTAAAAAAAAAAAAAAGCAGTTTTGGCAAACTAATAAACATCAAAAGAAGTGGGGGTATAAAAAGAAAAATCAGTCTGGCTCCAAAGTTCCCATCCTCGATGACTAACTTTGCTGAGCTTCAGGTAGCTCCTTTTGAAAAACAGAAGTAATGCCTATGTGTATCTGAGGGTTGTTGTAAGAATTAAATCAAGTAATGCTCTTGAGCACCTTGCCTGGTACCTGGCTTGAGGGCAGCTATTATTAAGTTTACTAATCACAATTCAATAAAGCTTAAGGAATCGAGGGTTACGGCGAAGGAATATCATGGCCATCCAAGGGGTAAGCAGCAACCTTCCGAATTTCCCCATCAAGCCTGCTGTCACCTACACGCTCCTGTCTGCAACGTGCCCGAGAAGTCAAGACATGATGCAGGCCCAATGGCAGCCTTCGCTGACCCCACAGGGAGGCCTGCGGCTCAAATGGGTCATCGGGATTGTCTGGCATTGGGCTGAGGTGGCCAGGGCTTTTACCCCCGGTTGGATCAGTTGCTGGATGTGGGCCACTAGAGGAAGCAGGCGACTTTGAGCGGGGTGACTCTGCACAGCTGACCACACTCCTTCCTTGCGGGGAGTGTCTGGACAGTGCCGCTCAGACACAGGACAGGGGTGGGCACAGGGCTGGAGGCACTGGAAGGACCCTCGGGATGGGGTTATGTGGAGGGAGGGCTGAGATGACAGGCACGGGGTAGGGGACATGGCAGTTTGGCCTGCAGTTGGACCCGGGGCCAGCTGGAACTCCTGGGTGGGGGTGGCTGTGAGCCCTGCCACATCCTGAAGCTCTGCCCTGGGCATCCTGCTGCCCACAGCCCTAGTGATGGGCTGGGCAAGGCAGCCAGCACCCAGGAAGCGGAGCTTTGGTGCGGGAGCTTCGGTTCACGGAGTGCTGTTAACGCTCTCCGTTCGCCACCACCCCACTCAGCTGGCTTTCAGTGCCACTAACCCTACACTGTGGGACCCACATAGCCAGAGAGGAGCTGGCACTCGGGGAGAAAGCCAGGCTCCGGGCTGAGCGATGACTTACGAAGCGCTTGCCTGGGGGTGCTGGCCACACATTCAGCCAACATGGTGCCACACGCGCGGCAGAGACACGGGCAGTTCGCGCTTCTGTATTTCTGGAGGACAGGACTGTGAGGCTCAAAACAAGCTGAACAGGTTAGAAACGCGAAACTCGGTTTTGACAAAGGACAAGTCCAGCACACCAAGTCCCTCAAATCAACTGAGCAGATAGAGCCGTTACATCCCTCAGGACAGGAAAATGACATAAGGGAATGCATGGGGATCGCTTCAGGATGACTCGACGGAGCGATGCACAATGCTGGTCATGGGGACAAGGCAAGTCATTGAGGCCCTCAGACCCAGGCAAGACGGGTCCTCAGGGCCAAGGGCATACCTGCTCAGAATCCTCCATACTCTCCCCTCCCAGACCACTCTCCGTACCTGGAGCCCCAGAATCTCTTGCCCAAATGGCCCCCAAGTCTGCTTCCCCAGCCCTCTCCCTGAAGGATGGGGTTGCAGAAGTCAATGGCTGTGGGCAAAGCTGGACCACGTGGACTCAGGTGTCCTCATGTGTGTTCCTGGCGTATCTTGCATTGAAGGTGGAGGCAGGCCTAAGAGAGAAGGGGACCAGGCTGCAGGACCAGGCAGCCAGGCTGCTCCCCTAGCCCCGCCACATTCTGGGGCAGAACTCCAAGTTTAGGAATCCTAAATGCAAGCTTAGCCTTCCAAGGCATTAGGAAGGTATGAAGATCAAAGTAGAGCTTATGGTTAGCCTGAACGATAACTTGTAAACTTCCAGACATGGGTCTGCATTGGTTCTCCATCCCTGGCCCTGTGAGTGCTGGGGTGGGCCTGAGGCAAGCGTCCCCTCAGGGTTCACACCTGGAGTACACAGGCCCCTTCTGGACCCACCCAGGATGTCCTGAGAAGAGCACCTAGAAAACCAGGGACCGGGAGAGCTGTCACACGAGGGATGACTAAAGGGAGGAAGACACTCAGCCAGGAGAAGAGAAGGTTCAGGAACAGCATTCTGGTTGTCCTTGGGTCCTGAAAAGACCATCAAAGCAAAAAAGAGTCTTCCTGATTCATTCTAAGTACTCAGAGAGTAGAACGAGGCCCAGGGGGTAACTCAGGGAGGTCAGAGACTCAATAGAAAATGACCCATTTAGCCAGAAGGTGGGGAAGGTGGCAGAAGAAGAAAAATGGACTGTGGTAGGAGGTCCTGAGAGCCTTCTTGCTGATCCTGGAGGATTTTCTAGAGGTGATTTAAACCACAGATAGGTGACCAGGACTTGCCGATAATTAAGCTCTTCCCTGACCTGAGGCTGACTGATGAAAGGCACCCTGCAAGTCTCTCACAGACAAGGCCTCCCCTGGCCCTGCCGTCAAGCATCTGAAAACTCTCTCCGTTTTCCAGGCAGGGCAAATTTTGAGGTAGAGCAGGGAAGTCACAGCAGTACCTGGCAACCCAGCTTTGCCCCACTATGCGTCAGAGGGGACCGGCCATCTACTTCTGTTGGTCAGGCTCTCATGTTTCTTGCGGGTTTGGCAGAGTCTCCGGGGTGGGGGGTGTCCGACAATTCTCACATGGACACATCTTCATGGATGTTGCTTGGCAGGGCCTGGGTGGCCATAGGAGCCGAAGGGAGGTCTTTTTTTTTCCTGTGGGAACTCATTCCAGTTGCCAGCAGAGTGAGGAACAGAGCTGTGTCACTTGGCTCTCTGGTGGTTACTCCTGGCAACCTTGCTTGGCCTTGCCTTGGCCTTGGGCAGGGACCCAGTCTACCCCAGGGCTTCTCTTTCTCCATTCGTAGAACAAGGGTGAACTTCGGCCCTGGCTGGCGGAGGAGCAGGCCGGACCAGGAAGCGTGCTGTCCTCCGTGAGAGGGTGAAGCCACAGCCAGGCAGGGACAAGTGAGAAGCAGGATCTGCCGCCTCCCAAGAGAGGCCCAATTAGGACAGTGAGCAGTTCCCACCAGAGTTTCTGGCCAACCCTCAAAGCCGGCCGCGTGGGCAGGCAGCCGCGGGCTGTGTGATTAACAATGGCCGCTCGGGCTGCCCCCTGGGCCTGGCCTCAGGAACTTCAGATGAGCGCATGTAGTGCCAAGGGGGAAGCCGGCCAGCTCCCTTCCCTCTGCAGGGAAGGGATGGGAAGGGGCCGGCGTGAGAGCACCCAGCAACAACAAAGCAATGCCAAACATTGAGGCCTATTAGGACTTCTGCACAGGCCTCCCCTGGGGCCCCTGAAGATGGGGCATCATCAGGGATCCAGAGATGGGTTCACTCCACAGGCCCCAGTTAATACACACTGATGAAGGCTCAGCCCTATTCCAGGGCTGGGGCTGCAGGTGTAAACAAAGAACCAGAGTCTACAGTTCGTTCATTCATTCATGCATTCAGGAAAGTCTGCCGCCTGCCTGCAGTGCCCTAGAATCACTGTTGTGAACAAGACAGGATCTCTGCTCTCAAGAGATGATTATTCCTTGTAAGTCAGACAGAAAACAAGTCCCCGGTAATGAAAAACCAGAGAGGTGACAGTGGTGATGAGCACTGACTCTGGAGTCAGAGGGCTGAGGTTCAAGGCTCAGTTCTAGGTCCACCTTCGGACCAGGAGGAAGCTATTTAACCTCTGTGCCTCGGCCTTCCCCTCTGGAAAGTGGGGATAATAAAAGTATCTATTGTGTGGCGTAGTTACAAGGATTAAAAGAGATAATAAAAGAGTTAATATTTGTAATGTACTTCAAATTGTGTATGGCGAACAGTAAATACCCTACAAATATTGTTAAATAAAAAATAAGAATAGTGTCCAATAGTGATAAATATTATGAGGATCCTAAAGAGGTCCTCAGGCTAGTGCCCCTCATGGTCTCAAGGTGGTTGCTGCAGGGCCAGGCATCACATTCAGGCATGACATATTTACTAAAGAAATCATCATTTCCTGGCATAGGAAATTTTCCCCAGAATTCCTCCAGCAAGCTTCCCTCATTTACCAGAGCAGCATCATAGGCTCAAGCTTAAGACCAATCAATGGCAGGGTGACAGGGATCACCTTGACTGGCTTGCCAATCAGGACCCACCCTGAAACACGGGGTCTCTCAGCGGATGCATAACAATGAAGGTTCTTAGGAATGGGATCCCATACGGTAGTGGGATAGGCAATCAATTATGCAATAGAATGTAAGGAAGGCCTCAAGAATATCCACCTGAGCGGGAACCTGTATATGAGGAGGAGCCAGCCTTACAACCATGTAAGGGAAGACAGTCTAGGGTAAGTGCCCTAGCACAGTAGCAAATGCAAAGACTCTGGGGTGAAAATGAGCTTGCAATTCAAGGAAATTCAAGGAGAAAGAAAGGCCAGAGTGGCTAAGAAATGGATTGAACAAAGGGACACGGTGTAAACTGATAATAATAATGTCTTTAGAAATCGCGAGTATTTGGAGATAATGTTAAAATATTGACTGGCGTATATATATCAGGAGAGGAACAGGTGAGTTAGCCTTCTAAGGTTTTTGTGTTGTCTGCAAGAAGGGTAATAACAATACCAGTATCAGACTTTGAAAAGAAAGTAATGCGTGTTGCAATTTTGAGAGCTGTGCTATCCAACGTGGTAGCCACCAGCCACATATGCATGTTTAAATTAGGTAAAACTAAAATACAATTTGAAATTCAGTTCCTCGGGTTTGTTTTTTTTTTAAGATTTTATTTTTTTTTTATTTCTACGTAATCTCCATACCCAATGTGTGGCTCGAACTCACAACCCTGAGATCAAGAGTCAGGTGCTCTACCAACTGAGCCAGCCAGGTGCCTCCAGCTCCTCAGTTTTATTAACCACATTTCAAATGTTCAATAGCCACTTGTAGCCAGTGGCTACTACACTGGGCAGCATAAATGGAGAACACTTCTAGTGATCACAGGATGGAAAATTGGTCAGGACTGTTCTAGAGTTGGGGAGCTTGGGTAGCTCAGTTGGCTAAGTGGCTGCCTTCAGCTCAGGTCATGATCTCATTAAACATGTTATTTGAGAGAGAGAGAGAGCAAGCACAAGCAGGGGGAATGGCAGGCAGGGGAGAAGCAGGCTCCCTGCTGAGCAGGGAGCCCGATGTGGGACTCAATCCCAGGACCCTGGGATCATGACCTGAGCCAAAGGCAGATGCTTAACTGACTGAGCCACCTAGCTGCCCCAAGAAATCTACATTAAATATGAAGACACATATAGATTAAAAGTAAATGGATGGAGAAAAATATACCATGCTAACAATAACCAAAATATAGCAAGTGTAGCTATATTAATTTCAGAATAAGCAGATTTCAAAGTAAGGAAACTTTTTATGCACAAAGTGGGTCATTACATAATGACAAAGAGATCAATTCTAAGAAGACATAAAAATTATTTTTTTAAAAAGGGATTTTATTTATTTGAGAGAGGGAGAGAGCCAGCATGAGCAGGGGGGCAGGGGCAGAGGGAGAGGGAGAAGCAGGCTCCCCGCTGAGCAGGGAGCCTGACACGGGGTTTGATCCCAGGACCCTGGGATCAGGACCTGAATTGAAGACAGATGCTTAACCAATCAAGCCACCCAGGCACCCCAACATAAAAATTCTTATTATGTATGCACCTAACAACACAGCATCAAACTATATAAGGCAAAAACTAAGAACAGCAGAATACATATTTTTCTCAAGTTCACATTAAACATTCACCAAGATAGACCGCATTCTGGGCCAGAAAACATACCTTAACAAGTTTAAAAGAATAGAAAGTACACAATGTCTGTTCTCATACTATAAAGAAATTAAATTAGAAATGAATAATGGAAAGATAAATGGAAAATCCCAAAATACATGGAGATTAAACAATAAACTTCTAAATAACACATGAGTGAAAGAAGAAATCTCAACAGAAATTTAAAAAATATTTTAAACTAAATGAAAATTAAAGCATAACTTACTAAAATTTAGGGGATGCAGTGAAAGTAGTGCTTAGAGGGAAATTTATACCATTGAGTGCATTTATTAGAAGAGAAGAAACACCTAAAATCAATCTTCTAAATTTCCACCTTAAGAAATAAAAAAAGAAGAGCAAATTAAATTCTAAGTAAGCAGAAGAAAAGAAGAATTAGAGCAGAAATCAATGAAATGAAAACAGGAAAACAACAGAAAAAAAATCAGGTAAACCAAAAGTTGGATTTTTTTAGAATATCAATAAAATCAATAAGCCTCTAGTGAGGCTAACTAAGAAAAAAAGGACAGAAATTATTGATATCAGAAGTGAAAGAGAGGACATCACTGCAGATCCCACTGGAAATTAAAAGGATAATAAAGGAATACTATGAACAACTCTATGCTCACAAATCTGATAATAGTTGAAATGGACCAATTCCTTGAAAGACACAATCTGCCAAAACTCACACAAGAAGAAACAGATGACCTGAATCTGCCAGTATCTATTAAAGAAATGGAGTCAATAATTAATAACCTTCCAAAACGGAAAACACCAGGCCCACATGCGGTCACTGGTGAATACCACCAAACATTTAAGGAAGAAATGATAAGAATTCTTTACAATTTCTTTCAGAGGATAGAAACAGAGAGAATACTTCCAAGCTCATTCTATGAGGCCAGTATTGTCCCGATACCAAACCCAGACACAGATATTACAAGGAAAGAAAACTACAGACTAAGATCTCTCATGAACATAGATGCAAAAGTCCTCAACAAAAATTAGTAAATTAAATCCAACAGTGTATGAAAAGAATTATATACACTATGACCAAGTGGGATTCATCCCAGGTATGCAAGGCTGATTCGACATTTGAAAATCAATTAATGTAATCCATCACATCAACAGACTAAAAAAGAAAAATCATATGATGATTATCAATAGTTACAGAAAAAGCATTTGACAAAACCAATAACTATTCTTTTTTTCAACAATTTTTTTTAAAGATTTTATTTGTTTATTTTACAGGGAGAGACACAGTGAGAGAGGGAACACAAGCAGGGGAGTGGGAGAGGGAGAAGCAGGCTTCCCGCTGAGCAGGGAGCCCGACGTGGGGCTCGATCCCAGGACCCTGGGATCATGACCTGAGCCGAAGGCAGACGCTTAATGACTGATCCACCCAGGCGCCCATCAACAATTTTTATTTTATTAAAGTTTTAGAATATAGTTGAACATTTTATAACTTAATAAAAGGTAACTAAAATTCTCTGTACCAATGTTTGTAATACCTAGTTTGCCTCTTGGTATTAACTTTTTTCAAATTTGTTTTGGGTTTTTATTTAAATTCCAGTAAGTTAACATACAGTGTAATATTAGTTTCAGTAGTAGAATTTAGTGATTCATCACTTACATACAACACGCAGTGCTCATCACAAGCATTCTCCTTAATACCCTTCGCACGTTTAACCCATCTCCCAGCCCACCTCCCCTCTAGCAATCCTCAGTTTGTTCTCTATGGTTGAAAGTCTGTTTTATGGTTTGCCTCTCTCTCTTTTTAATTTTTGCCCTATGTTCATTAGTTTCATTTCTTAAATTCCACATATGAGTGAAATCATATGGTATTTGTCTTTCTCTGCCCGACTTATTTTCCAAAAACTCTTCTTGTTAAAAACTCTCAGTAAACTACAGAGGAGAACTTTCTGGACTTGATAACGATTATCGACACAAACCCTACAGCTAAGATCTTACTTAATGCTGAGACACTTGAAACTTTGCCACTAGGATCAGAAACAAGGAAAGGTTGTCCCCTCTCACCACTCCTTGTCAACATAATACTGAAAGCCCTTGCTAATGCAATAAGGCAAGAAAAGGAAATGAAAGGTATACTGAATCGGGCACCTGGGTGGCTCAGTTAAGCAGCTGACTCTTGGTTTTGGCTCAGGTCGTGATCTCAGGGTCCTGGGATTGAGCTCCATGTAGGGCTCTGTGCTCAGAGGGGAGTCTGCTTGAGGATTCTCTCTCTCTGCCCCTCCCCCTACTCTCTCTCTTTTTCAAATAAATAAATAAAATATATTTTTTAAAAGATATACTGAGGGGCGCCTGAGTGACTCAGTCATTGAGCCTCTGCCTTCGGCTCGGGTCGTGATCCTGGGGTCCTGGGATCGGGCCTGCATCAGGCTCCCTGCTCGGCAGGAAGCCTGCTTCTCCCTCTCTCACTCCCCCCGCTTGCATTCCCTCTCTCCCTCTCTCTGTCAAAAAATGGATAAAATCTTAAAAAAAAGATATACTGATTGGGAAGGAAGATATACAACTGTTTTTGTTTGCAGATGATGTAATCATCTATGTAGAAAATTTGAAAGAATCAATAAAAAAATTTTTGAGACCAATAAACTATATAGCAAGGTTGCAGGACAAAAGGTTAATGTACAAAGGTCAACTGCTTTCCTATATACTAACAATGAACAAGTGGAATTTGAAATTAAAAACATAATACTATTTATATTAGCACCCCCCAAAATGAAATACTTAGGCATAAATCTAACAAAATACATATGGTACCTATACGAGAAAAACTTTAAAACTTTGATGAATAAAATTAAAAAAAAACTGAATAAATGCAGAGATAGTTCATGCTCACGATAGGAAGGCTCAATACTGTCAAGATGTCAGTTTTTCCCGACTTGATTTATAGATTCCATGTAATCCCACCAGGTTATTTTATGGATGTTAATAAACTGATTCCAATGTTCATATGGAGAGACAAAAGTCCCAGAATAATCAACACTGTATTGCTAGAGAAGTACAAAGTTAAAGAACAGATGCTATTCAACTTCAAGAATTACTATAAAGCGACAGTAATCAAGACAGTAAGATATTGGCAAAATAACAGATCAATGGAACAGAATAGAGAACCCAGAAATAGACCCACATAAATACAGTATTTCTGACAAAGGAGCAAAGCAATACAAGAGAGCAAAGTTAATCTCTTTAACAAATGGTACTGAACAACTGGACATCTACATGCAGCAAAAAAGAAGAACCTAGACACAGAGCTTATATGATTCATAAAAATTAATCAACTGAAATGTAAAACAAAACTATAAAACTTCTAGAAGATGGGGTGCCTGGCTGGCTCAGTTGGAAGAGTGTGTGACTCTTGATCTTGGGGTCATGAGTTCGAGCCCCATGTTGGGCATAGAGATTACTTAAAAATAAAATCTTTAAAAAAAATAATCTCCTAGAAGATAAAGTAAGTTATCTTATGATTAACTTATGGTAACATAAGTTATCATAAACCTAGATGACTTTGGGTATGGTGAAGCCTTTTTAGATACAATACTGAAGTTCTCTGAAAGAAATAACTGATAAGCTGGGTTTCATTAAAATGAAAAACTTCTGCTCTGCAACAGACAATCTCAGGATAATCAGAAGACCAGCCACAGACTGGGAGAAATTATTTGCAAAAGACACAAATGATAAAGGACTGTTACCCAAAATATAAGAAGAACTCTTAAAACTCAACAATAATTGGGGTTGGAGGCTAGGGGGAATTAAAAAAAAAATCTCAACAATAATTTTTAAAAATTTGATTTAAAAAATGGGCCAAGGTGCGCCTGGATGGCTCAGTCGTTAAGCGTCTGCCTTTGGCTCAGGTCATGATCCCAGGGTCCTGGGATGGAGCCCTGCATCGGGCTCCTTGCTCGGCGGGAGGCCTGCTTCTCCTTCTCTCACTCCCCCCCTTCTTGTGTTCCCTCTCTCACTGAGTCTCTCTCTGTCAAATAAATAAATAAAATCTTCTTTAAAAATAAGTAAGTAAGTTAAGTAAGTAAGTAAGTAAGTAAGTAAATAAATAAATAAATAAATAATGGGCCAAAAACCTTAACAGACACCTCACCAAAGTTGTACAGATGGCAAATAAACATATGAAAAGATAGTCCATATCATGTACCATCAGGGAGATGTGAATTAAAACAACAAGATACCAGTACACATCTATTAGAATGGCCAAAACCCAAAGCACTGACAATGCCAAGTATTGACAAGGACATGGAGCAACCAGAACTTTCATACTTTGCTGGTGGGAATGCAAAATGGTATAGCGACTTTGAAGACTGCTTGGCAGTTTCTTACAAAACTAAACATTCTCTTACATATGATCTAGCAATAACACTCCTGGAGACTTACTCAAAGGAGTTGAAAACTTATGTCCACACAAAACCCTACACAAGGTTGTTTACAGCAACAGGAGGGTAGAGGAGCTGGAGATTGAATCAGCTAATGGTCAATGACTTAGTCCATCAGGACTATGTAATAAAGTCTCCATAAAAAAGAGAACAGCTTTTTGGTACATTTTTGGAGAGCTTCCATGTTTGGGGAAGAAGAACACTTCCACATGCCACCAAGCTGGGGCCCAAGCTCCACCGAGGACAGAAGCTCCTTTGTGTGGGACTTTGCCCAATGTATCTCTTCATCTGGCTAGTGATTCATATTCTTCATCATATCCTTTAATGAACTGGTAAACTTAAGTGTTTGCCTGAGTTCTGTGAGCACCTCTAGCAAACCAGCCAAACCTAAGGAGAAGGTCATTGGAACCTCCAATCTGTAGCCAGTCATCCAAAGCACAGGTGACAGCCTGAGGTTTGTGACTGGCACCTGAAATGGAGGGTGGGGGGCAGCCTCGTAGGACTGAAACCTAACCCTGTGGGATCTGATGCTATCTCCGGTAGATACTGTCAGAATTGAGCTGAATTCTGGGACACCCCACTGGTGTTTGAGAATGCTTGGTATCGTGTGGGAGCCGCCCACCCCTGCATTAGAATTGGGTCTGGGAACCCTGAAAGACTACCCAATACATTTTATGAGGCTGAAATAACCCTGATACCGAACACCTAACAAATATAGTACAGGAAAGGAAAGTTACAAGCCAATCTAACTCAGGAATCTATATGTGAAATTTCTAAAAATATATGTTAGAAAATACAGCCTAGCAACAAATCGAAAGGTTAATGCAGCCAACCAAGTTACAGTTACTCCAAAATTGCAAAATTGGTTTGACCTTTGAAAAGTCAAAAATTTTATGTATTAAGAGGATAAAAGACAAAAATTACATGATTATTTCAATAGATGCCAAAAAGCTTTTGATAAAATTTAACATCCACTCAAAGTAAAAACTCCTAGCAAAATATGAATAGAAGGAGACTTCTTTCATTTGATAAATGATGTCTGCAAAAAGTCTAGGGAAAATATTATCTTTTTAAAGATTTTATTTATTTACTTGAGAGAAAGAGAGACAAAGACAAGGAGAGCATGAGCAGGGAGAGGGGCAGAGGGAGAAGAACAGGCAGATTCCTCGCTGAGTGGGAAGCCTGACTCAGGGCTTGATCCCAAGAGCCTGAGATCATGACCTGAGCTGAAATCAGATGCTTAACCAACTGAGCCATCCGGGTGCCCCCAGAAAACATTATTTTTAATGATGAAAGGTTGAAGACTTTCTCTGAGACTGGCAATGACAAAAGGATGTCTACTTCCACCATATCTATTCACAATATACTGAAAGGTCCTGGATAATGCAATAAACCAAGAAAGAGAATTAAAATGTGTAAGGATTATAAAAGAAGGAACAAATCTATCATTATTTGTGGATTATATAATTGTATACATAGAAAATCCGAAAGAGTCTATATGTAAATTATTATAAGCATGCTTATCAATGTTGCTGAATATCAAATCAATGTTAAAAATAATTATTTCTGTACAAAACACAATAGAAAATAGAAAATTAAAAACTCTGAAGATCTCTTTTTTAAATTTTTTTGAAGCTATCACTTATAATACTGTAAAAAAATTAAGTACCTGTTAAGAAATCTAACAAATATATATATATTTTTTAAGATTTTATTTATTTGAGAGAAAGAGTGAGTGAGTGAGAGAGAGAGAGAGAACACACGAGCAGGGGGAAAGGGAGAAGCAGACTCCCCGCTGAGCAGGGAGCCCAGTGCAGGGCTCGATCCCAGGACGCCGGGATCATGACCTGGGCTGAAGGCAGCCGCTTAACCGACTGAGCCACCCAGGTGCCCCTAAAAGTACATTTCATGCAGAAAACCACAGAATAATATTTAGAGAAATTCTAGAAGATGCAAGTAAATGGAGAGATAGACCATGTTCATTGATTAGACAACTCAATATTGTAAAGATCAATTCTCTCCAGATTGACCTACAGATTCTACCCAGTTCCAATCAAAATCTCAAGAATTTTTGTTTATGTTTTTGTTTTGGTGGAACCGGACAAGCTGGTACTAAAGTATATTTAGAAATAGAAAGAACTCAAAACTACTGAGACACTTTTGAGAAACAAAGTGAGAGGGCTTGGTATACTGGATATCACAGTTTGCTGTGGAGCTAGGAAAGCAGTGTGATAGTGGCACAGAGGTAGACAAACAGACAAAGGAACAGCAAAGATCTCAGAGACAGACCCCTTCATATACACATGTTAGAATAATGCAAACACGATAGAGCAATAGGAAAATGAGAAATGGTAGCCTTTTCAGTAAATGATGCTGGCCGACTGGATATCCACTTGAGGAAAAAAAAATGAAATTGGACCCCTACCTAATGTCATTTACAAAAAATCAGTCCCAGGTGGATTACAGACAGCAATGTGCTGATGAATATTTAACAACTAGCTGCTCCCCAAGGGGAATGATCCCTGATTTTCAATGTTTAGTGAGTTCCATGGTGTAAATACTCCTACCCTGGCTGACTCTAAGGAACCAAAGTAAGGTCACTGAATGCAGAGGAGGAGAAAAAAAAATGTGCAGTAGCAGTACATAGATGGTATTTCCAACATACAGATTCAACTGACATAAATAACCTCAAGAGCAAATAGTAAAATGAGTAGGAAGTGATGAATTTTGGGTATTACCTTTGGGGTTTTTTCCATTACTTTTGTTTTTAACATAATCTATCTAACTGTAAGTTTACACGGGTTAATTTTTAATAATCACTGTATTTAACAATTGGCTCACAAAATACATGAAAATTGAACCACTTTCTCCTGAGCCAGTATAGGTCAGCTCTAGCACACCACTGATTACAGACCTGGATGTGAAAAGCAAAACATAGTTTTTATTTAAAAATATGGAATTATTCTATAATTTTAAAAAGCTTTTTTAAGATTTATTTTTAAGTAATCTCTACACTCAACAGGGGGTTCGAACTCACCACCCCCGAGATCAAGAGTTGCACGCTCCACCTACTGAGCCAGCCTGGCGCCCCAGGAAAGTGCTTTCATCATCTCAAGTTAGAGAACAATTGTTTTTTCTTTTTTTCTTTCTTTTTGGGGTTAGGTTTGTTGAGATATGTGTAGCAAAGAGTTAATATAGCCGACCCGAGAAAGGACTGCTTACAAGGTTGGTCCATGGCTGGCGTCTGGGAACTCCGGATTTCAGAAGGGTTCTTACCACTCCCTCTGGTGAGTGGCTCACTGTGCCTACAGGGTTTCTGCAAACAATGTGGTTTACGCTGAACACCTGCTTGCCTTCTGGGAGACTGGAATCGGTATGCGCTAAGCAGCGGGTGCCTACATAACCAGCTCTCAGTAACAACTCTGGGCACTGAGTCTCTTTGAGCATCCCTGATAGATGACATTTCAAATCTGTTGTCACAATTCATTGCTAGAGCAATTAAGTATGTCCTGTGTTGACTCCACTGGGAAAGGATTCTTGGAAGCTTGCTCCTTGTTCTCTCTGAACTTCCCTCCCCATGGCTTTCCTCTTTGCTGATTTTGCTTTACGTGATTTCACTGTAATGAATCTTAGTTGTGAGTAGCGACTACATGCTGAGTCTTTCAAATCCTGCTAGTGAATCCTTATACCTAGGTATGATCTTGGGGACTCCCAACACACGGTATATAATTCACCTTTTTAAAATATACAGTTAGATGGGCTTTCATGCATGTGCAAGTTGTCACCACCAGCACAAGCAAGTTACAGAACATTTCCATTGGTGTGAGTTTCCTTATCCCTGTGCACTCAATCTCAATTCTCTCCCTCTAACCTCAGGCCTTAGCAGCCACTGATCTATTTTCTGTCCCTATAATGTTGCCTTTTCCAGAATGTAAAATAAACAGATCAAATAGTATGTAGCCTTTTTCTTTTTAAGTGAATTCTACCCCCAATGTAGGCTCGAACTCACAATCCCAAGTTCAAGAGTCACATGCTCTACTGATTGAGCCAGCCAGGTGCCCCAGGATGTAGCCTTTTGATTCTGGCTTCTTTAACTCAGCCTATTGTTTTTGAGATTCATCCATGCTGATGTATGAGTAGTTCATTCCTTTCTGTTGCTAAAGAGTATCCCATTGTATGACAGTTTATCTGTTCACTGTTGATGTACATTTGGGTTGTTTTCTGGTTTTGGTGATTATGAATAAAGCTATGTATATACATATACAGGTCTCTGTATGACATAGATTTTATTTCTGTTGAGTATCTAGAAAAGCAATTCATGGGTTGTATGTATGTTTACCTTTATAAGAAACCGCCAACTTGTTTTCCAGAGTGGTTTTGCAGAAGCAATGTTTGAGAGTTCCAGTGGCTCCACATCCTCACCAGCACTTGGTATTGTCAGTCTTTTTAATTTAATTTAATTTTATATTTTTAAAAGATTTTATTGATTTATTTGAGAGAAAGAGTGTGCACGAAAGAGCACAAGTAGGTAGGGGGAGCGGCAGAGGGAGAGGAAGAAGCAGGCTCCCTGATAAGCAGAGAGTTGGACACAGGGGCTCGAACCAGGACCCTGGGATTGTGACCTGAGCTGAAGGCAGACGCTTAACAGACTGAGCCACCCAGGCACCCAAGCCTTTTCATTTTAGCAATTCTACAGCTATCCAATGGCATCTTACTGTAGTTCTAATTTGCGTTTCCCTAAAGACTAATGATGTTGAATATCTTCTTGTGTGCTTACTTGCTACCAAAGTATCTTTTTTTTTTTAAGTAATTTCTAGGGACACCTGGGTGGCTTAGTTGGTTAAGCATCTGCCTTCTGCTCAGGTCCCGGATCCCAGGGTCCTGGGATCGAGTCCCCCATCGGGCTCCTTGCTCAGCAGGGGGCCTGCTGCTCCTTCTGCCTGCCACTCCCCCTACTTGAGCTCTCTCTGACAAAATAATAATAATAATAATAATTTCTACACCCAATGTGGGGCTTGAACTCATGACCCCAAGATCAAGAGTTGCATGCTCTTTGCCTTGAGCCAGCCAGGCACCCCCAAAATATCTTTTTTTTAAGATTATTTATTTATTTATTTGTCAGAGAGAGAGAGAGAGAGAGAGAGAACAAAACAGGGGGAGTGGCAGGCAGAGGGAGAAGCAGGCTCCCCGCCGAGCAGGAAGCCCAATGTGGGGCCCGATCCCAGGACCCCAGGATCATGACCCGAACCAAAGGCAGACACCCAGCCGACTAAGCCACCCAGGCCACCCCCCAAAACATCTTTTATATTGATATGTCTGTTCAGATATTTTGCTCATTTAAAATATTGGTTTGTTGGGGCAACTGGGTGACTCAGTCGATGAAGCGTCTGCCTTCAGCTCCGGTCATGATCCCACCGTCCTGGGATGGAGTCTTGCATTGTCAGCCTCCCAGCTCAGTGGGGAGTCTGCTTCTCCCTCTCCCTTTGCCCCTCCTCCTACTTGTGCTCTCTCTCAGTCTCTCTCCCTCTCTCAAATAAATAAATAAATAAAATATTTTAAAAATATATAGGGTTGTCTTCTTATATTGAATTGTAAGAGTTCTTTATTTATTCTGAATACAAGTCCTTTATCAATGTGTGTTTTGCAAATATTTTTCTCTTTTCTCTGGCTTACCTTTTCCTTTTCTTAGCAGTGTTGTTCAAAGAGCAGAAATTCTCAATTTTTATCAAAATAAAATATTTTGTCAATACACTTTAACTACAAATTCTACTACTTTAATAAGTATAGGGCTCTTACAGTTATCTATTTTTTTCTGATTGAACTTTAGAACTCGTTGTCTTTGAAGGAATTTGTCCCTTTCATTGAGATTAACAAAATTATTGGCATAAAATGTTTCAGAAAATTCTTCATTATTGTTTCAATGTCTATAGGATTTGTACTGCTGTGAGACCCATTTTCTCATTCTTGATCATTATGTAATTTGTGTCCTCTTTTTTTTTTTGTTTGTTTGTTTTTCTGGATCAGTCTGGCTAGAAGTTGAAATTTTATTAATCTTTTCAAAGAATCAGTTTTGGTTCATTTATGTTCTCTATTGTTTTTTTGGTTTTCTATATCATTGATCTCAGTACTGATCTTTATTATTTTCTTCATTCTGTTTGCTTTGGGTTCTTTTTTTTTTTCTAGTTTATTAATATGGAAGCTTAAATCATTGATTTCAAATATTTTTTTAAGATTTATTTTTAACTAATCTCTACACCCAACATGGAGCTTGAACTCACAACCCCCAGATCAAGAGTCATCTTCACCAAATGAGCCAGCTGGTGCCCCTGAAATCTTTTTTAATAAGAGCATTTAATGTTACAAATCTCCCTCTAAGTACTGCTTTAGCTGTGTTCCCCAGATTTTGATCTGCTCTGTTTTCATTTTCATTCAGTTATTTTATTTCTCTTATGATTTAGTTTTTGAACAGTGGGTCAAAATGTGTGGTTTAATTTTCAAATGCTTGGAGGTGGGGGTGAGATTTATTTTATGGTCTGGAATACCATCTTAAAAGCTTTTTTTTTAAAGATTTTTTTAAATTTTTATTTATTTGACAGAGAGAGACACAGCGAGAGAGAGAACACAAGCAGGGGGACTGGAAGAGGGAGAAGCAGGCTTCCCGCCGAGCAGGGAGCCTGATGCGGGGCTTCAATCCCAGTACCCTGGGATCATGACCTGAGCCAAAGGCAGACGCTTAACGACTGAGCCCCCCCAAAGTTTTTTTTTCTTTAAGTAATCTCTACACCCAACATGAGTCTTGAACTTACAACCCGGAGATCAAGAGTTGTATGCTCTATCAACTGAGCCAGCCAGTCACCTCTATAGCCCAGAATATCATCTATCTCGACTAAGGTTCTATGCACACTTGAAAATATTGTGTATTCTGCTGTTGTAGGAAGGAGTATTATAGACAGGTCAAGTAGATCAAGTTGGTAGAGAGCGTTATTCAAATCTTTCGTATCTTCAATGATTTTAGTTTCCATATACTGAGGGAGGACTGCTGAAAACTCCAACTATAAGTGGAGTTTAGCTATTTCTTCTTTGATTTCAATCAGGTTTTGTTTTATACATTTTGAAGTCGTCATTAGGTTTATACAATTAGAATTGTCATGTATTCTTTTTTTTTAAGATTTTTTTTATTTATTCATGAGAGACAGAGAGAGAGAGAGAGAGAAGCAGAGGGAGAAGCAGGCTCCCCGCTGAGCAGGGAGCCCAATGCGGGACTCGATCCCAGGACCCTGGGATCATGACCTGAGCCGAAGGCAGACGATTAACCATCTGAGCCACCCAGGCGCCCTGTCATGTATTCTTGATAAAGTATCTTTGTCATTATGTAAGGCTCCTCTTTATCCCTGTAAAATTCCTTGTTCTGAAGTTTATTTTCTATGTTATTAATATACTTGAAGGGACTCTTCATTTCTGGCTTTGTGGTGATCTTTTTGCTGTTTATTTCTAGCATTTTCATGACTCCTTTTTTTGTAGTATTCATGTTTCTGCTCAAATTCTCCATCTGTTTATACATATTGTTCATCTTTTCCACCAGATCCTTTAACAGATTAGTCTCCCGTAGTTCCATTAACTGGGTCATCTCTGGGTCTGGTTGTTTTGAACCCTTTATCATTTGATAGTGGTTTGTTTTTCTTTTCTTTTCTTTTTGTTTCTGGGTGTGAAATAAATGCCAGATATTGTGTGTAAAAGAATGGTAGAGATTTGGGCGCCTGGGTGGCTCAGATGGTTAAGCCTCTGCCTTCGGCTCTGGTCATGATCCCAGGGTCCTGGGATTGAGTCCCACATCAGGATCCCTGCTCAGCAGAGAACCTGCTTCTCTCCCTCCCTCTGCACCTCCCCCTGCTCATGCTCTCTCTCTTTCTGTATCTCTCTGTTTCAAATGCATAAATAAAAAAATCTTTAAAAAAAAAAAAAAAAAAGAATGGTAGAGATTTAGCTAAATAGTACTGATGCCCAAAGATGGGCATGTCTCTTTTTCTGTTGGGTTCTCAGTAGAGGGATTGAGGCAGTCAAGTTAGTAGTAGAGCTGAGTTTGAGTTTTGCTGTTGCTATAACTTCCCCAATGGCAAGCTGCTGCTACCTTTTGATTCATGGGAGGCCTGGGATGCTAGAATGTTTTGCTCAGTGTTTCTGCATTCCACTTTCAGCAGGCCCTGTGTGCCTGAACCTCAGAGAAGGAGGGTCTCTTCATGCTTTCCCATTTCACCAGCAGCAAATTGCTGTTGCTTGTTAATCAGAGCGAGACCTGTGATGGGGGCAGTTTTTCTCATTTTTCCCAGTTCAGCTTCACTCTTAGATAAGACCTTGCACTCCTGAGTCTCTGGGTGGGGCTTCCTTCCCTTTCTAGCCCTTCCCTTCCTTGCACACCAAACTCGGATTTGTATCTGACGGTAGGCTGGGGTGGGAGCAAGTTTTTAGATCCCACGCCCCACAGTGGCAGCAGAGCGCAGGGTCTGCCCATCCCCCGGGGGCATTGTGTTTGCTATTACCCTTCCCTCATACATTTGCAGAAGGATTCCTGTTCTTCCCTCGACAGGTATTGGAAATGAGGCTTATGGTGGGGAGAAGGGCTTTCTGCCCCACCCGCCCAGGCAAGTGGCTTTGCTTTTACCCTCTCTCAGAGGCAGTTCATTTTTCCTGGTTGTGGGAACAGCAAGGTTTCCAGAAGTTTAAGGCTTTTGCTTTGAGTGATAGGGGAGTCTGGGAAGTGGGTGTTGTTTTGTTCACTGAGGTGCTCTCGGGTCTCATGCTTCCCACCCCGTTTCTCTTGTGAGCACCCAGTGGAGGCCTGTGGAAAAGAGCGTGTGAATGGCCGTAGACAACCCGTGTCTGGAGCTTTCAGAGATTCTGAACTGTCAGGCTAGCTAAATTTTGCCTTTATGAATTTGTTAACATATGGCTGTCTCCTTTCCCATTTTTATACTGGCGACCTCTTCCTCCTGGGCTCTGCCATGGACAAAATTCATCTGTGCTGTCTCTCTTTGAAGGGGCTTGTCACCCTTTGGAATTCAATTTACCTCGTTGCCTTGTGACCTCAGCCCCTGGATGAGCCCAAGAAATTGTGATTGTGCAGGTTATCTGACTTTTTCTTGCTATTAAGATGTAAGGAGTGTCTTCATGTGACTTGGAGCACCCTAGGTGGAAGCAACTCTTTAGGAATGATTTTGTAACTGGAAAGGAAGATTGATAGGTTTGACTACATAAAACTTAAGTTTTTTAAAATTTTTTTAAAGATTTTATTTATTTATTTGACAGAGAGAGACACAGCGAGAGAGGGAACACAAGCAGGGGGAGTGGGAGAGGGAGAAGCAGGCTTCCCTCCGAGCAGGGAGCCCGACGTGGGGCTCGATCCCAGGACCCTGGGATCATGACCTGAGCCGAAGGCAGACGCTTAATGACTGAACCACCCAGGCGCCCCTTTAAAACTTAAGTTTAATGTTAATTTAACGTTAGGAGTATGAAATTGCAAGCCACAGAGTGGGAAAAGATATTTGCGACACATATGACCAGTAAAACAGCTCATAAATGTGATAGAAGATAGTCTAATAGAAAAACGGGGTAAAGGCTTAAGCAGATGCTTCACTAAAGCAGGAATGTAGATGACTAATAAACATATGGGGAGGGATGCAATCCACTGACAACTAGAGAACGCAAATTAAAAATCACAATTACATACCATTATATGCCTAAAGAATGGCTAGAATTGAAAATGTGAGAATCTCTCTCTCTCTCTTTTTTTTTTTTTAGATTTTATTTGAAGTCATCTCTACACCCAACATGGGGCTCTAACTCACAACGCTGAGATCAAGAGTCGCATGCTCCACCAACTGAGGCAGCCGGGTGCTCCAAAAATGTGAGAATATCAAGTGCTGATGAGGATGCGCACCAAAGGCAGCTCTCATCCGCTGTTGGTGGGAGCTGTTAATCGATGGAACTACTTCGGACATTATCTTGTAAAGGTCAAGATAGGCTGAATTCCATCGTAGCAATTCTGCTCCCAGATACATACCTCAGCACGGCACGCAGTGTACACGCGGGGGCTGACACATTCTTCTTTTTGGCTTGGATAAACCCCGGGCCAGGGTCCTGCTTAGGCTTGACTGGCCATCAGATCCCTCAGGGTAACCTGGCCTATCTTCGCTCCCATATACTTGGTGTAGTCTCACGGTTACACACTCAGGAGAAAATATTAGTTTCATATTCACTTCAGTAGAGACCCGCACTCCCCCAAAGCCTCTCAAATACCCGTAGTGAGCCCCAGGGCTGAGGGAAGAGCCTCTGCTGCATTCTCAGTGATGGCAGTGTTCACACGCCTCATTGCTTGCTTGACCAATAAAGTTGCCTTTATGCCCCTTTCCCTTGGGTTTGGGGGGTGGGTTTGTACAGCCCCCTTGCACTTCGCAGGATACATTCACATACCTTGTGTGAACATCATGACACCGGGAAGTTAGCTCCAACAGGCTGGGCTTTTGGTCCGTTTTGTTCTCCGCTATATCCCTGGTGCCCAGGTAGTCCTGTGAAGAGGTAAGGATTTTGCAGATGAAGAACCTGACGTTCAGAGAGCTCATCTGACTCCTCAATGGAGAGGCCTTCTAGCTCTGAGTCCAGTGTTAGTCCTGCTTCTCAGAGCCCAGGCTAACCTTCCATTTCTATAAATTATATGAGGAAGGTCAAGGGACTGTGTCTGTGGTGTGATGTCACACAGAGGAAAGGACACTGAAACAGAAGTTTAGAGTCTGGGTTCTAATATTGTCACTGATGCTTTCCAGTCTTAAGACCCCAACGCCAGGCTCCAGTGAGGGTGAGAGAAGAGCACGGATATGAAATGTATTGTAAATAGTAAGGTGCCTTTATGGGTTGCACTGCGTCTCACCAGAAAGACATATTGAAGTCCTAACTCCCACTACCTGTAAGTATGGTCTCCTTTGGAAATAGGGTCTTTGCAGCTGTCATCAAGTTGAGAGGAGGTCCTACTGGATTAGGGTGGGCCTTCAACCCAATGACCAGGGCTCCTTATAAGAAGGCCTGGTAAAGACACGGAAACACAGACACATTCAAAGGGAAGAAGGCCCCGTGAAGACAGAGGCAGAAACTGTGTGATGTAAGCATAAGCCGGAGAAGGCTGGGGATTACCGGCAGCCCCCAGAAGCTGGGGAGAGGTGAGGAAGGATTCTTCCCTGGAGCAGCGAGAGGGAGCACGGCCCTACTGACACCTTGATTTGAGAACGCTGGCTTTCAGAACATTCCTGTTGTTCGAGCCATTTAGCTTGTGCTCACTCGTTGTGGCAGCCCCGGGACACGAGCCTGGGCGTGGCGTATGTGTCAAGGAAATGCCTTGTGGAGACTGATGGCCCAGCACCGCACGTGCACTTCTCCTAAGTGAAGGGATCCATCGGTGCCGGAAGGCCCCCAGACGAATGAACTTTCTTCCATGATGCCTACGTTTCCCACATTTTTCGGTTTGTCCTTTCTTTAGAGAGGAGGACACAGAACAGGCTATGGAGTGGGGTGGAAAAAGCAGACAGGAGGGATCTGGGGACCATCACCTGACAGTGCCAGGGTGCTTTAGAGGGACATCTCAAGCACTGGATAATCCCTGAGGGGGCAGAGCTGAGGTCCCCAGGGAGGATGCTGGCTAGGCTCATGGAGCACAGTCACTGAGAGGCACAAACACCCGAGGAAAGAGAACCAGCACAAGACAGACTCCGAGATATGCGATTCCAACACGGCGGCCTCTTCAGAGGGTCAAAGACTCTTGGCAACATCCGGTAACTAATCATCAGGCCTGCTTTGTCTCCTGTTCCTCTTCCGATCTGGGTTTTCCTATTCCTCCTGCATGTGCGGTGAACAGGGGATAGAGCCAAGGGCAGTGACCTGCATCCCATAATACTCTTGTGGGAAAAACAAAACACGATACTAACAAACCCTTATGTCTGGATGAGATTTAGAACTTACAAAGTACTTTCACGTACAATCCCTCTTGATTGGGCCTCCTTATGAAAGGAGCCAGAGGTGCCTAGCCATGAAAGACAGGTCTGTCCTCTGATTCAGAGAGTACAGGAAATCCTAAGTAAAACCATGCCAAACCCCCCAAAGTGGATAAGCATCAGGTTAGGAAACCATAATATACACAGGCCGTAACCCAACATCCTAATTTGCAGCCCTATCCAATAGCAAAGAGCAGACTGAGCTCATAGAACCAGCTGAATGCCATCTGGGCAGAAGTCCCAAGATGAAAACAGAGGACTTCTGTTGTTAGCAAATGGGAGACTAGGTAAATTTAGACCAACCCTTTCACTAAGAACACCAAAAGATGTACAAATATCTGAAAAGCATCAGAGAGCTAACAAAATACTGCGGAATTACCAGGCTGACATCCCAGAGAGGACAGGAACTCAGACAGGTGAGCCCAGCATTTAGAGGACTTCCTCCCTAGAGGCACTTACCCATTTGGAAGGAGGGGGCTAGAACAGTAATGAACTAATGAACGTCTGGGGGCATGGGGAGGGAGTTGGAGTACAGGGCCCACCAAAGGTGGAAAGCTGGTAAACCACTGCCTGTTTGGGGCTGTGCCCTTAGAGGTAAGGATGAACCAAGGGCAAACCAGCCCTTGCATGGTCTGATAAGGTCTGCGGACTGGTTTCAGTGGCCTGGGACTCTCCGACCTTGACCTGGAATAATGTGACCCCAGAATTCTAGTGCCCCTGGGCATGTGACAGAAGCAAACAAAAACCCCTCTCTAAAGGAAGAAATCATCCTAGGCAAAATATTTCGATAAACTATTTTCTAAATACGATGTTCAGCACAAAATAAAAAATAATGAGGCACTTGGGAAGACAAATCAGGGAGAACTAGCAGAACTTATGCAATAGAAACACTCACGGGAATTCCATTTATTGGAATTATCATAGATTGAACAAGGCAAAGTTCTAGAAAACTCTGCCAGTAGTAATTCTGGCCATTTGAACTCCTAATTTTCTCTCTAATCCATCCTCATTTGTTGCCTGCACTGCTATGATCCCCATCCTGTCTGCCTTCACCACTGTCTCCAGAGGTATCTTTTTAGAAAACACATCTGACCTTACCTCAGCTGCGTTTCATGGAATTCAAGGCCCTTCACAATCTGTCCTAAGTTGCCCTTTCCAGCCTCATCACCTAGGACCCCTCCCTCTCACAATTTTTGGTCATATGGCAAGACTTTTCTACGAATATCCTCCACCTTGAATGTCCTCTCCTCCCACGTTATCCTGAAAAACGCCTCCTCATTCCTTCAAAGTCCAATTTAAAGCTCTCTCCTTGAAGCTTTTCTGAATTGGAAACTCCAGCTCTCACAGTTTTGTATTATAATGTTGACACAATGTATTATATTTATTTTTTTAAAGATTTATTTATTTTAGAGAGAGAGACTGGGAACAGGGGGCGGGAGGGGCAGAGGGAGAGGGAGAGAATCCCAAGCAGACCCCCTGCTGAGTGTGGAGCCTCACACGGGACTCAATCCCAGGACCCTGAGATTCAGACCTGAGCCGAAACCAAGAGTGGGACACTCAGCTGACTGAGCCAGTCAGGTGCCCCTATAATTATTTGTTTATAATTCTGTTTCTCAGGTACACTGTTAATTTCCTGAGGTTAGGGTCTGTCTTACTCATCCAGAGTTCCTGGCATCTAGCATAATGCTTGGCTAAGTGCTCAATACATATTTATGAAAGAAGGGAAGGGTATTCTCTTTTTTCTTTCTTCCTTCCTTCCTTCCTTCTTTCTCTTTCTCTTTTTCTTTCTTTCTCTTTCTTTCTCTTTCTTTCTTTCTTTCTTTCTCTCTCTCTCTCTCTCTCTCTCTCTCTCTCTCTCTCTCTCTCTCTTCCTTCCTTCCTTCCGTCCTTCCTTCCTTTTTCTTTTCTTTTTAGTAAGCTCTATATCCCAACTGGGGCTTGAACTCATGACCCTGATATCAAGAGTCACATGTGCTACTGACTGGGCCAGCCAGGCACCACTAGGAAAGGGTATTCTTTAAAAAAAAAAAAAAAAAAGATTTTTTTTATTTATTTGACACACAGAGAGAGAGAGCATAAGTAGGCAGAGCGGCAGGCAGAGGGAGAGGGAGAAGCAGGCTTCCCGCGGAGCAGGGAGCCCAATGTAGGGCTCGATCCCAGGATCCTGGGATCATGACCTGAGCCGAAGGCAGACGCTTAACGACTGAGCCACCCAGGTCATATGGAAAGGGTATTCTTAATAAATAAGGTGCTACAGACTCATGGACTGAATTCTATCACCCCAAAAGTCATATGTTGAAGCCCTAACCCCTAGTGTGACTGTATCTGGAGATAGGGCCTTAAGGAGGTCATTAAGGTTAAATGGATCCTAATCCAATAGGACTGGTATCCTTATGGGAAGAGGAAGAGATACCAGAGACCTCTCTCTTACCACGTGTGCACAGAAGAAAGGCAAACAGCAAGAAGGTGGCTGTGTGCAAGCCAGGCAGAGAGGCCCCGCCAGAAAGCAACTCTGCTGGTACCTTGATCTTGGACATCCAGCCTCCAAAACTGTTAGAAAATAAATTTCTATTGTTGAAGCCACCCAGTCTGTGGTGTTTTGTTATGGCAACCCAAGCTAATACATAGAGCACTTCTGGGATTTCAAACACGTATCAGTATACATCTTTAGGGAAGGTAAGAATTCAACACAGACTGACAGGAATGGTAGGGAGTGGACACAGTGACATCTGTAAAATGGCTTTTTAAAAAGTTTTATTTCAAGATCTTTGTTTTTTACTCTTATTTCAAAAAAAGGTGGGTCAAAGTACAAAAAAAAAAAGTCAGTTGAGTAACAGCAGAGGTTTAGAAATCACAGCAGCGAAGCAATGTACAGACCAGCACAGACAAAACAACCCAATGTGTGCGATTCTGTTCAGGTTCTTTGCTTATTTTGTGTTTTCTCCCTCCTGTACAGAATACATCAAAGCATGCCATGAGACCAGGAAAAGAAAAGAGTTTAACGAATGGTTACAAGAAATAGACTCTGTACAAGAGGAGGTCACGTTCCTTCCCCCGCCCCCCGCCCCCCCGTTCCCTCTCTTCTTGCTCTGCTTTAGGTGAGGTTATTCTGAAGACAGTTCACCTCCAAGTCAGCCTGGTCACCTTTGCCACCCTCGAGCTTGGGTGACATGGAGTTCTGGATGTTAAATGACTCCTCCTCTTTCAGGCAGGACTTGAGAGCTTCCTGGATTTTGTGGGGAGCACTGGGATCATCCTGGAAGAGGGAAAAGGGTGAGGGAGGGGTGGGAAGGAGACAGTGGATAGAGGGGTCAAATAACCACCCCAGGCTTTTGAAAGAAGAAAGAAAGAAACTCTTAAGAGTCGAATGAACCAAAGGGACTCTTTGCAGCCGCTTTCTAGGAATGTCATCCTAAAAACCACTGGCCAGATGGAGATGGACACCTCCAGCAGGTAGCTGGATTACAAATGCCTTTAATGTAGGCCAGGGCAAGGCTTTCCCTCTGGCAGAGACAGGGGGAGAAACGGTCCCTTTAACACGTGGTCTGGCCCCTCGAGAGTCTCACCAACATGAGCTCGGCCTGCCGGGCTGCCTCCCAGGGCCTTTCCCCCTGTTGAGTTCTGCTCTCCCAGAACCGTACTGATCAGGGAACACATCTTGCGACGAGAGGCCAGAGGTGTGTGTACCCCTTACCCGCAGGAGTTTATCTACCAGAAGATGCTAATTTACAAAGGTGTTTCCTCAATCCAAGCCCGGATGAGTCCCGCTGACTCAATGGCCTGCCGTACTTGGCGTCCGACGATACTGGATAGTCGCGCTGCTGGCTCACCACCCGTTCCTGACGCGCTCCGAGCCCTCCTGCGCCCCCCAGATGTGTATGTTGCCTGCAGCCCTAGCACCAGCTGCGGACCCCGACCTGAGTTTGCTTGCTACAGGTTGTCAGGAAACCCACTCCGGTCCACAGTCCCCCAGCTCCGCATTCTGCTCATTCAGAGAGCTCTTAGGGCAACGGCTGCCTTCCCACGGCTCTCTTCCATCAGGGCCATCTGGGCATTATGGGCACACCTCATTATATTGTGCTTCGCAGACACTGCTTTTTTTTTTTTCTTTAAACAAATTGAAGGTTTGTGGTAACCCTGGGTTGAGCAAGTCTATCGGCCTCGTTTTCCAACACTGTTTGCTCATTTCGTGTCTCTGTGTCACATTTTGGTGATTCTCACAACATTTCAAACATTTTCATTACTATTATGTTTGTTATGTGATCTGTGGTCAGTCATCACGACTCACTGAAAACTCAGATGATGGTTAGCATTCTTTAGCAAGAACGTCGTTTTAAATGAAGATATGTACACTGTTTTATTGTACACTCACTAGACAACAGTATGGTGTAAACCTAACCTCTATCTGCACTGGGAAGCCACACCTTTCCTTTGATTCGCTTTATCGCGATGTCTATTTATTGTGGTGGTCTGGAATGGAACCCACACTATCTCGGAGATCTGCCTGCATACCCGTGTGAGTGTGATCTGGTGGGCCTCAGTTCTTTCTTAGGCTCTCCAAACAGCTATTGTAAGTGCTTGGAGCTCGGCTGATCAAAGACACGAGTGGCAAGAAGGGTACAGAATGTTGGTATCTGACCAGCTAGCTCGGACCTTTCTTACTTTAACACTTCTGAAATCGAAGGGAATCATCCTGCTTCCGGAGCAGGGCCTTCTCCGTACAACTGTGGGGAGTTCTCGCCCATGCTGCTGGCTACCGAGTCTGACCCATTACAGCACTAGGTCGGGGTAGTGACTGGTTGGAAAGAAAGCAGGGAATGGCTCCAGGCTTACACAGGACACTCCAGGTGTTCAAAGTGACTGTGCATATAGAAATCAGTGTCACCTCCCCCTGCCCCCAGCCTCACTTGGCACTTTTCCAGAAGACCAGCTTGAACAGAGCAGTACAGAAGAGCTTCAAAGACCTCAGGAATGATTTCCAGACCCCAGGGGAACACATGCTCCCCATTCCCAATGCCACAAGAGCCAGAAGAAATGAACTTCATACAGTTTTGAGACAGACTTCAGGCACTTGATATTTTCTATCGCTGCTGGAAGAGGTTTAGAAAAAACTCCAATGACGTAAATTTAGATGTAGTGAAATGGAAAGATCTCCCTGACATACTAAGTATGTGTACGCACTCATGCACACACAGGCTGTATGGAGAGGGAAGTGGGATGAGGAAGAACTGCACTTTTCATGCCGTGTACTTCTGTGTTGTTTGGGGAGAGACACTGGGCACGGGAGCTTGAGAGCTGGGCCTGTAAAGGTCCCGGGAAGAAGAGACGTTGGGTCACAGCAAACCTGGAATAGGGACAGGGCGGCCTGTCCTTGCCAAGTCTCTTACAAACGTGGGCCTCACTTTCACGCTGCTCAATACCACCTCCCCCCTCTAACTCCCCCCCACCCCACCGATATCACACAGTCTTTGGGGGCAAATAGGCAGCATGTGAGGAAGAGTAGATTTAGGGGTGCTTACAGACCTGGGCATCAACGCTGTGATGCCATGAAGGTGGGGGCCCAAATTAAGCCTGGCTCATGGGATTTAGACAGATGAGAAAACAGACTTCTGGGCCAATAGGTGGGATAAGTACATTCTAAAAATAAGAACACAGGTATCCAAACAATGCTATTTGACAAGCTAAGTACTTCCAACCAATAGGATAGGTGAGGGAGTGTCTGAACCAAGATAGAGCCATCCTAACCCAAGCGTGTCCTCCAGAACGGGATCCTATTAAGCCTAGGGGTTGCTGAACCCTCAGCAGAAGGCCCATCTGCCTTTGATTTGCCGGAAGTCCCTCATGGCAAGGGAGCTGGCCCTCCATCTGGCCTAAGTCCTGGGAACTGCTCTGTGTCCCCCTTCCGGGCCCTTCCCCCCAGCCAAATGGGCAACCTCCAGCCCAGTGTGGTGTGGGTTCAGGCCTGGAGCCCTACTTGTCCAGATACAAACCTCCGTCAGAAGGGGGCATGAAAGAAAGAGCCTAGGAGGGACGATTTAAATGGGGGCGAGGTGCAGAGAAGCACTAAGGGACACCATGGAGATGTCCTAGTAAGGAATTAACTGAAATCCTGGAAGGTCCGTCGAATCTTAGGAAGACCAAGTCATATCCACGACATTCCGCGGGCAGCACAGCAGTGAGAAGCAACAGGGCGGCTCTCAGCGTTTGCCCGTAGATTTTAGGTGACTTGAGTCACGCTGTGCTTCCCACACACTAGCCAGTCCTCCTGGAAAACTTGCCAGCCTCCACAGCATGGGCACCTCTGCCCATGTTCTCCTGCTACCCTGTTCTCCTCAGAACAGGCCTTCCCTTTCCTCCCGATGCTCCTTTCAGGGACTGGCTGCCTCGCTGCATACACGCTCACCTGGCCACTGGCTCACCAGCTGCAGAGCCAGGTGAGGAGCAGCTCCAGGCCACTGCAGGAGGGGAAGGAAGCGCCTCTGGCGCAGGCACCAGCCTCGCTCCGTCCCCTGACACAAGCCCAAAGCAGCACCTTTTTTTGGTTTGAAATCTTTTCAGAGTGTGGCTCAGAGAGATGACTGGAAATGGCTAGGAAAATGACCCACTCATCCTCCTTTACTTACGTAAAAGAAATAACCCCTCTATTAAGATCAGTAGAACTCTCCAAAATTTTCGGAGCCATCAATACCACCAAGGACACTGGAGGGTGAGGGGAAGGGGCCGGCAGAGATACTTGAGCAGGCTCGACTCGGGTGCCCCTCGCCCCCTCTCCCAGCTCACCTGGAGATTTCCTGGCTTCCAACCTGCTTGTAAGCACTCGACGGGGTGCCTGAAGCAACCAATAGGGCTTCACTTCAAAACAAAGTGGCAACTGTCTGAACTGTCAATGCCCACAAGATCTCGAATGTGACCAAGTCTGACTTTTGGTCTCTGGCCCCAGGAGGGCCCAGAGACCACCAGAGCCTCATCTTGCCACCTCACTGAAGGATGTCCTGAGCGCTACCCAGACAACCTCACGGCCCTTCTCAGGCAGAGTCCGTCATGGCTGACCAGTCCCTGCTCTGCTCCGGTTTTAAGGCTTATCCTATTCTGCACTCAAAGTCAGTGGGAGCGTTCATGGACAAATGCCATGCTTTCTACAAAGTCGGGTCAGCCAAGAAGAGCTGGAAACCTCTGTATTGGCTCATGCCCCCAAGACCTCCAAGAGGATCTATTTCCTTCCCTCCCTTTTTGGGACGAGGAAAGGTGTCTGTCTACAGCTGGGACGCCAGAAAATGTATGCATCAGAAACTTTTCTAAGGACCCTTGCGCTCTGGACAACGAACACCCTGCCTGCAGGAACCACCATACAGGTCTGACGGGCTGCCCCACGCAAACAATGGAACCGGAAGGCCCTGCGGTCGGCCATCATTCGCCAGCATTCTGCAAATGGCGACTACACGCATACTACCACGAGGGGCCAGACAAGGTAGGGATGGAGTGTATGGAGACAAGGGAGGCTCTTCCTGCCCTCAGGGTGCCTCTCTCGAGGGTTGATTAAAGTGTTTACCAATCTTAACGTTTATAAGACATCTGGTGTCCTACGTTATTAGATTCATCTTGAACGTATTAATATCTTGGTGCATACCAAGTAAAATCATATCTGTTTCTCTACCCTTTGTATCAAAGACTTTAAAAAATCATCCTAAACTAACCTCTTTCATTTCTTCTTTAAAGTTAACCCCTTTGCTCCTCCTCCACCAGGCCAAGTTCTTCCCTGGGGTTTGGTGAACAAGGTCACATTTACTATTATTCTCTCTTTCCCCTTCTGGGGCTACACTGTCCCCATCTATCAAAGGAAAACAATGGTCTCGATCTGTGCTGTCCCACACTGAAGCACAAGCCGCTCCCCCTGAGCTCCACAGCTGCAGGTAGCTTGTGGCTGCTGGAGTGGACCGTGCGACACAGAGCATCTCCATGTCACAGAAGGCGCCACAGGGTGGCGCCGGCCCGCACGGTTGAGGCCTCCATGTGCCTCTGTGCCCTGCTGTTTCAAAGAACTTCTTCAAAATTTGCTCTCAATCTTCACCGTGCCCATCTGGAGGGTCTGAGTTTAGCTCCCTCATCTGTGTATGGATGCGTTTACCTTGCGGTATGGGGCTTGCGTCCCGTGCCAAATTCCTGGGCTTGGATGTGACGTGATCCGGACCTTGGATGGTTTTTGCTTTATTTATGAAATTTTCTCTGACGGTACCCAGTACTTTACTGGTTAGTCTGGTCCAGAAAACACACTAGAAGGCCAGCATCTTTAGAAACTGGTCTGTTGGGACCTTCTATTGAGTTTCCACTGATATTTATCCTCCCAAGAACAGAATTTACCCCTAGATTTATTATTCCACCAGCGTTTTGTGCCCTCCTTAGCTCTAACCAGTGTAAATATGCCTGCCGGTTTTTAGGGTCCTCAGACAGTGGAAAGGACACTGTTTTTCCAGCCATCCCAAAGAGCAACCACCATTCACTTCAGTGACCACCAGGACAGCCCCTCAGGATGGAAGCAGAGTCTTTCTTCTTGATACAGAAAGTAGAAAGACACAGAGAAAGACAAATCAGACTTCTAAACTCTAGATGAAGCTAAAAATCACAAGTCATCCTGGAAAAAAATCTGCGTTACTACCTGTAACTGTTTGTCAAGGAAGTGATGCACCATTCTGCCCCTAGTCCCACGTCACCACCCCAACTGGTCTCCCTAGGCTGACCTCCAGAGCTGGGAGGAGCGGCTCCAAGCTCTGAAATAGCCCAAAGACAAGGGCAGCGGCCAGGCCGGGGTGTGCCTAGGGATCAGGGGAGGCCTGGAGAAGATGAGTCACCTGACAGATCAGTTATCTCAGAGAGCCAAGGTGCCGCATGCAGAGTGGGGGGAGGAGGTACAGGGACTGTCGCAAAGTTTCCTTACGTTTGGGTGAGAGCCTTCAGCAATGGTGGAGAGGGAGAAGTTATCGTTGTGGAGCTCAGACGGGGTCCGGAATTTGCTGGTTGGGACAGAAGAGAGCAGGGAAAATGTGAGTGCAATGATCATGGCAAAGCCTGACCAAAGCTACAAGGGTCAAACTCTTATTTCATCAAACGCCACGGACCATAATAAGATGTGCCACTATTTGACGCACCGCAGAGAAAAAAACTTCTGCCATTTACACCGGGATCCAATACTTCCTTATCACCTAGAGTTTTTATTATACACTGGAAGTAGCTCATTGAGACTTTAGATAAAGCCCTGACTACGCTATGAACAGCTCTGGCCAGGATCGTGCATGCCAGGCAATTACAACTACAGCATGACTGCCATCTGGCCAACAGTGATTATAAGATGCCAGCGATTATGAGACACAATCCAATTTCAGAGATGTTAATATGTGGGGGGAAAAGTGTGTATCTTAGAGTCAGTAAACCATGGCAGTATCCGTCGGGCATCGAGGACGTGTAGTGTTACCAGAGCGGTACCCGGGCTTGGGAAAGCAAGCAAGCATGCACTGGGACATGAGGGTGACAGCCTCAGAGCTGAAGGGCCATGGGGGCCAGGCTCTGTGCAGAACACGTAGCCTGCTGACGGAGGAAGGCCTAGAACAAGGCCCTGTCTCTGGCCACCGCTCTTGCTTCTCCAGTCCCCGGCGGGGGTTCCTTCTCTCCCTGGTCCTCCTCCGCAGCTACCGTGATAGGTGGTCGCACCCTGGCCCTCTCCTCCCCCTGCCACCGAGGGTCCCGGCTGCTGACCACATGCACAGATACGGCCCTGCTTCAGTGCGCAGGCACAATGGAGAGGCCCTCTCGGCGCTGGGGCCGTTATCTGAAAGGCTCCAGGCGGCCGTCAGCATCTGCCTAGGGCAGGCGTGTACCCAGCAAAGGAGCAACAGAGGGCGTTTTGTCCTTTTTCCCAGGACCCAGGGAAAGTCCTTCGGTCGCATTCTCTGGAGGGAGTCTCGGGGGGCGGGGGGCGGATTAAGAGGGCAACAGGTCGAAAGGGAGGGAGGGGCAGTTCTGCATAAATTGTCTCTTGGGCCTCAAGGAAACTGAACTGCAACCTCCTGCCTTTGTGAGTCCCTGTGACACCTCAGAACATTCCTTACTTTGCTCAGGGGTAGAGTGACTCTCTCACAGTGTGTAAGACCACATCCAAGTGTTCAAGGCATGGACTTAAAGGGAAACGCGTGTGGATCCTCACATGCACACAGCAGTCACTCCTCCGCTAAGACAGAAGCTGAAATGAGACTCTATTCCCATCTGGCCTTGGAAATCCACAGCCGAGGAAGTTGAGCCCAGGCCCCTCCATCCCCAAAACTCTACTTAGGAGAAGTAAAAAGGACCTTCCCTAAATTCCTCACACTTCTGTCTGGACCAAGGGTTGACAAGCTTGGAACGGCAATGTGCTGCCAAACCCCTTCTATTCAGCATCAGGGAGAAGGAGCCGGTACTGAGAGACAGCAGACCTGAGGAAGCTGGAGTTACTTCTCATGAACTGTGAGTGAAATCCTCACCCTGGCCATGGGCGTCCAGGACCCCAGAAGCAGGTGCAGTCCGGTGCTGGAGGACTGAGCACAGTAACTTACACGGGGGACCACACCCAGGAGGGCACTGGGTGCTTTTTCCTTAAGCGCCATCAGTCCCGGGGTGGGGGGTGCTGGGGATGGGGCCAGACAGCTGCTGTGTGCCCCAGGGGCTTGGTCTCTGCCACAATGCGGGCACATCCGGTGCAGGAACGGATAGATTTGGCTGAGTCTTTGGGACGGACAACACAACTAGGGATGCAGAGCAGGTTCCAGGAACCCTCGCGACCATAGCGCCGGATCAGATGGAGGGGTGCGGCCATGGGGGGGGGGCTGGCTGACCCAGACTCACTTGGTCCTACGCAGCTTGGTGTTCTCCGTCTTGAGCAGATAGAGCTTCTTGGCGAAGAACACCGTCATCATGAACAGCAGGAGCAGGACGAAGGCGGCGGAGCCGACGGCCACGCACATCACCTGGAAGTCGGTGATGATGGACTCGCAGCGCGTCCCCTTGTGCCAGATGTAGTCCTGCGTGTTACACCTGGGGCAGCGACAGAGGGAGACTGAGGTGACAGGCAGGCAGTCCCGGCCACAGCAAGGGCCTGGTCCCTAAGCCGCCTACTCACCTCAGCAGCCTGCTCCTGTGAGCGTCTAGAGGAACCGGGAGGCGCCCAGTCTGTGCGGACCCCACCGCGGAGATTCTGCGGACCCGCCCTACGCAGCGGGCAGGACGGCGCTGGGGTCCGGGAGGTAAAATGAGACAACCAGGGCGCCAAGAGATGGCGTGAACTGGTCACTCACGGGACTGTTCAGGGCCCGCGGAGGGCGGGAACCCCGGTTTTCTACCTCGCGGCCTCAAGGAGGACAATCACAGGATTCTCTCCGCTCCCCCTGCCCTTGGCTCTGGGTGAAAAACAAGATCATAGGGCCTTGGGCCACAAAAGGAGTCAGCCCACTCTACCCGGGAAAACCTATTCTGCTGCTCTGCAGTCCCGTCTAGTCCACAGGGCTACCCGGACACCGAAACAGAAGGAAGTGACAGACAAGGAGAGCACAAAGATGGATGTATATTCTCCTCCTATCTCTGCAGCCCCCCGAATTCTGCCCCTAAAGCTTCTTGTCCTATTACCATAACGGTCATGAAAGCACAGTGAGAATCAACCCTCTGGGTGGGTTTTTAGTCCTTTTGTTGAGTGACTTTCTCTTGCCCTTGGGGACATTCCCAGGCTCCAACCCTTCATGACATTGCTGTTTCCATGGGAACCAGGCTGCTTCAAAGAGGAAAGATGTGGAAGGATACAGAGGCAGGCAAAGGAGGGAGGACATGAACCTCAGGGTGAGTGACAGACAAGAGAAAGGAGTCCAGAAAAGGGGAAATCATGCCTCGGAGAACTGGCTACTCCACACCCGGAACAGCGTGGGGAGCCATGACTAACAGGAAAGTCTTTCTTTTCCAAGGGACCCTCTGCAGTCCTGGGAGGCTATCTGTTTGAGGACGGTGGGGAAGGAAGATCCCACTAGCCCACGGTTCTAGACAAGTTCTGCCATAGCTCTGCTCATTTCCCTGCAGTGGGTCAGGGTGACAGAGACAAAGGCGTGCTGCAGTCTGCAACTGAGGGCTCAGCAGTCTCCTGTGAGCGGAATGCAGAACAGTTTCTGAGCCACAGCCGAGCCTGGGCGTGCACAGCTGGGGGAGGGATCTCTGGAAGGGAGGCCCAAGGGTGACCCTGGAAAGGAAGGTGAGCAAGGGGAACCGGTGGGGGGACTTGCGGAAAAGCCCTCTGAGGCGGGACCCACTGGACGATCCCCGGTCAGCACAGCCATGCAGCTTACTGAGGACAAGGCTGCTTTTCCACTCAGGAGTCCTGAGAGCTCCAGGAGCTTCTGGGAACATTTCTAGCTCTCCAGAGGCAGCAAGGGCTCTCCATTTCAGGTGGTGATGGCAAGACTGCTTGGAAGGTGAAGGGTCAGGCCTCCAATAGAATGAAAGATAATGATTTCGCACAGACATTTCAGAACTCCCAGGCTAAATCCCACTAACCATCCCTATAGTCCCACTCACCAAAGCTTGAGGAGCAAAATCACAGGGTTTCCACATGTTTCTGGTAGCCCTTAACCAACTGGCAAGGTCTTGTTGCCATAATGTCTTGGTGACAATTTCTCCTTTTAGCAGTGACTGGACAACTCCAATCAGAACTGTGTGGACGCATCCTATATGACTGACCCTAATCATTTCATGATCATTCATAGGAAAGAAGGAACTGGAAGTCAAACTTTAATGCCAAAAGCACAATGTTCACACTTTCTTATATTATTCTTCTATCGGAACATCAAGACCTACAGAATTTGAATTCTTCACATACCTCCAAAAAGACCAAGAAAAACAAACATCAGGAACGACACTTACAGAGACACCCATATTACAGAAATGTTCCTCCTAGGACCAACGGAAACCAGTCCCAGAGGAATCTGGGGGTTCTACCCCACTTCTAGGGCCTGTAAATGATGGAGACAAGCAAACTACCCAGATCATCCCTGACTTGGGATTCTTCCAGAATAAGCCAGTGAGCTCTCCAGCAGGTTAACTACCTTGCCATGAGGGCAGGTATATGATGTATTCCTGATGAGGCATGGGATGGTGGCTGCAGACAACGTCCTTAGAGACACTAAACTCTCTGGGTCTTTAAAACATTCTGCGCTGGGTAATCCCAAGGAGGACAAAAATCAAGGTAGAAGGGGAAAAGCCACTATCCAGGGGCGCCTGGGTGGCTCAGTCATTAAGCATCTGCCTTCGGCTCAGGTCATGTTCCCAGGGTCCTGGGATCGAGTCCTACATCGGGCTCCCTGCTCAGCGGGGAGTCTGCTTCTCCCTCTCCCACTCCCCCTGCTTGTGTTCCCTCTCTCGCTGTGTCCCTCTCTGTCAAGTAAATAAAATCTTAAAAAAAAAAAAAAAAGCCACTAGCCAAAGTTAAGGAACCCCACCACCTCTACTATGCCAGGAAAGATACTCTGCTTGACTTGACCTACTTGAGTGGCTGCTCTCAGGGTCTGCTCCCAACGAGAAGGTCCTCACTGTGACTCTACCTGCCCTGCAGGTAGATGGGGTCTTCCTCCTGCCACATATCTGTCTCAAAGGTCTTCTTTCCTCCAGAGTAGGTTTATAAGCCTATTCTTTGTGCTAGTGTAGCCAGAACCCTCCAACAAGACCCCTCAAGCCAGTAAAGGCCGCTTTCCAAAACCCTTACAGAAGTCCCTTTCACTTTGCCTTTATAGTTTAGTGCTTCGGTAAAGGACACACACTTGGAGGAAATACAAAATCTTACTTCTGGGAAATCTGTCCTAGTGATGGGGTCACAGGAGGTACATTTAAGAAGTAATTGCCCTTGGAAGATAGTGCGTGGACATCTCTTGACCTCGGAACCCCAGGATCCTCTTGGCTTGGGAACGCACAACCCCTTGGAAGCTGTGCCCGTCATGTCCCCCTCTTTGCTGAGTCTGCCTCACACACACACTCTTCAGTTCTTTTACAAGCCCCTGTGCACCTGCCTGCTACACCCTTACCTGCAGAAGGCCCCTATGTTCTCCACCAGGTAGCACTGGCCGCCATTGTGGCAGTAACTTGGGAAGAGGTCGCACACAGACCGGCAGGAGCCGTTATGCCGCACAAAGCCGCTGCGGCACTCGGTGCCATTCTCACTTGGGGCCAGGTCCCTGCCTGGCTCTCCCGGGCGGGGCCTGAGGGCGATGCTGCTGCCAGGGACCATCCCCAGAGTATGCTGTGGGGGGACAACATGCCACCGACTGGTGGGCTGGCCAGTCCCGGGCCCCAGACCAGGCTTTTCAGTGGGCACCAGAAGGTCACTTTCATCTTCCAGGTCTCCACCTCCCACTGCATCCTTGTCATCCTCCTCTTCCTCCTCCTCTTCATCCAAGTCATCATAGAAGGATGTGGTGGGGTAGAAGTCAGATTCATCAAAGGGGGTGAAGTCATCGTATAAGTCAAGCAGGCTCCAGGAAGGGGTCTCTCCCCCAGTATCGGGGTGGTGCTCTGAGGTCCCTGGCGACCCCGGGAAGCTCCCCAGGTCGCCGCCACGGCCCTCACCATCCAATCCTTCGAAGTAGTCGATGTCAATTATATCTGATGCTGGCTGGGGTTCCAGTGTACCCTGAAAGGGGAACGTGGGCTCTGGCCCATGCGGGTCATGTGTGCTGCCTCCCAGGTTCAGCCAAACCTCCAAGGGGCTCTCCTTGGGGAGTTCGGGGCCTGGGCTCAGCTTGTCGCCAGGAGTGGGAGAGGGTGGTCCGCTGGCCTCTGTAGCCTCGGGGGTGGCAGGGGGCATCGATGACTGTCCCAGGGCCTCCTCGGGAGCCGGGAGCGTGGCTGGAAGGGCCTGGGTGTCGCCGCTGCCGGCCTCTGCGGTCACTCCACCCAGGCCCGGGCTGTCGGCCTCCAGCCAGGCGGTGCCAGTCACCGCCGCGGACGCCTCCAGTGCCTCCTCCGGCCCGACCCCAGGCCCCACCACGGCCGGCTGGCCGCCAGGTGCAGTCCACGAGGTCTCATCCTCTCCAGCAACTGGTGGGCCGGCCTTCTCCCGCGTGCCGTTGGCACGCGGCTTCCACGCCAGGACGCTCTTCACCAGCTCCTCGGCCTCGACGGCGCTGCCCGCCTCACGCGCTGTGGGCGGGAAGGAGGGGGCACGATGTCAGGGCCCCGCCCCCCGCCGCGGCTCGCTCTCCCAGCCTCCCCGCCCACCCGAAGACTCCGGGACAAGGTTTCCCAAGGCCACACCCCCGTCCCGTTCCCCGCCAAGGCGGGGAACACAACCGGCCCGGCGTTTCCCGCTCAGGCCCCGCCCCTCAGGCGTCATGCCCCGCCCCCGACAGGGCCCGCAGGGTAACGCGGCGGCCCCCACCTTCGGCCCTAGGCAGAGGTTTGACCCTCAGGACTCCACCCCACCTCCAGAACCCGCCCTGAAGTCGCACCCTCAAGGCCCCGCCCCACCCCAGGCTCCGCCCTGAAGTCGCAGCCTCATGGCCCCATCACCTCCAGGTCCCGCCCCGAAGTCTCACCCTTAGGCCCCGCCCACTCAGGCCCCTCCCCCAGCCGGCACCCCTGTTCGCACACCCGGGTCGGGGCCGCCCCCCACTTCTCCGCATCCCCCAAGTACCCCCCCTCTTCGCGCGCCCCTTCCCCCGCCCCGGTCGCGGGCAAGGCGCTGCCCCGCCCCCTTGCCACAGCTCGCGAACTCCGCCTGTACCCGAGGCCAGCGGGACCCTGGCCCAGGGTGAGGCGCGAGAGCCACTGGGGTCCCGGTCGCAGTCGGTACCTACCCGGCGCGGCCCCGGCGGCGAGGAGCAGCGTGGCCCCCAGAAGCAGCAGCAGCGGCGGCGGCCCCCGGCCCGGGCCCCCGCCCCCGGCTCGGCCCATGGCGCGGCGCCCCGACCGCTGTCCGCGGTCTGCCCGGCTGGCTGCGCCCTCGGCTCGCCGGCCGCCGCGCCTCCCGCCCGCGCTGCGGCCGTCTCAGCCCACGATGGGCAGCGCGAGAAGCCGCATGCCGCCGCCGCCGTCCGCCGCTGTCCCCGGCGCGCCGCGCCTCCCCGCCTCCCGCGCCGCCGCTGCCGCGCTCAGCGCCGCCCCCACCCCGCCCGCCGCGCCCGCCCCGCCGCACGTAGCTCTGACGCCTGCCCTGCTCGGTCCGCCTGCCGGGGACAGACCGACCCCCGGCTCGGGACGCCGAGACAAACGGACGTGGAGTAGCGCGGGTGGGTGCGGAGCACAGCGCCGCGCGTGGCGTTAGCCGACAGGTGCACGGGCGGGAGACCTGCGGGGCGGGGCCCGCTCTCCCCGTGGAGGGCTGGCACGGGCCCCCCCACCTGCGAGGAACCCACCCGCCACGCGGCGAGCACGGAGGCGGGGGCCCAGACACCCGCAAGTTTGGGGCGGGGCTCGGAAGGGCCGCGGGGGGCGGAAGCCCGAGCTCGCGCTGTGGAAATGAGCCGAGTCCAGGGCGCACGGAGCCTCTCGGATTTCTGCGCCAATGCCGTGTTCGAGGCGGGGAAGGGTCTCGGGGAGGTCTGTGGGTGCCCACGGGGGCGGGGCGGGCGCTGGCAGCGCCAGGCAAGGGGGCGAAGCCGAGAGCTCAGGCTCTAATCGGATCAGACCTAATCCGTCCACAGCCAAAGCCCAGGCCTCGCACAGCCGGGCCCTCCGCAGCGCATCCCAGGGCAGGGGGCAAGACTTTCCTGAGACTGGGGCTACCCCGCCTTCCTTCTCGCCTCCTCGGGGGCAGCCTGGGCAGCGGCCTTTAATCCTGGCCCCTTCTTCCCAGGATACATCACTCCCCCCACCATGTGTCCCAGGCCACCAAAGCTCAAGGTCCTGGGCAGACCCAAGCAGCCAAACTCGCAGCCTAGGGACGCGCGGGGCTCCAGGACTGGCGTTAGAGTAGTCTGCGGGCTGCCAAAGCTCAGTGTTCAGCCAGGGACCCCTCACCCCCAGAGCCCTGCTTGGTGGGGAGTTGTGGCCTAGTCACCTAGCCTACCGCCCAAAGCAACCATCCACCTCCTGATGTGTTATTGACCCAAATAACATTCGGGGTCACCACCTTTCGACGTGACACCCATGGTATTTGAGACACTCCCATTTCTGTCCCTAGCGAGCCACATAGGTAACCAAGTTGGAGAATCTATCCCTTCATGTCCTAGTGTGTATCTCTGGATGGGGTTCCCTTGGTTCAAAGTGTGTTCTTCTCACCATACTACCGCAGCAGCAACCTCTTAGGCAGGCTGGTGTTCCCTTCCTTCCAAGTCTGCCTGGCAAACGAGCCAGAAAGCTCAGTTCCTGTCACCTTTGCCTTCTGTGAAGCCTTCCCAGCCTGCTCCTGGAATCGTCGGTCTACAGTAATTCCCCACTGGACTGCAGGGCACGATGAGTGCACAGGACCAGGCACTGGGAGGCTCGCGAAAGCGGCGAGAAGCAAACACGCATGAATGGCAACCAGGTACTCCCACCCCAGAGCTGGGGGGCTGGAGCTTCCTGCAAAGGGCCTGACTTCGTGAAGCTCTTTCCATGGCTTCACACTGCCTCTGGGGGACAGTAAACAACAGTTTGGACTACAGCCTTCTCTGAGCAGAGGGCCAGGCTGGGCTTTGCACTTGCTGGTTGACCACAGAGGCACTAACGCACCCTTCCAACCCCATCTCTGCTTCCCTTGTCTGTGGCTTATCTTCGTATTTTCTTTTTTGGCTTATGTACAAGTCTGTGTTCCTTTGCTTCTGGTGGTGATTGTGAGAGCAGAGGATCTTGGTGGACCTGCCTACCTCCTCCTTCCCCAGGCCGGTCTGTTTGGGGATGGGGCCTCACCAATGGGGCCTTGATGTCTGGGGCATGATGACTACCCTGTTTTTCACTAGAAAGGTCTGAATGGGACCCTTCTCCCAGTTCTTTGTTAAAACTCCAGCAACTCCAGTTTGTTTCTCATTTTAATGTTTTATTAAATATTTAAATATATTTTAAATTCAATTAAAAAATTTTTTTAAGTAGGATCCACACCCAAGGTGGAGTCTGAAGTCACCACCCTGAGATCGAGTCACATGCTCCACCCAACTGAGCCAGCCAGGCTGGCTTCAATTCAATTTTTGAATTATAACAAGCATATGGTATAAAATAAAATATGAAATGTCGCCTTCCTCAATGACCTTCTTTCCTACCTTGGAGACAAATTCTTTTAACCACTTTCTTCATTTTGGGATTTTAAGCCAATGGTTGCCATTCACTTTCATTCTGATCCTCCCTAGACCTCAGAACTGAGCACGGCACGGCTGGTCTGGAGCCACCTCCACGAGATGAGTGGGAGAAACTCATCAGGCAATGGAGGGTGACAGGAAAAGAAGGATTTGGCATCAGATCTGCGTGACCTTGGGAGTTAGTAACCCATTTCCTTTATGAGACAGTGGTAACCATAGTGTCCAGTGACTGCAGTACTTTTTCTGGGCCCAGGGGTTAGGGTGGGCCAAAGAAGAGATCGAAGATGTAGGAACTGCAGAGTGAAAGAAAGGGAAATTAACCTCTATCTAGAGTCTACACCCATGTGCCCACATTCAAGTCTTGTGCATTTGGGCATCAAGGATGCTTTTGTGGGGCAATGGCTTCCAAAAGGTTCCTATTGGGTTTGGCAACCTGCCTCCAGTACCAAGGCAGGCACAAGGCCCATTGCCATGGCTACAGCCTGCCTCCTTGTGCATAGAAAGCCTCTAGCTTAACTAGGGGCTGCTGTCCAGGACAGGAGCTGCTCCAGTTGCCATGGCTGGGGGCATACTTCAGTCTGGACAGGAAGCAGCATGGTTCCTGGCTTTAAGTCCTCAGTAGTAACTATTAACATTTTTGTGAGTTTCTAGTTTTCCTAGTACTCTAATTTGTCCTGTTCCTCACAATCATGCTACAAATATCTTACCCATTCTGCACATTTGCAAACTGACACAGATCATGCTAATGATGTGGTAGGGCCAGGACTTGAGCCGAGATCTTGATTTCAAACCTTTTCATTCTTGCTTCTTAAGTACAAAAGAGGAATCAGGATGCACAGGTCAGGCCTCACTTGGCAGAATGGAAGCCCTGCCTCTCTCCCCAACCCCCACACTCGGGCATTTTAAGGGTCGGTGCTATGATTTCTTAACAGGGTACAACCTGGCAATGATCCAGACTCATATTCTAGGTCAGAATCAGAAAGGGCCATCTAGCACTGCCTCTCCCCTGCCAGGAGAGATCTGGACTATGGGGCAGTCAGCTCTGACCATTTTTGGTGATGGGCTGCTGCTAGTGGACCTTCTTGCACCATTACCAGGAAGAAGGGAAGAGCCAAGAGTGAGCGGCCCGAGTTACGTGCGCTGACAAGCACCTCCTCACTGCAAGAACTCTGGACTCTCAATCGCACAAGTACCCCTCCTAGAAAAGCATGTCACAACCTGGAGGTGGTCATCTTTTCCTGGCAGTGGGTCTGCTGCAAGATGGGAAAAAACCCTGAATTTCATTCCCCCAAAGCCAAGTCAGTTGGGAGAAAGCCACACAGCACAAGCCAACACAGCCTCAGACATGGATCAACTAGGCTTGTTTGCAGGAAGAGTCCTGCTGTCTCAGCAGGCGACCTCTCCAGGTGGTTCTCAGGAAACCCATAGGTACTACACAATAAGCAGACTGGAACAAGGAATGCCAGTCCATTGGGATGACTATGGGAAATCCGTGAAGTGTCAGGGCCAAACCAGCCATGGAAATCAGCCTGTGCAAAGGAGCTATTACCTTCCAATGGCACCGCTGCTTCCTAACTCCCTCTGGGACCATCTAGTTGTGAGGGCACCTGAGGTGGTAGGTTGCCACAGGAGAGAGTGGGAGGGATTTTCTTTCCGGTCTAAGTCGTCTGAAGGTGTTGGTCATGGTACTGTATGAAGGCATGGCTATTTTGCAGACCCTAAGGGTCCGCAGTGGTAAGGTGGCTGCCAGCAGTCACCTGAATGCTCTCCGTGGGCTTGGAAGGGCCTAGGAAGGCCTCTGGGGACAGGAGGGAATAGAGTTGGCCCCAGTTCTCCAAGGCAGGCCAGGAGCAGGAAGAGGGGATCAGACAAGTCTCTCTCTCCCCTTGGGGTCCCATGGGTTGGAAAGGGCTGGGGGGGGGGTCTCAGGCAGAGAGAGCTAGCTCTAATTTGTTTCGGAACCTCTGGTTAAGCCTATTCACAGGACTCCTTTTGGTCACTACTGTCTCAGTTCAGTTTCAAATTCAGGGTCAAAGGCGCTTCCTAGTAAAGAGAGGTGGCAGGCCTAAAAACAAGCCACCAGGAAATGAAGTCCAGGGGAGCTGTTCACAAGGGATCCAACACTGAGGGTCCTGGGCTTCCATCCTATTCTGCAAGGTGATTTCCTTAGATGGAGACCATCCATTCACAGGGGAGCAAGATGCTTTCACCTTGTTCCCAGTAAGTCCTCCTTCAACAGGACCAAGTGAAGTGCAGCTATGCTCTAGGAGCCGGAGAAGAGAAAGCAGGGTTAACTAAAGGTCACGGGCAGAGAGGTTTGCAGAAGGAAATCTCAGGGCAGGCACTGTGTATCCAAAGGGGTGCTCTGATTATTCAGATGAGGTCTTCCTGGAATGAAGGTGAACCCTCAGGTAACCACACCCAGCAGGACAGAAATCATGTAAACACATCCAGCTCACACTATTTACATTATCCCCCAGAAAGCTCTTTGAGTATACCGTTTTTCTTCACGACCACTTGGCACTATCCAAAATAATCCTATTTTTTTTTTAAGATTTATTTTATTTATTTGACAGAGAGAGACACAGCGAGAGAGGGAACACAAGCAGGGGGAGTGGGAGAGGGAGAAGCAGGCTTCCCGCTGAGCAGGGAGCCCAATGTGGGGCTCGATCCCAGGACCCCGGGATCACGACCCAAGCCAAAGGCAGGCACTTAATGACTGAGCCACCCAGACGCCCTCAAAATAATCCTATTTCTTATTAACTATTTATGGTCTTGTATCCCCCACCTGACAAGGATGTAAGTGGCCTGGAGTGCAGGGGCCTTGCCTACCTTATTCATAATTATGACTTCACTGCATGCAAGGTCCAATGCCTGGCACCTAAGAGGCCCTCAAATGTTTACTGGATGAATGGAACTCATAGAATGAACAGTCAGCGGGGCGCCTGGGTGGCTCAGTCATTAAGCGTCTGCCTTCGGCTCAGGTCATGATCCCGGGGTCCTGGGGTCGAGCCCCGCATCGGGCTCCCTGCTCTGTGGGAAGCCTGCTTCTCCCTCTCCCACTCCCCCTGCTTGTGTTCCCTCTGTCGCTGTGTCTCTGTCAAAGTAAAAAAAAAAAGAATGAACTGTCAGGAACCACAGAGATCTTGCTGTACCACACAACCTTCCTAACCAGTGGTTCTCAAAGGGTGGTCCCTTGCCCACGTGCATCAGGACCCCCTGGAAATGTTAAAAACAGTATTTCAGGGGTGCCTGGGTGGCTCAGTCGGTTAAGCATCCGACTCTTGATTTCAGCCTGGGTCATGATCTCAGGGTGGTGAGACTGAGCCTCAGCATGGAGCGTACTTAAGATTCTCTCTCTCCTTCTCCCTCTGTCCCGCTCTAAACACAGTATATCAAGAACTCACTCCAGACCTGCTCAATCAGTTCTGAGGGTGGGGCCGAGCAGCTTGTCTGTGAACAATCCTATGGGTGATCCTGATCTGTCCTCAGGTTGGCAAACTACTGTCCATAACTACATTTGGGGGAACCACTCCACAGTAAGGATCTGAGGAACCTGTGGAAGAGTGGTTATACATGTCCTGTTATACTTTAAAAAGAACTCACACTCAAGCTTATAAACTAGTCTCTAGTTTGGGTCAAGGATTAACCTCCTTCATCACCCCTGGGAAGTACAGGAACTTTGGGAGACCCTGCTGGTCCTAGCACCCTGTGCTACAGGTAAGTTGGAACAGGTTGGGCAGCAGAGCACAACCCAGCCAGCGCACCTCTGCGAGGGGTCAAGCGTGCACAACTCTGCACAGAATCCACCGCTTTTGCTACACTGGGTTCATGAGCCTCTCAAAAGCAATGGCTCCTTCCTTTTTTCTGCACAGGGTTTGCACCTGTGGATGCTCAAAGGCTGTCCTTAGAAGTACATCAAGGTTCATGGAACCAACTACCCTCAAGGCCTGCCTCCAACTTGGGGCCGTCTAAACTGCATCCTGACAGACATGCTCTAGCTTGCCAAACAAAACTATTCCTTCTCTTGGAGGTGCCAGGATGTTGGCCACACCTCTTTCTTCACTTTGACCATGGAAAAGAGTGGGCAAGGCACATTTAACTGTATGCTCCTTAAGCATCATCAAGGTGGTTGGTCAGGAAGCCCCGAATCGCTGAACTCACTGCGACCAGGACCAGGTGGGGCTGAATATTTACGCTCCTCATAGGACACATGAAGAGACTGGTGTGTGAATGCAGAGAATGGGACTAGAATCCAGAAATGTTCTATTTATTCACTAAAAAAGAGGGAGATTAGGTCTTCTTGATCAATTTCTTCTAATCTCCCAAAACTCCCCTCCCTTCATTTTTCCAAAATAACACACTGAGAAACACGTTTGTACAAAAACCACATATTATTCCCACCCCCACCCCCCCCACATTGGGTGGCTTTATTACAGGAACGAAACCAGATCAAAGACATGAAAAGAAAAAGTCACCACTTATATTGAAACATAACAGTGTTAAGAATTCAGGTATTCTGTAGAATTGTTATCAGCATAGTAAAAATATTTCCACCTGGATCTTTTAAATTTGAAAGTGATCACATTAAAGACCTGAGGTTACAAGGGACCACAGTATGAACCAGAATTCCATTTTCCTTCTAAGACCCCAGTGGAAAAGGTAAGTATTTGGAATGAGTTTCCTTTGGGAAAGACTGGCGGGAATTAGGGAACACCCTGGCCATTGTCAAAAGGCACTGGGATCTTTCTGGAGGCAAATGCATTGGAACTCAACTCCAGCAGGAACAAGCTCATTTCCACTCCAAGAGTCCAGAACACACACGCAAAAGAACAAGGTTTCCTTGGTTCCAGTACTCAGATGGTGACCAGGGCCACCTGGTTAGAGGCAACACCTGAGGGTTTGAAAGGCAAATCTTAATTATGGTTGTATTTATTTTTTTTGCTTTCTGATACTAAGGAAGGAAGTTCTGAGGTGTTTTATAAACACCTCCCTACACCCTCTCGTATGTAAAGCTTTACAGAATATATAGAAAAAGATATCCAAAAGGTGTTCCACTTTGCATTCTAAATAATAAAACTGCCACTTGAGAAGGTGACATGAAGAGGCCAGGTGCTTTGGAAATCAAGATCCACCAAACACACCCTTCCCCCATCCATGGAAGGATAGAGGGGAGGGAACAAGCACAAGAAGAGAAAACCAAGAACTCTCAAGTAATTCATCAGCAGGGGTAGAAATGGGCTCGCGTTAAGGCATGTTTGTGGCTCCTCCTCTGGAATGGCATTCCGATCTCTCAGTCCGAGTACCCGAACCCTCAAAGCATGACGCTCTGATTGCCAGCTGAGTGCCTTGGAACCCCCCAGCATCTCCCTGACAGCCCTGCGACAGATGGAATGTGAGATGTCAGAAAAGGAAGGGAGAAGGGACGAGAGGCCCTTGATCCCGGCCCACTTCTCCAATCCCGTCCCAAACCTAAAGTACCGCTTCACCAAACCCCACTCACCCTGGACTGCAAGAGGTAGTTTGGGGACTTGAACCCCCAGCCATCCTAAACCAAGTTCCATGAGCTAAAATGTTTAGCACTATCTACTTACTTTTTTTTTTTTCCTTTTTAAAGGTTTTTTTTTTTTTAAAGAGGGGGAGGGAAAAAAAGAATGAGTACAAAGCAGTGACTAGTGGACTAGACTCAGTGGGTGGTCATGTCCCTAGACTCTCAAATGTTCCTGGTTAGTCTAGGGAATGAAGAAACGCTTCCCCAGATCCCACCCCTAATCCAACCAAGCATCTCTACGGTAAGCCAGAACCAGTGGGCCCAGGGAAGGAGTAGGTCTGCTCTAATGCGCTCCCTTACCAGGTACAAAAGGGGCCACGCAGGGGGGGCGGGGGTCCTCCCATTCCTCACCAGGAATAAAGTCAGTGGGGTCCCACCCTGTCCCCAACTCTTTGAATTTTGGTGCGTCTATGTGGGGCAAAAGTCTCATGAAACTTCACCATCAGCACCAATCTTAGCTCAGATTAGCAGAAATAAGGTCACTTATAATGCCTTTAGGTTTGTCCCTTCTGGCTATTTCCTCTGCCCATCACCATTTTTTTTGGTTCCTATGAACTTAGGATGCTCTCATTTAAAGCAACAATGACAAAAGAAAAAAAAAACATAATGATTCTAAAGCATGAGCTACGTAAGCATCAGACAAAGCCAAACACTGAGGGGAGAGCACTGAAACAACAGAAATGAACTTCTCGTGCTGACAGGACCTGCAGAGAAACGGTCAGTATACCCCACACCAGGACAGGGGGACGCAGGCTACCCGCCCCCCCCCCCCCCAGTGCCGGCGGAGGACCTGACACAGCACGCGTCACGGCATGGCGAGGGCTGGCGAGAGGGACGGGGAAATACGGGATGCGTGCTTGGGGCTGCGAGAAGAAAAATCCTAAAAGAAACCCGAGGAAGCCGCGGAGCACAAGTCTCGTCATCCCCCTGCAGCTGCCGGCGCTGGGCGTGGACGCTGCCTGCATCCTCCGGGCTAGGGGGCGGCTGAGGCTGGTGGGCCTGGAGCGGGAGGCGGAGGGACTCCATCAGCGGGCGGCGGCGGCGGCGGCGGCGGCGGCGGAGGGGCATCTGCAAACACAGCCAAGAGGGACTCGTCATTGCTGGAAACACAAGGGCTTGGGAAAGAGCCCAGTCAGAGAAAAAGGGCCGAGGAAGTAATTTTCTTTACGGCAGGCAATCCATGCAGCCTTCGAGGCGCTGCTGCCACCGTGGGCCATGCGGGTCAGGTCCCCCTGAAGCCCCAGGTCGCGGCTCGCCTGGTGAGGTGTCTGAATCTGTCCCAACCTCCTCCGCGGCCCAGCCCTTCCAAGAATCACTCCAGACCTTTGCAGAACTTAATTATAGTTTGATTTTATTGCATTTTAATGGTTCTCTCTGCTAATTTTATTTCTTCAGTTAAATGATAAAGCTCCTTCCTGGGCAAGTTCTGTGTCTTCTTTCTTTCTCTCTCAGTGCCTGGCCTAGGTGGGCACAAAATAGATTATCAACTTCTTGCTGATTAAGTGTCTCCACCAGGGCCAGAGAGCTTCACTCGAGGCAGCTGCTGACAAGCTGGACAGTCCTGGGAGGCCCCGCGGCTCCTGAACTGCAGTCCTTGGATTTTTGGCCAAAACTAGGTCAGGTCCTGAAGGGAACAATTAGTATGAGTGTCTGGGGCTCTTTCCTATTTCAACTTTAGCTGCTTAGCGTACAAAGGAACCCTAGAGATGATTTAATCCAGGGTTTTTTAAACCTCTTGATTTTGTCAGAAACGGAAACATGAAACAAATAATTCAAGTACAGCCTTGCTTACCAGTCAGTTCACCCAACCTTCCCCCCAGGAGATTTCCACCAAACTGATAGAGCTCTTCAAAGCATTCTGAAGGCCCCTGATCTAATCCCCTGGGTCATCTTTCCAGTGGAGGAAACTAAGACCTGAAGAGGGGAATCACCTCACCCAGTGAGGCCTGCCTGGGACTTAGAGCCAAGTCAGCGGCTCAGAATCCTGGAAACACTCATTTGTGTCAGGAGCAGGGGTGCAGGGCAGAGAGAAGCACCTGAAACCCTCCACATTCTCAAGGTGTTCCCCTCAGGGCCCTTCAGGATGAAATCCTGGACAGTGGTAAAGACCAAGGATATTATCTCTGCAACTAAGATGGTCAACTGTCTTGGCAGACTGGCACATCTGTATACTGCCTGTAAGGCAGTGAGCTCAAGTGTGTTCTTGCCAAGGAAAAGAAGTATCCACTATACTACAATCGTTGACCAAGGACTCAAGGGAGATGTTTTCCTACTGTCACAATCCTATACACCCAGCTATATTGCTGTCTTTCTTCCCTGCACCTACTCTGTCCTAGCCCCTAGGGGCCCAGACAGAAATGAGACATGCCTTTGTGCAGCCTGCCTCCTGGCGCTGGGAAGTCTCCCCGAGTGCTATAGTGCACTCAAAGCACTTCAGAGTCTCAGATAACTTGTAAATCCTATATACTACTATCTACTTGTTCATTTCTTGTTTTCCCAACTAAAGCTCCTGGAGACCAGGAATTCTTGAGTCCTAGCTCTGTACTGTGAACAGCACATACGTGAACTTGTAAATGAACCGGGATCACAGATGTGGCTGGGGTACCCGGCCACTACTGGCTGCATTTTGGGATCATTCCGAGAAGATCGACAGGAGTAAAGGGCAGGGCAGAGCTTCTGAAGCAACCCTCTGGAGGGTTGGAGGAGACCACGGTGTACTGGAGAAAAGCCCTGGCTTCATACGTATGTCAGAAAGACACTGCTCAGCAGCAGCCGTGCCTTCTCCACAGAGCCTGCTAGGACCTCCCATTCCCTCTCAACACAGCCCCTCAGTACGCCTTCCTGAGTCTAAGCCGCTACTACCAAGATCCCAGAGTAGCTACGAGAGACTTGTGATTTCTGCCTTAAACCGGTTCTTCTTTCTTTGCACCCTCCATTTTGAATCCGGTGTCCATAAAAGGCTCCTGTAGGAAAACCACCAGCAACTCGGTATGTCTAACAAGATTCAAGCTAGACCTAAGGCTTAAAGAGGAGTGGGTGAGGAATGTCTTCCTGGCCTCTCCACAGACCTCAGGGGCGAGAGTGCATGCCATAAACGCTATGGCACACATGGCCAAACGACTGTAAGCATCTGCCCTCACCACCTGTGCACCTGCTCATCAGGGGTGCTGAAGAGCACTGACCACAAACCGATCTTCTGGAACCCACTGCCACAGGCTGCACTGTCCATGGACCTGCCAAACTATAGATCACCTAGAGAATAAAGCCTTTGTCCCTTGTCTACAGCCTGCCCAGAGAGACCCTATGGAGATGCTTCCCCCCGTCATGCTACTTACACATGCCATTAGGTGCCGTGAGGGGTACCCGGGGTCCTAAGATGTTTCCTGGCATTGGAGGCATACCAGGAGGGGCTGGGCCACTTCCGGGGGGGTGGATGTTGGCTGCAACGGTGGGAATCATGCGGCCTGGCATGGGCTGCCCAGGGATCATGGAACCTGGACCTGGTATCTGACCTGTGGAAGGAGATTTAAAGTATTAAGGTAAGTGTACTAGGGAGAAAGGGATCAAGTCAATGGCCAGGGCTGCTAAATACAAATACCTAACCCTCTGAAGGATCTGAAATACCAACAGAGCAATAATCTGTAATAATCTCTATGTCCAGATTTTCATTTTGGGGGAGGAGGAAGGATAATGGGGCAATCTATGGAGCGAATGGCTACCCTAAACCCTGGTACAGGCAGGGAGCTGTCAGAAGCAATTACAAGAAAAGCACCCTAAAAGAAAACATTTGTTTTGGTTAGTCTGTGTGGACAGTGGCTTGTCATACATTTTCCTGAGGGCACAAAATACCAAGCACAGGCCACATGGGATGGAGCGGACTTTCACAGCAAGTTAGTGCACAGTCCAAGGATAGTAACTCAGTCAAGACTGAGCTTCACACAGGGGCTTCGTGGGAGGGTATGTGTGAAAGGATATTGGTCACAACTGTGAAATCAACATTAAAAAGAGATTCTGATCGGAAGTTCCAAGTCCTGTTCACAAAAACATTATCTCCTTCTAGCCCCCACCATGAAACACTGTGGTGGGGAGGCGGGGGGCTTGCGAGAAAAACAGATGACCCCTTTATCTCTTCCTACTGGTTTGAAATTAACGAGAGGAGACACCAGACACAAGAACAGTAAAATACCTCCTGTCTGCAGTTTCATACTGAGCCGTCAGGACTTTCAGCAAACTTTTTCTGTAGAGCCAGACAGTAAATATTTGGACCTTCAGACCGTATGGTCTCTGGCACAGCTATTCAACTTTGTCATTGTAGTATGAAGGCAGTCAAAGATGACATACAGGTGTCACAGATAACAAATATGTGAGACTGTGTCCCAATATATCTTTATTTATGGACTCTGAAATGTGAATTTCACATAATCTTCATGAGATATAAACATTCTTCTGTTGAGTTTCCCCCAACCATTTAAAATGTAAAAACCATTCTTAGTCTGCAGTCCATACAAAAACAGGAGATGAGCCAGAGTTGGCCCACAGGTTGTAGTTTGCCAATCTTGCTTTAGATATGATGAATATTTATTTGTTCTTAAACTCAGTGGTTTGGCTGCTGGGCTTGGTTTTTAAAGAGCTACAAAGGAGAATAGTTTAATGGGCACACACTAGGGTTGGAGTGCATGCTTCTCTCTCTCTCTAGGCAAATTATACTCTCTATAGAGTAAGGAAAGAGAAGGGGCACCTGGGTGGCTCAGTTGGTTAAGCGACTGCCTTCGGCTCAGGTCATGGTCCCAGGGTCCTGGGATCGAGCCCCGCATTGGGCTCCCTACTCAACGGGAGGCCTGCTTCTCCCTCTCCCACTCCCTCTGCTTGTGTTCCCTCTCTTGCTGTCTCTCTGTCAATTAAATAAATAAAATCTTAAAAAAAAAAAAGAATAAGGAGAGAGAATTTATGGTATTTTGTTTTTAAATCTAGGGACTTCAGTATCTCTGTAAGGTCAGTTGTATGAAACTAAATACAGGTTTCTAGACAGTTCTGAGAAAGCTGGAAGTAAGAATGCTTGAGGTCCAGTCTTGTAAATTTGGAGATAACCTAAGGGGAGTTCTTGGTCACTGTTTAGAAAAAGGTCTGTCTTAAGAAAGACACACAAGGGGCACCTGGGTGGCTCAGGCGTTAAGCGTCTGCCTTCGGCTCAGGTCATGATCCCGGGGTCCTGGGATCGAGCCCTGCATCGGGCTCCCTGGAAGCCTGCTTCTCCCTCTCCCACTCCCCCTGCTTGTGTTCCCTCTCTCGCTGTGTCTCTCTGTCAAATAAATAAATAAAATCTTAAAAAAAAAAGAAAAGACACATGAAGTTTCAAGCCTCACACCACTTATCTGCAGTGTCTGTTCCCTGACCCCCAGGACCCAGGGACAGGAGCCCCTCACTACTGGGGTGTCAGTGAAGGGCACTCCAGAAGTTCAAGAGTCAGAGGAAAAGGTGGTCTACCGACTTTGGGGGACAATTTTTAGAAAGCAAAATATATCAACATTATGCCTCAGAATAAAAAGGACATCAAGTTGGGGGCTCTTAGGCCCACTTTCCGTGCGCTATAATGCAAAAAGGCAAGAGCCCAGCACAGGACCCCCAAGGTCCGTCCACTGGGGGAGAGCTTGGTCAAACTGCGCATAGAAGGCAAGAGCAGGCACTGAACTCACTGTGGGGCGGACACTGCCACCCCCTCACACCAGCTGAGCATCGAAGCCAAGCTGCTGGGCCCTGTGCCACAGTGCTGGGGCACATTTCGGCAGCGATGGAGAGCCCATCCATCTAGGGAGTGACATGGAGATTCCAGGAGCTACTATCCAATCTGTTGTATGTCACACAGCCCACACATGTACAGCATGGCCGCACATCCAGGGAAGTCCGCAGAAGGAGCAGGCCAAAAGCCCTGAAACCTTCCAGTCAACTGAGACAAACCTGTGAATGACTTGGGATTTTGGATGATGTGCAAAGGAGTGAAGGAGCGGGTTAGAGATAGGAGGACAAGAGCAGACTATCCTAAGCACAAGGCCCAGCCGGAGTTAAGCAATCAGAAAATAATACAAGTGAGCCATTCCTAACAACCCTGCTGCAGCAGCTCCTTCTGCCTGTGGATCCTGTCTCCCTGGGCTTTAATAAAACCACCATTTTGCACCAAAGACTTCTCAAGAATTCTTTCTTGGTCATCGGCTCCAGACTTCACCCCACCAGACGTCATCTATATTCCAAAACCACATCAAGTCTCTGAGCGCAGAAATTTTCCTAGACTCTGATGGACAGAATGGCTCCCACTTCCATTGCAGTTGCTTCATACTGTCTTGTGGATTACAATTTCCTCCAACCTGTTTCATCTGCTCCAACTGTGCAGTTTGCCTTCCTGGGAAACACCACACCCCCCACCCAGACCAGGCCCCGCCCACAGGCATCCTCTCCTAAAGAAAAGGTCACTTGAAACTACCCTTCTAAAGAAAGACTTCGTATTTGTGTAAATCTGCACTTTTTGCCATCTGCACAGCCCATAAACACTCATAAAACAAATTTTAAGACCTTAAAAAAAAAACAAAAAAAAGAAAGAAAATAATACAAGTGTCATCCCCTGTACTCCTAAGAGCTACCCCTTATAGGGAGCATCTTCATACTCGCCACTCCCTGAGGTACCTGCATCACCTTATTAGCTGTTGCCTGCATTTCCTGAGGAACAGGCTCAAAAAGGTTAAAAAAAAATGTGCTCAAGTAAGAGCCACGTGACCCACGGTCTGTCTGAAAAGACTCACAGCAGAGGGGCTGGATGAGCCCTACACGCAGAATGGGGTCGGGACTTAGGTGAAAGATTGTGAAGGGAGGAATGCAGGACTGATGACCTGTGTGATGGAGAGAAGCAGGGACTGTGTGGGGGCAGGCTGAGCAGACAACGGTAGGAGCTGAGGGGTGAGGGGCAGCACCCCACAGGTGGCCTGGGAATGGGTGAGAGAGCAAGGCAGAGGGCAAGTGTGCAGCGGGAAGGAGAGAGAATCTGACATGCGGAGCGCAGCGGGGATGAAGTGGGAAGGACGGGCAAGGACGCCTGCTTTGGGGACGGGAGACGCGGGACAGGCCACCCTGTAATGAGAGGGGCATGGTGAGGCGGGGTGCAGGGGAGGTACGGAACTCTCAAAGGCTCACACGGTCAGTGGTCCATGGAACTAGTCCCCTGCCGCTGTTCAAGAGGCTCCCGAGTCCCTAAGTCTCTAAGAGTGATTCTCTAAAGTTATTCTGGTAGTGTGACAGGGAGACAGCAGATACTTTTGTTTTTGGAGACACGAGGCCCACTTTCAAGCCTGGACCGCTCATTTCCCAACCTGGAGATGAAAGAACTTTTCATGGACCCGTGGCCAATGGAAACCATGTACTAGACCAGCCCATACAGCCCCTGTCTCTCAGTGGGTACAAGCTGCCTCCTTCTTCCAAGTTCAGTCTGGACAAGAGGCCCTGAGCAAGTGAGGAAGAATATTTTGCCAGCCCTTCTCAGATTTCCCTCCAGAAAACTAAAGAGAGCGGTAAGGCATGACTTTACCAAAAAAGGCCATAATGAGTACTGGTAAGGATGGAAGAAGGAAGAAGGAACAAGGAAGGGCAGAGCAAGTGACTGCTCACAGAAGGGGTATGACACACAGCTGTGCAGTCCCAAATGCTGCTTGTTTTTAGCAGCAAGACAGACGTTTATGCTTTGATGTGAAGAGCAAGGTGCGGGTTGCCCCAACTCCTGGCTCACCAGTGGGCATCCCTGTCAGCAGCCACCCAGTAACATCCTTCCTCAACAGGGAAAGTATGAACTAATTGGACTGGAAAACTAAACAGTGTGATCTTACTTCCACGTCACCCCAACCAAGATCGAGTGTTCTTTGAGTCACTGAGGATGCCCAGAGCCTGGGTTTCCTGAGATTATACAGAGTGAAACTAGCTATCTGCCCCACTCTCACCCTATAGCTTCTGTCTGATCGGGGAAACAGTTTATTTGTTATAGTGCCTTATTATGTCACTGGTCCCTCCAACATGCTGTGAGAGCAAATATTTTCATTGTATAGAGAGAAAACCAAAGCTCAGAAAAGTTAAGGGACTTGTGACAGTCACAGAATTTGTAAGAGGTATCAAATCCAAGTCTTCTAACTCTAAATCCAATTCTCTTTCTACCACACTATTTTGTGCTCAAATGAAACAGCTCATGCGAAAGGATTTAATGTAATAGCCAGCATTAAAAAAAAAAAAAATGGGGGCAGCAGGTGGTGCAGTCTGTTAAGCGTCCAACTCTCAGTTTCAGCTCAGATGGTGATCTGAGGGTCATGAGATCGAGGCGCCGCATTGAGCTCCATGCTCAGTGTGGACTCTGCTTAAGACCTCTCTCTCCTTCTTCCTCTGTCCCTCCCCCTGCTTGTGCTCTGTCAAATAAATAAATAAATCTTTTTTTTTTAAAGATTTTATTTATTTATTTGAGAGAGAGAGAGAGAATGAGAGCTAGAGAGCACGAGAGGGAAGAGGGTCAGAGGGAGAAGCAGACTCCCCGCCGAGCAGGGAGCCCGATGTGGGACTCGATCCCGGGACTCCAGGATCATGACCTGAGCCGAAGGCAGACGCTTATCCAACTGAGCCACCCAGGCGCCCCTAAATAAATAAATCTTAAAAAAAAAAAAAAACTCAGATGTATACTTTAGTTCTAGCCACTTTAGTTCTTCTCTGCTTCCTACAGTAAAATTTTTTTTTAACAAGATTTGTGAGAGAGAGAGAGAGAGAGAGAGAGAGAATGCACACGAGTAGGGAGGGAGGGATGGAGGGAGAGAATCTTCAGGCAAATTCCCCACTGAGTGCGGTGTCCCATGCAGGGCTTGACCCCATGACCTGAGCCAAAACTAAGAGCCGGACACAACCGACTGAGCCACCCAGGTGCCCCTGCAGTAAGTAATTTTTTAATTTACCAAACATATGGCACCCTGCAGTGGGTTGGATGGTGACCTGCCCTCACCAACAGATATGTGGTACATGTTCTAATACATGGAACCCATAAACGCAACCATATTCAGAAAAAGGGTGTTTGTAGATGTGATTAAGTTAAGGATCTTGAGTTGAGGAGATCATCCTGGATTATCTTGGTGGGCCCTAAATCCAATGACAAGTGTCCTTATAAGAGACACATAGCTGCCACCAGCCACCAGAAGCTGAAAGAGACAAGGAACCGACTGTCCCCTAGAACCCCGGAAGAGAGCAGGTGTGGCTAGATAATGAACTTCTAGCTCCCAGACTGAGAGAACACGTCTGTTGTTTTAAGTCACCAAGCTGGTGAAAGAAGAAGACGTAAAAGCAGAGTAACTTGCCGAGGTCATGAAGTGTAAACAGGGGCGCCCATGTGGGACCTGGGCACCATGGCCCCAGAGGCGGTGCCCGTGCACCCTGTGGATGAGGGTCTGGAGGAGGGGTCCACAGACTTTGCCATGCAATCTGTGCTGCCACTGAACTGATGGGTCACTTCTTTGACCCATACCCGGCTCCAGAGAGAAACAGTTCTCCAACCAGCAGCTCAGTGTGGGAGTTCCAGCAGGGAAAGGAGCTATTCACAAAATAATCTGGCAAAGAGGAGAATCAGCTGCAGATTGACACAGACCCGTGAGGTGACGTCTATCCAACAGGCACTGGGGCTAGGCCTGAAGGCTCTTGCTGGCAGGGCCCAGGGGTGCCATTTCCAAAGCTACCTGCTCAGTGGCAGTGGCCTGTTTACCTATTTCCCTATATTTTCATGGCAACAAGCTGTGACAGGGCAGCTTTAGGGTTTTGCAAGGCCATAAGCCCAACAGTTGCAAGAAACTTCTTTTTCTTGCTATAAATCCCGAAGTCTTCTGAAAACCAAAGTTCTCTCACCTTTCTGTCATAATAGGGCAATAAAGCCACTGGGACACAGGTGTGAAGGAGAGAACAGTGACCCCTTTGGAGAGGTGGCAGCAAAAAGGAAGAGCTAGAGAAAAAACAGATTACTTCTGCTTATCGGACTTTGCACAAACACTTCTCAGGCGAGCAAGGAGCACCAAGAGTAGGCGATGTCCCTGTGCCACCCGGAGGTTACGGCTGTCACATACTATACGACTCACAGTGCTGGGTATCTAGGGCAGTGGATTTAGGGAACAGATAGCGGGGAGACAGGGATACCCTTCTGAGCCAGGACCTGCCATTTGCCAGCAAGTGACAGTTATTTCATTGAATCCTCTAGGTTGTTAGGGAGATTGTGAGACAGAGAGAGCCCAGTTTCGAGATCAGGAAACAGTCTCAGAGGGACTGTGTAATTTGGCCTGTGAGTTCCCAAGGAGCAGAGACTGAGTTGAGGCTCATTCTCTTTTCCTTAACACCTACACCACCGTGTCTTGAAGCAGCAGCTCTCTCCTTGGAAAAGCTGTTTCTAAGGATCAAATCTGAAATGGGGCAGAATTTAAGAAGACTAGGGAGAAGACAGAATCAATTTCTTGTAATGCAAACTCTGTCTTTTGATATCTAAACATTTCTGTGTTTTTTCTGGTGTCCGACAAAGGTCTCACCACTTTTAATAAGGATGACAATGTCTGAAGGCATTGCCATGACCTCTTAACTAAACATGAAGAAAGCCACAGGAGCAGGCCTTACCGAACAAAATGAAGGGTGTGTTTGTATGTTTTGCCAGTAAAAAAAAAAAAAAAAAAAGTTCAGGTATCTCCTTCCCTGGTAGAAAGGGAGGTGAGAAGGAGAAAGAGATGAGACATTGCTTCAAAACAGTAGCATCAAAGCAAAAACTGGTGGGAGTTTGACCTACATACAAGCTTTAAAAAAAAAAAAAAAAAAAACAGCAGGCATCTGAAGCCTGAAAAATGGAAAGGTTTGCTAAAATTAGGTTTAGCCTAGTGGAAAAATCCCTCATACTCTCTTGGGTCTATTAGATCTTTTACTAAAGCATTATGCCCATCATGCCTGGTGGAATATTATTTAAGGATTTTTATTCTTTGGGATGGAAGAGGCAGGTGGGAAAAGAACATGAAACTAGGAGAGGGAACTTGTGAATTTCCAATCTTGGGCACATTTCATCACTCCCTTTTCTAACCGTCCACAACACATCCTCTGGCTGAGTGCCCCAGAGAACGGAAATAACACAATCAGGGCCAAGTGAGGGGAAGCCCAGGCTCCGCGGGGACTGCTCCTGCTGCAGCAGCTTCCGGGGGGCGCCCACGACAGACGCTCTTTGTTGAAGACTGGGCCCTCACTGTTCTCTTTGTGAGGGTAACCTGCTAAGCCGGAAAGTGACTCGGCGGCCCTGTTATCACAGATGTGAGCAGGACCAAAGGCACTGCAGATAATAAAAACTGGGCTCTTCCTTTTTCGGTGTGGGGCTGGGAGTCCAGGCAGTCGGCTAGGAAGGGATGACTGGATGGAACCCTTTCCTGAGCATGGTTTCCCACGGGCAGAACTGTGTACGTGGGTCTAACATGGGGGCTTAAAAGCCAAGTAACTAATGCCTTGGTTGAAATTTCCTTAAACTACCAACATTTTACTAATTCTAGTTTTATCATTAAAACATCATTTCTACCATGTCTGAGTTCTCATCAATTCAGATCCATTTCTATTCTGGTTTTTTAGGCACTTCCAGAAATCCTTCTACTATTAACCACAAGGGAACCACAAAGGTATCTAAACCAACATGTCCTTTTCCTTCTGCTTTCCACACAGAGGCTTCCCCAGGGCAGGCGGCTCTTTCCAGATCCACGAAAACTCCAAAGTGCCTCATTTACTATAAATGTCCAGCGGAGGGCAGAGCTTACGCTGTACTCACATACTAGATCTCTGTCATTTCCTTTTGACTAAACTCACTGACAGGTCATGTTCCTGTAAGAACGGGCTGAGGCCCTTGGGAGAGCCGACATTAAAGACCCCCAGCCACCAGAGGTGTCCTCTTGGCTCAGCAAAGTAGCACAATCAAGAGCACCTCAGGAAACAGCAGCCTCGACCCAGGCCCCTGTCCTTGGTTCCCCACGTGCCGTCATGGATACCATAGGCCAGGGCGCGCTCAAAGGCCACTGTGCGTGTGCTCAAGAACCGGCTGCTATCACGACTGCTCACCTTGTTTGTCTGGAATGGCAGTTTTACAGGGAGAACTCAGAAGGCTTGAATCTAGAAATCACTTCATGAAATCAGTTTTCCAATTTAAATGTAAAGATGAAATGCAGTGGCACGACTTTATCAAGATGAGCAAAACCTAAGGGTGGTACAAAGACGGCTGGGGCCGCCTCCACTCTCCATTTGCTCTCTGTACACCAACGACAGACTACAGATACTTCCTTTTTGCCTTTTTGTTTGTAGCAAACAGACCTACTTGGGACAGTTTGTCAGAGACAGGAACAAAATAAAACCTACACAAAGCTGGACTTCCCGGGGTAGGAGCAGGACCAAATAATAAGCACCGAGGAGGAATGAGAACAGCATAAAGACAGTATTCTCTATACAAAATTCTAAGTAAGCGAATGAATTAAGGCACGGTCCTCAGAGAAGGACAGGTATTGACTTATACAAAGCCACTCTGGGACCCAGGCTCATGTGTTTGACAGCCTGGCAGATTCATGACATTGAGCTGCTATTTTAATGGGCTTTACCACTAACCAATGGACAGTTTTGTGGAGAAGAGATTACGTGGGATTTATCTACATAATTATACAAACCCTAACTAACAGAGCTGGACAAATTAACCACCCAGTGAGAAATCAATCTTGACCTTCTCGTCACTTCCCCAACCTTGCTGGCTTTTCAGAGGCTGATTTCCCCTTCCTTCACACACCATAAATTCTGGCCAAATACCAAAAGCTAGCCAACTGATCTGGATAATTATCCTCAGCTCCTAACATAAACGCTGTGGCCTGTAAACTTTTCTAGGACCTAGGAAACAACAGTTTGAAGGACCAAACCCAAAGTTCCTAACTGACACCTTGTAGCAGACCAGAGACTGAAGAGAAACTTCACCAAAAACACTACCCACTTCCTCACCTGCCCAGCTTTTAAAGGCCCCTTTAGCTCATCACCAGAATATGGTGCCCTAGGCTCACCTGTTAACAACCAGCTTTTTCTGAAGTGGTGATATTAAGGCAACTTTTAACTAGTGGGTTCAATTTATTGTTGTTCTTAATTTTACTAACACACTTGATTTAACTTTACATTTGAACTCCAAAGTACCCCCACAAAAGGGGCAATTAAGAAAAATGATTACCTGAAGCTGCTAGAACTCTCAAACATTGCAAGCACGTAAATCCATATGACCATTCTGGAACAATCTTGGCAGCATCTACTAATGTGAACATATGCATATCCTATGACCCATTCTAGGGACTCTGGGGCAATACAACAGAAATGTATACCTATGTCTGCTGTTGATGGGAACGCAAGCTGGTGTAGCCACTCTGAAATAAAGTACGGAAGTTCCTCAAAAAGTTGAAAATAGAGCTACCCTAGAACCCAGCAATTGCACTACTAGGGGTTTACCCCAAAGATACAAATGTAGTGATCTGAAGGGGTACCTATACCCCAATGTTTATAGCAGCAATGCTCACAATAGCCACTTTGGAAAGAGCCCAGATATCCATCGACAGATGAATGGATAAAGAAGACGTGGTATATATATATATATATATATATATATATATATATATACACAATGGAATACTACTCGGCCATCCAAAAAAAACATGAAATCTTGCCATTTGCAATGATGTGGATGGAACTAGAGGGTATTATGCTAAGGGAAATAAGTCAGTCAGAGAAAGATAATTATCATATGGTTTCACTCATATATGGAATTTAAGAAACAAAACAGAGGATCATAGGGGAAGACAGGAAAAAATAAAACAAGATGAAATCAGAGAAGGAGACAAACCATAAGAGACTCTTAACTCTAGGTAACAAATTGAGGGTTGCTGGAGGGGAGGTAGGTGGGGGGACGGGGTAACTGGGTGATAGGCATTAAGGAGGGCACGCTATGTAATCAGCACTAGGTGTTATAAAAGACTGATGAATCACTGACCTCTACCTCTGAAACTAATAATACATTATATGTTAATTAATTGAATTTAAATTTAAAAATACATTAAAAAATGTATACCTTTTTCTATCAGACATGTGCACACACACGTTCACAGTAGCACTTACTAGCTATTAAAACCAAAGCCTGGAAACGAATCAAAAGTCCACCAACAGGAGAACAGACTAATAAACTGGGGTACAGCCCACAATGGACCACATACAGCAAACTGGAGAAATAAATCTGCAACCACGCGCAAATCCAATGCCGTGAATGTATCTCACAGACCAAGTGTTGGTGAAAGAAACCAGACAGAAACAAAAGTCACTGTGTGATTCCCTCTAGACAACACTGAAAACAAGCCCAACTAGTCGCTGCTGTCAGGAAGCAGGCCAGCTGCTGCCCCCAGGAGAAGAGGTAGAGAGGAGGATAGCGTGGGCTTTTGGGTAGTAGTTGCACAGGTATATTCTCTTTGTTAAAACTCACTAAATATTCATGATTTGTGTCTTTTTTCATATGTACATTATATTTCAATAAAAAACTTTAAGAAAAAAGATCTCATCACAGATTTTAATCTCATCATACGTGCAATGATCTTTTTCCTTAAAATTCACTGAAGAGCTTATTTCTGTGAGAAAGTAAAAAGAGAAAAACGCCCTATTTCTACTCTAAAGGCTATTTTTATGAACTCTTGTTTCTCTGGCATGGTCTCCCTAAGAGAAGAGCTGTATCTGAATCTGCTGCAAGTCCCCTCTTAGTCCGGGGGTCACGGGGCAGTGTCCGGCTATCATTCTGGAATCAGATGGAGCCCAGCACAAATCCTGGCTCCATCAGGCAGCAAGGCCATGTGGCCCCTGCCATGCATCGGTTCTTCAACTGTAAAGTGAGGACAATGAGAAGTGAGCACAAGGTGGGGGACTGGACTAGCATGCAAAGACTTGTCCTCACCAGGATGTAATTTAGAGAAAAAGGCAAAAGCACTCTCTTCCCATCTTGTACAAGCTAAATGCAGATGTTGGAACTCCTCAGGAGCTCTCTGTGAACAATTACTACAGATTCTGATGCTTAACACTAGCCAGAACCAAGCACCAAGTAGCCATAGGGAATTTCTCTCTTAAATATTTATCCCAGTAGTTTTAGGAATAAATTTTTAAAAGTAAGCACTGAGGAACAAAAAAAATTTCGGTAATTCTGAAGCTGTACAATAGGTATATATGGAGGGATTCTTACACTATTCACTCTACTTTTGCCCATGGTAGAAGGTTTCTCTAACAAAAAGTGAAAAATGGCGGGGAAGTGATGGGTGTGGAAGCTGGGTCATAAGAGTTCACTGCGTTATTATTTTTGTGTGTGTCTATCTTTAAAAATGTCTGTAAGTTAAAACAAAACAAAACAAGTGTAGACAACCCAAGGATGAATTTTTAAGGAACTCTGGGATATACTGGCCACGTGGAGGCTGACCGACCCAAGGAAAGGCATCACACCAGGAACAGAAAATGACAAGCATTATGTGGTGATGGCTAAACAACCAGGCCCCACTTGCCTACAACTACCTAGATGACAGTGGGCATCCTAGTCACAGTCCTAGCCCCGAATCAGCAAGGGTGTGGTTCTCTCCTTTGACAGCTGTGCCACAGGGATGGCTGCAGCCTTACCTGGGAGCACAGCCTGCCGCTCACCTGGCTGCGGTGGATGAGGTGGTGGCATCTGGTGGTGCATCAGAGGGTAGGGAGGGGGCTGCTGATGGGGCATCATGGCGGGGTGCCCTGCTGCTCCAAGCGGCGCCAGGCCAGGTCCTCCTGAGTGCTGGTGTGCCTGCTGAGGGTTCTGCCCGTGCTGCTGCTGTTCCATCTGCTGCCGGGCTCGTAATTCGGCATATTTCAGCTGTTCCATGTGGAAGTTCTGACGTTCAGTGAGCAACTGCTGCCTCTGTTGTTCTAACTGTTAAGAAAAGGAAGGGGAAGAGAGAGGACATCAAGAGAGCTTCTCAGGAATGGATGCCACACAGGACCTGATGCCTGACTTCCCCATACCACCTCACGGGGACATAGCCACCTTGCCTCCTGCAACATCTACGGTGAGAAAAGGCATTACTTCTTGAGTAGCTTATTTCCATGTGGACACCTGTTACCAAGGTCAAGGTCTTTTCTGTGTTATGCACAAGGTCTGCCTTTCCTCTAACCTTCACCCAGTGCGGTTACTGTTCTCTGGGCCCACTCAGTACACATGGAATCCTCTGTCTGGCAGGCCTTCGGGGATGTAAAAATAGATTTCATGACTGCCTGAATAAAACACACCTCTCCTCTCCTTTTAATAGTCCCTCAACTACTAAAATTTCAAGTCCACACAACCTTCCCAGGTGCTCTCTTCTGGATGTGATCCTTTGGTTACTATTTTAGAACTGACACAGAGTTAGGTCCTTTGGATGAGTGGACGTGGCCTTAGCTGCAAACACACACATTTTTCTATGTGGAGCTTTGGCAATGCCACCGTAAATCTTAGCTTTCAAGTACTCAAAATTATACTGGGTGACACATTCACAGAATATTTTAGGTGCCTAAATAAAGATGTGCATGAATCTTGGTTTGAAGAATATAAGTATTTCAATATTCGAGATAATCTTTCTGGGACCCAAATTAAAGAGAAATAAGCTATTATACGTGCCAGGAAACCCAGAAACCATATGCCTGAGAATAGTTCAGAGGATGAAGCCCACCTTAAGTGCTATCAAAATTAATTTAACTCAGGCCTGAAAAAGAAAATCAACGTGAACATGAAGGAAAATAAAAGTCCAGATTTTGGAAGTAGGAAGTATAAAGATCATAAGGAGGGTTAACAGATCTATTTCTTTTCAATAATGTCTGAGCCCACCATTTCCAATGGCAAGATCCGAGTCACTGGGAGACATTTTTAGAGCTTTTCTGTCGTCCAAGATGGCAGAGAGAAGCCACAAAAGGCTCCTGAGCACCCGAAACGTGGCGAATCTGAAGTGGAATATGTTTTAAGTATAAAACACACACCGAATTCTGAGGATTCATGCTAAGCATGAAAAAAATTAATTTTTCATATTGATTACATGTTCAAGTAATAGTTTGTATGTACTGAATTAAACATAATTTCACCTTTTTAAAAAATGTGGCTACTAGAAAATTTTAAATTACATATGTGGCTCACACTGTATTTCTGCTGAATAGCACTATTCCAAGGCATTTAATAGATTAAAAAAATGTAACATTTTAGCTTTCAGGAGCAGCCAGTTCTACACATAAATACTATATACTATCACCAGCAAAAACTGGTTGGAATACGCATGAGAGTTAGCCTAAGAATATGGGCTCTCAGCAGAAGGCTGTCTGAGGAGAAGACCCTGTGGAACCAAGTGAGAAGCATTACTGGTTATCAGGAGTAGCAACATGTCCAGGGAGTGGCCATGGACAGACGGGGTGCAGGAGGATGGGCCACAGACAGTGACAAGAACAGGCATGACCAGGTGAGGAAGAGGGGGAATGGAGACAATAGATGGTAAAAGCTTATGTCCGAGGCTGGTTAGCTGGCTTGCAGGGAGTCTCCCAGGGAGAAGGAGATCTTCTGAAACAAATGATTTTGTGAGTGGTTGAAGGTCATCAGGAGGGAGTGCGGCAGGGTGCTGCCACGGTCCTAACAGACTGGTCTGGGCTCTTCATTTTCTAGGGTGGGTGATCCGAAGAGGCTAAAGCCTGGCCCTCTTGTTTGTATAATGAACAGGGAATTGCAAGATGTAAAAAGCAAGAGAGTCCTTGGGAAGTCCAGCTCTGCAAGACATTTAATCAGTGAGTAAGAGGCAGACTGATAAAAAAGGGACTGAAAAATTCTAACTACAGGTCCTAGGATTCGCTTTCTTCTAACGATTCTTTCTAGGAAATTCAGGCCTTTGCTGAGGTTAGACATAAGAGACTGCCAGAAAAGGACCTCTTATCTGTGTTCGTGTCAAGCACTACTGGTCTGGATGGCTTGGCTGAAGTCCCGCAGTTATGTAAGAACTGTAATTTAGGTCAAGATCTGTTCTGTGAAGAAGCTGAACTATTACTGGAAGAGATCTTGTGTCGCTGAAGGGAAATTTTAGTCTCTGCATTACCTGCCTCAGTGGTTTGGTTTGGTTTTTAAACCAAACCAGTCCTTCTTTGGGAACTGACCTTACTCTCAAGGTATTAACCTCAGAAAGAAAAATTTGCCCAATTTTCCATGTCTACAAATGTACTAATCTTAATTATTCTATTTTTTCCTGAGCTTCACTTGTCATTTCAAAACATGGAAGGTAATTAAAAAAGTAACTAGAAGGGTGCCTGGGTGGCTCAGTCGTTAAGTGTCTGCCTTCGGCCCAGGTCATGATCCCAGGGTCCTGGGATCGAGTCCCATATCGGGCTCCCTGATCGGCAAGAAGCCTGCTTCTCCCTCTCCCACTCCCCCTGCTTGTGTTCCTGCTCTCACTATCTTTCTGTCAAATAAATAAATAAAATCTTAAAAAAAAAAAGTAACTAGAAGAATTAAAATAGATGACTGATTAAACACACACATACACATACACACACTCCTGAAAGAGAACTCAGTTTAAACTAAAGCTCCAATGTGGGCTAGAAAGGTCCACTGGGGTGTGCGCAGTGCCCAGACAGCAGGCTACAGCGTGGCTCCAAGAGGGTCATCTCTGCTCTGCAGCACACGAAGCAGAGCTTATGGACATATCTTGGTCTCATCACGCAACAGACATACCTCTGTTGTTGTGGATACCTTATTGCTACTGAGTTCCACTGAAGGCTGCATTCATTTTTTGGCAATCAGAGACAACGTAAACTGGCAGTTTTTGAGGAGAGTTGGACAGTATTAAGCAAATTTTAAATGCATGAAACCAGTGATTCTACATCTGGGAATCTGTCCTAGAAAACTATGTATGTGTGTCGAAGGACAGTCATTAAAGTCCAGTTTTTGATGTACAGCTGTTTGAGATACACTGAGAAAAAAAAGCAAGTCGCAGTAATATTTATTACACAATCCTAATTCAATTAAAAAAAAAACACCTTTGTATTCACATACACACACGTTATATACACAGTGAAAATGTCCTAGAAGACACCAAACTATTAGGTGATTATTCCTAGAAATGAAATTGAGGGTAAGAGAGACCTTTTAATTTATTCATTTCTTTCTTTATTGAAAATTTTTTCATCACATATAATATTTTTGTCAAAAAACAAACTACTAAGGAGCCTGGGTGGCTCAGTGGGTTAAGCATCTGCCCTCGGGGCTCAGGTCATGATCCCAGGGTTCTTTTTTTTTTTTTTTTTTAAAAATTTTTTTTTTTTTTTTTTGGGGAAGGGATAATGAGAGAGAAAGCACATGAGAGGGGGGAGGGTCAGAGGGAGAAGCAGACTCCCCGCTGAGCAAGGAGCCCGATGCGGGACTCGATCCAGGGACTCCAGGATCATGACTTGAGCCAAAGGCAGTCGCTTAACCAACTGAGCCACCTCTGGGATGGGGCCCTGCATAGGGCTCCCTGCTGCTTCTCCCTCTCCCCCCACCCCTTGCTCGTGCTCACGTTCTCTCTCTCAAATAAATAAAATCTTAAAACAAACAAACACTGAAAAACAAAACAAAAAAACCCAACACTAAAAGCACGTAAGTCACATGCTATAGATAGCTTGATTTTCTCCTCTCCGTTCTCCATTTCCTAGAACTGTGGACAAAGTCCCAACAGCTAAAGTGAACGATGCATGTACATTCGTGGACACAGAATGTTAATGAATCTGCCCATTTTCTCTCATGGCTCCAGTCTGGCTCAAGGGCAGCCGGTCTCACACAAAGTGGCCTGTAGGCCTGCTCAGAAGACACATTCCTCCGCCACATTCAAACTCTGTCTTCCTCTCCCCGCTCACTGCTACACTCTGCATGCATCAGACGGCCGGATACAAGTGGAACCAGAGCACAACAGAACACTTTTCTGCACCAAAACACCAGACGCAGACCCAGCTGCAAAGTGCAGCCCAAGCTCACACAGAGCTCTTCTTCCAGCTTCATGGGCTCAGAGCAGGGAGGAGGGTGGGAAAGAGTAAAAGGTGGGGGCCTCACCAGTCCATCTACACGGCCAGGGCTGAAATATCATCTGAGACTTGAAGCCTCTGACTACTTGGCCTCAGAACTAAGTAAATAATCACACACCTTCTTTTGAAATGTTTGGTGTCGGTGACCAGACATCCATTTACAAAAAACCAAGTCCCAAACAGACCCATCATTCCTTCTTACACCTGTGGAGAAGAGAACACCCCCCAACTGCATCCTGTGGTTTCCCTGTGTGCTTCTGGAGGCGAAACCCAAGGGGCAGCCGCACAGTGTGGTGACTGGTCACTCTGTCCTGTTGCCTTGTGCCTGCCTCCTGAGGCCAGGTGTTTCTGATTCGGAACTAAACCTACAACTGAGTACAGCTCTGTCCATCTCAGCTAAAACTACCCCTAATGTAATGGTGCACGTCTAACAACAGGTTCCGTTACAGGACAGGCAGCATAGAGATGCATTACCCCAAATACCCAGAACGCCACATGCAATGTGCTTCTCCTGGGGCAGTATGAAATTCACGTTCTGGCTCTTTGTTCTTTCTTCCCTAATTTGTCATAAAGTACAACAAACTTTCCTAAACCTACATCCTGTGTGTGATGAGATCCTATTATCCAGAACTTGACCATTTCTCTTTGCTTGCCCAGCCACTGCCCTGGTCCAGGCCACGATCATCTCATGTGGGCTACTTTCACAGCCTTGCCACCAGGGTCTCCCCTTTCCGAATCTTGCTGCTTTGTCATTTCCTCTCTACAACACAGCCGGCACACAGATCCCTGCAAAACTCTAAGGAAGATCATGCCAGCCCTCTGCATTTGTCTCTATCTTTATGGAATGCATAAAACAGGCTCTGTAGTTTTATCCACACTTTAATCAGAGTAAAATGAAAAGCCTCTGGATGGCTTACAGGGACTTCCACGATTAGGTCACCAACTCTCTGACTTTATCCTCTCACCTCCTCCTCATTTGTGCTCCAGCCCAACCACCTACTCCTCAGTTCCCAAAAACGCTCCTGCCTCCGAGTCTCTGAACTGTTTCTAGGCCTTAGAAGCACGTGACTGTCAGTTTCTCAATAAGGCCTACTCAGACCGCACCGCCGCAAAGTGCAATCTCTCCCTTGCCCCTCCCCATCGCCCCTCCGCAGCCCGTAACATACAGTTGTGTATGCATACACACAGAGCACAGAACATCTCCTAACACCCTAATTATTTCAAGCTCTACCAAGGCAAAGAGTTTGGTTGGGTTTTACTCACCACTGTATCCCCAGTACCACACGCATACCTAGAACAAAGTAGGTGCTTAGTAAGTATCCGTGGAATGAGCAAATGACCTTCATCTTACATCACCTATGCAGCAAAAGCCATCAGCTCTGGGCAGGCTGACTCTTCAGTCTCCTCTGAAATCATGTCCTTCTCTTCACGTTCTGGATTTAGGCCTTTTTAATAGCTCAGATCAGTCCCTCCACTAGGAAGATTTCCTTGATAATCTCAGCTAACCCTTCTCCTCTGGATTTCCACTGCCCCATCACCTCGCAGTAGGTAGTGTCTCTACGTCTCCAAGTCTCACTCACCCTCCTCTAACCTCCTTGAGGACTGGGTCTGGGATTCCCACAATGTCTCTCTTTATGGAATGTATTCAATCTCTACACCTAGCCAAATGACCTGCAGAAATTCAGAGAGCATTTAGTCTACCAGATCAGCTCATAGAACCATTCTCATGGGCATCAAATTATTATTTTTTTAATCCAAATGAGAATGCTTTAGACAGGGCCCACACCCCCCAGTTCTCTCCAGGTGGCTCCAGTGCCCAACATAACCCATGTCTGAAACCTGCTCTCTTGACTGATGTGTGCTATCCACCTGGCATGGAAGGCTGCTCAGGTGGGCAGACCTTCTGAGTTATGAACCCAGCACAAGCTCAGCATCCTCACCTGAACTAGAGTCAATACTTTTTTCATGTCATTTCCTCGATGGGCTCTGTACATTTCACAACTGCCTTCCTCCAATACCAGCACTTCATGAGATAGCTGTAACAATATCTACTGAGCTCTAATTATAACTGTACGCATATCTATAAAAGATTAACATTTATATCCTTTGTTCTTAATTACTACATACTTAAAGACTCAAGAGAACTGATTTTAAGTCATTAGAGAAAAAAAGAAAGTTCATATCTGATTCTTTTTTTAAAGTAGGCTCTACACCCAGTGTGGAGCCCAACATGGGGCTTGAACTCACAACCCTGAGATCAAGACCTGAGCTGAGATCAGAAGTCGGATGCTTAACCAGCTGAGCCACCTAGTTGCTCCCATATCTGCTTCTTAAAGTCTAAGGAAAGATTTGGACATCTACTGCTACATACATAAAAACAAAGGTTTAATTCAAAAAACAGTATGTCCTGGAGCTATTACTTGTAGGTAAAGAAGTACACCTTAAAGTGAGCCGAGGCAGGGGCGCTGGGTGGCTCAGTCGTTAAGCGTCTGCCCTCGGTTCAGGTCATGATCCCAAGGTCCTGGGATAGAGTCCTGCAACGGGCTCCCTGCTCAGCGGGGAGTGTGCTTCTCCTTCTGCCTCTGCCCCTCCCCCCACCAGCTCATGCTCTCTCTCTCAAATAAACAAAATTTTTAAAAAATAAAAAATAAAGTTGAACTGAGGCAATGTGGTAGGCAGAGGAGCACCAGGTGGTAACTACAAGGCTCTGCTCCTGGCTGACCTGGACCTTCTAGTCTCAACTTTCTTAAGTTGTAATGGAGGATAAAACCCTACATATCTCAGAGTCTCTTGGTTATAATGAGATGAGAATGGCTCATTTCTTTATAGACTATAAAGTGTTAGATAAAAGCACAGAGCTGAACAGACACAGGTTTGACACTTGGCTCTGTCTCTTATGAACTGTGATCGGAGGTGCATGATGTACCCTGTCCAAGCTCCAGTCTGTCCGTCCGTAAGACGGGTGAACAAAGATACGGCCTTATGTGCCCATCCAGCATGACTGCTGGATTCTTGTCCAAGGAGATTCAAAGCAATCAGTATCTTCTTACTAATGGATTCCTCATATAGGTTTTGAGACATTAAATGAGAAAAATCCATATAAAGTGGTTTAGCACAGTGACTGGTCCAATAAATGTTTGTAAAGTCAACAAAGGTTTAAAATTTTGAGAATTTAATATATAGTCACTGGTTACTAGTGTGCCTAAAGAAAGGGAGGCATGTAAATATTTACTGAACATCTACTACGTATTCAAGGCACTGTGCCGGGCACACGCCACACTTCTTTCATTTAACTCCCACAACAGTCCCATGCGGAAATCACTGGTTAGGAAAGCAGCCGTGGCTTTGCCTGCCCACAGGGAAGGAGAGGATAGCAGGGCCTAGTGGGGAAAAGAGGTTATGCTGTCACTGGGCACAACATGAATTTCACAGGACTCTCTGGTTCTGAGAGTGCGCCTCCAAGCTGCCCTCCACACTCCCACTTCCTGGTATTTACACCTTCCGCCTCCCCGAACCTGGTCCCAGAACCAGAGTTGGTCTGGGTGACTGCAAGAACACAGCAAAGTGAAGGAATGGAGACTTCCAAGTTTAGTTTACAAGCGACAGTGTGGCTTCCATTCTGGGTGCTCGTTCACGTTCTTGCTCTTTTTAATCACTCACCCTGGGGGAGGCCCTTCACGAACGGCACCCTGGGAAGGCTCGTGCAGTAGGAGCTGAAGCCCCTGCCAACAACCCCAGGAGTAAGTTAGGAGGTGGGAGCCCCAGCCCTGCCGAACCTAGGAAGCCTGCAACCTCACAAGGTCCGGCGCCTGACCCGCCCAGCCAAGGTGCCTGGCTCCCAACTCCCAGAAACCACGGGAGACCTGGTTTTCTGTTTTCAGTCACTAAGCTTTGGGGTCATTTTTTTCCACAGCACATAGTTAGTTTCCATAACTAACACAGCTGTGTTACTACTGACAGTCAGTGGCTAGGGCTCGGGACTATCCCATACAAGGGATTTTCCTGCGCCAGACGCTGACTGAGAGAAGGCAGGCTGACCACCCAAGGATGTGAGCAGAGCAACCTGATGGGGTGGGAGAGTGTCAGCAGAAATGTGTTCCCAACAATTTCAGTTGTGCTGTTTTATTCAGAGACTAGCCTCTAAAATGTCTTATGTGCTCTGATTAGAATTTAACCTAACAACAAAAAAAGATTCAAATAAGAAAACCACAGTGCAGTTCTGTAATTTGAGATAGTAATTGTTACAAATCCACAGCACAAGGGAAATTCTGAAGGGCTAAGAGAAGTGCAGCCATTACACTCGGCCACTGGGTGTCCGGGACTCAGGGTGAAAACGGGGGAGGGGCAGAGGGCAGTGCCGATCTAGGTGACAGTTTCATTAGGGATTTCAAAGAATGGGGATCGCAGGTTCAACCTCTGAAGAGAAAGTGAGTTAGAGGTGAAAAAAAGCCCCTTGAGAATCCAGACATTGTTCTCTCAGTGCCCAGAGTCCTGCCAGTCTTCCAGGCTCATCCATCAGTGCTGCTTTAGGAATGACAGCAGGGCACCTGGTTGCCAGTGGATACGACCCAATCATCATGTGAATCCTGCATGTGCCAAGAATCCACTATATTATAACCCTGTTACTCCAAGTCCACTAAAAACATCCATATCTGACAAAAGGGCAGCTTATGAGGATAAGATAAACACAAATAGTCATTCCCCAAAGCTCCGGCTCACCTCGCAGAAGTAATTCTCCCTCTCCCCGTCATCCAGGTATGCCTCCTCTCTGCTCCCAGAGGAGCACTGAACACACTGTGCCATCGTTTGTTTACCGGACTGTCTTCCCCATTCAACTAAAAGGGCAGACTTCCTTTTCTACTTCTCTAGCTTCCAACACTGATGCTGGCATACATGCATTCAACAGTCACTGAAACAAGAGCCCCCGATGTGCCAGTTCTGTGTTAATAAGGACACTCAATCAATTCTGCGCTCAAAGGGCCTATACCCTGGTATGGGAGATGGACACAGGAACCAGCAACTACAACACAGTGTGGGTGCTCTGTCAGGCTGCCGGGGCAACAGATGGGGGGGACAGGTCACCTGGAGGGGCAGGGCTGAGGGATGCAGGGCTGGGGAAGAGGGCCTTGCTGGCAGAGGAGCAGAATGCACACAGGTAGCACAGAGAACAAGGCCAGAGGGAAGCCTGCATGGGGCACGTTGTGGCTAGTACACAGAGGGCGATGGAGAGGAGACTGGGGTGGCCAGCAGCTCCCAGGGCAGGAGAGGGCCAGTGACGGCAGACATGCTTACAAGGTCAGGGAACTGGGGGTGGGATGGGGAAGGATGTGGGTAGAGAGCTACTGAAGCAGTCTTGCTGTCCTCCAGGGCCAGAATGCCAACCGAAGGGGCAGAGCTGGTCTCAGGACAGAATGAAAATGGGCTGTTTGTGTGATAGTTACTGGGCTACCCATCCTGAGGAATCTGCCAGAGGATGTGATTGGACTGACCACCAAGAAATAGCTAAATAAATACAAGAAGGTCCTTAAAATTAGAACTCCTCTGGGATAATTTAAGGTTCTACCACTTAGATACCAGTATCTCATATATAGATAAAACAGCCAAAATAATCAGAGAGCACAAGTCCTAACTAAATCCTCAAATTTAGTCCATTGTTTAGAAAGTTACCAATTCCGGGGGCACCTGAGTGGCTTAGTTGGTTAAGTGTCTGCCCTTGGCTTGGGTCATGGTCCCAGGGTCCTGGGATTGAGCCCCGCATCGGGCTCCCTGCTCAGTGGGGAGCCTGCTTCTCCCTCTGTCCCTACCCTCTGCTTGTGCTCTCTCTCTCAAATAAATAAAACCTTAAAAAAAAAAAGTTACCAATCTCTCTTCTAGTCAACTCATTAAAACAAACTTCCCCAAAAATTACCTTGAATGATCAACTGTTCCCCTGCCTCTGTGTTTCTTACTTTTCATTGCTTCCTTCCTCAGTTTTGGCCTTTTTCATAATTCTCTTGACCCTGTTTGGGCCACATCCTTCTCTCACAAGTGTCTGTCCCAACCCGTGCCGCTTAGGAGCTCAGAAAGGGCCTAGCTCCACCTGCCCTCCACCGTGCAGGGAGGGGGAGGGAGACTGAGTCCAAGGTTGGACCAGAGGAGGGTTTGGTTAAAAGGGTCAGAGAAACAAGGCTCCTAACTCAAGAGAAGATTAACTCCTACTTTCTGATATTTGTATTGAAGAAGACAGGAAATAAAGAAAATTCTTGAATCAGACAATGGATCTATATGAATTCTACTTTAGTGGTAACAAGTAGGACATAAAAGAAGTCTAAGATCTAACTTTTGTAGAAGGAAGAATTTTATACCATCATGCATCTGGAAAGCTGAGCGGTGTAAACTTGAAGTTTAAATCATTAGTTTTAGAATGAGAACAGAGTTCCTTCTGTTTAACATCAATGACTGATAATCCCTTTGAAAGGTCAAAGCAAACAGAGTAGAAAGGACCAACAGAGTAGGCTACCATTCATTTTATCTGACTTGTAGTTTATCAACGGTAGTCAGCATTTAATGGTTAGAAAGCCACCATAAACATCCCTTTATACTTACAGCCTCCTTCTCTCTGTCCATGATAGTTTCCAGTTCCTCAAAATGTCGAAGTTTGATCTCCAATTTCTTCATTTGTGTCTCAACCAAGAGGGCCACCAGAGACTTGATCTTTCTCTCCTCCACAGCAGCCAGATGCTAAGTGTAAAAGATCATTCAAATTATTTAGGTAAACATTTGTTTAAAATAGAGCAACAAGGGGTGCCCGGGTGGCTCAGTCGTTAAGAGTCTGCCTTCGGCTCGGGTCATGATCCCAGGGTCCTGGGATCAAGCCCTGCATCGGGCTCCCTGCTCTGCGGGAAGCCTGCCTCTTCCTCTCCCACTCCCCCCTGCTTGTGTTCCCTCTCTCACTGTGTCTCTCTCTGCCAAATAAATAAATAAAATCTTGGGCACCTGGGTGGCTCAGTCGTTAAGTGTCTGCCTTCGGCTCAGGTCATGATCTCAGGGTCCTGGGATCGAGCCCCACATCGGGCTCCCTGCTCAGCAGGAAGCCTGCTTCTCCCTCTCCCACTCCCCCTGCTTGTGTTCCCTCTCTCATTGTATCTCTCTCTGCCAAATAAATAAAATCTTTGAAAAAATAAATAAATAAAATAGAGCAACAAAATGCTTAAGTTGCTATTCAAAGTAGGGATTACAGAATTAAGAATGGTGCCCTAGATGCCTCCTTTGTATGTCTCTGCCAAACATTTACTTCCATTTAAAATAACTGTTGCTGAATTTCTGGTCCTTATAGGTATAAATAACCCTTTTAAAGGGTTAAAAAAAAAAAAAACCCACAAAATCCTCCCATGGTAAACTACTCCTCTCAAAAAGAGCCCACCAGGAAGGGGCAGTTTAATCAGGACCCTGGCAAAGAGGACACAAGTAACCTGGGGTACACCTCCCCATCTGCCACCCACTTAACCCGCACCCTCACCCCTCTACTCTATGCCTCCCCTCACTATACTTCCATCCTCAGGAACTGTCCAGGTTCAGCTAAGCAGTGGCGTCCCCCCACACCCAACATTCAGATGTAAAGCCTCTACTTTCTCTCTAGTGAGTGGCACTGGCTGTGGAAAGGAGGGGGTGAACAATATTCCACCTCTACGTTTGAGGATAGGATCTGGAGCAAGAGAAACAAATATAGTACAGGACAAGGAGTTATTCTGGAAGAATGTGCTACTCGCCTGCCACAGGATGATGAGCCCTATTCACACTTCTTGCCTACTCAGCAGCACACAGAGGAAGGTACCACATTACACAGAGAAGATGAAAGGCCCGTATTTCACCGTGACTACCTGTACCTGGCCAGGGGTCAATCCCACTTTCCCCAGACACCATCCAAGAGCTGCGCCAACAAACTCCCAACACCATTCTGCATTCACTTTTGTTATATCTGCTGAATTTATATACTCATCTTTCTTCCACACAAGTGAGAAGTAACATGGAGCAGCTGTCTTACTGATCTCTGTTTCAGAGAGAATCTAGAAGGAGCTAACACGCAAGAGACATTTAACATAGGTTTTGGGGAGCTAACTTAATAGACAACACTTAAATGAGAGTCTTATTTTTCACTCTTTTATAGTTAGAAATACAGTTTTATACCATAGAGATCCATCTATAGGAAGATGCAGAAGTATAAGCAAAAGGTGACAATGAGCAGGTTTTATGAACGAATCTACAGTTGTTCATGAAGTGTTTGCCTCCCTAATCACATTTTGAGCTATAGATCAAGTTTAAATAAAGATTACATGATCCTGGGGCGCCTGGGTAGCTCAGTTGGTTAAGCGACTGCCTTCGGCTCAGGTCATGATCCGGGAGTCCCGGGATCGAGTCCCGCATCGGGCTCCCTGCTCGGCGGGGAGTCTGCTTCTCCCTCTGACCCTCTTCCCTCTCGTGCTCTCTGTCTCTCATTCTCTCTCTCTCTCAAATAAATAAATAAATTCTTAAAAAAAAAAAAAAAGATTACATGATCCTAAGCCTGCTATCATTGTATAGTGTTATGCAATTTGTATTTCTGAACAAGAAATGCAGCACAACATAAAATCAGAAGTTTATAAGGACGCATCACACAAGAAATGGGTCTCCCTTCACATGTTACCGTCTTGCCACCAGTAACCCCACCCTCGGAGAAGACTCATGTTATCAGTTCCCAGATCTATTTCTAAGAGAATAGAACCTGTACAACTCTGATGGCTTTGGCAGAAAATGTTCTATTTTTTTTAGAATTATACAGGCAGTTGGGAACATCCCCATGTACTACTACACCAATACACCAAACTATTTCCTCTCAAAACTGAAGATCAAGAGTTTTCAAACAGAAAGGACCACCAAGTAACAAGAAAATAAAAACTGAAAAAATACACAGCAAGGGACAACTCTGGAAATTTAAGACCATGAAACAGTGAAATCCTACAGCAGTTTCCAGACAAAGAAATAAAAAAGTAGATTACAAACAAAAATTCAGTCTGCAACAGACTTTTCTCACAAACAAAACTAGGTTTATGAAAACAATGGTAAAATACCTTCCAATTCCGAGGGATAACACATTTCAATTTAGAATTTCAAGTACATCAAGTTAAATGAATTAAGGGTAGGCATAGGGTAAAGACATATCTGAAATCAAGGACTCAAAAAGTTTACTTCCGGGGCTCCTGGGTGGCTCAGTTGGTTAAGCACCTGCCTTTGGCTCAGGTCATGATTTCAGGGTCCTGGGATGGAGCCCTGAGTTGGGCTCCCTGCTCAGCAGAGAATGTGCTTCTCCCTCTCCCTCTGCCCCTCTTCCCTGCTTGTGCTCTCTCTCTCAAATAAATAAAATCTTAAAAAAAAAAAAGTTTAATTCCTACACCTGTTACTGAAGGATATAGTCCAGTTAATTTAGTGTAAAACCAGAAAAAGGCAAAGACATGAGATCAAGAAGTCACAGACTCAACCTAAGAAAGAAGCCCTAAGTCCATAGGGGGTCACCAACAGGCCAAAAGTAAATAGGAATGAATGAAACAAGACTGGCAAGGTGTTGAAAACCAAAGCTGGTGGTGGATACACAGAGAGTCATTATACAATTCTATTTCTGTATATATTCTAAGAGTTCTATAATAAAGTTTAAAAGGTGGTGGTGGGTGGGGCAATAGCTGATGCCATGACAACTGGATATCCAAAGGCAAAACAATGAATCTGGACCCTATCTCATATCATATATAAAAATTAACTCAGTAGGTCAAAGATCTAAAGCTAAGAGCTAACATTAAAAAAGTTCTGAGAAGAGGAACACCTGGGTGGCTCAGTTGGTTAAGCATCTGACTCTTGGTTTCACCTTAGGTCATAATCTCAGGGTCATGAGATCAAGCCCCGCACTGGGCTCTGTGCTAAGCATGGAACCTGCTTAAGATTCATTCCCTCCTTCTGCCTCTCCCACTCGTGTGCTCCCTCTCTAGGGGAAAAAAAAAAATTCTGAGAAGAAAAAAACAGGAGTAAATCTAAATGATCTTGGGGGTGAAGTAAAAGATTTCTTAGATGTGACATCAAAAGCCTAAGTGACAAAAGGGAAGATTAAGAGGTTGAACTTCATCAAAATGAAAAACATCTCTGCTTCAAAAGACCCCATCAAGAAGGTGAAAACACAGCTCACACACTGTGAGAAAATATTTGCAAATCATATGTGTGATGAGAGATTTGTGTCCAGTGTATAACGAAGAACTGTTGCAACTCATGGCTCTGGATGAAGTGATGCTGGCAGAGATGTGGGGGGACTTCAAATACAAGCTGGTCACCATCTCAGACACATGGGAAATTTTGAAGATGCAGAGTCGGGTTCAAGGAAAGACAGAAATTCCTGTAAACTCCCTTTTGAAGTGATAAAGACTCCTTCAAAATCCCAATCGTAAGTTCTACAGAGTCACAGCCAAGGATCAGGGGTGGTCCTGGAGGAGAAGGACCAAACTGCCATCTAGCTTCACCCCTGCCCTCACCCTTTCTCAGGTTTGTCAACACCACAAAGGAAGGCTGAATCGTATAGATGGACTACATCATCACCTGGGGCATCTAAGTTTTATGTATATATAATACTTTTTTCTTCCTATTCAGAGAATCTAAATTTTTATACATATCTGGCATTTAATCAAAACAGCAGATCCACAGATGGCACAGACATTGGACTTAGCAGGCAAGAACATTAAAATATGTTAAAATCACTCACTATGTATAAGAAAACGTAGGAAAATATGGATAAAAAGAGAATTTTCAATATATTTAGAATTTATATAAGGATCAATATACACCTGATTGAAATTACGATTAAAATACATTATAACTGAAATAGTAACTCCAAGATTAGGTTTAAAAGCAGATTTGCCTAATGAACTGAAAGATACAGAAAATACTCAAACTGTATCAGAGAGAAAAAAAAAAACAAAAAACAAAAAAAAAAGAAAACCCCACAACCAAGCACAAGAGACATGAGAAACAGGCAAAAGGCATAACATTTCTGTAGATGGCATCACAGAAGCGGACAGAAAATGAGGTAGAAGCAACACAGAGGACACTTGGAGAACAAGAGTTTGAGCTGTGAAAGCCCACTTATACGTGTCTTTTCTCTTCCTTATGATTTTCTTAACATTTTCTTTTTTCTAGCCTACTTTATTTAAGAATACAGTATATGATATATATGTAATGTACAACATATGTCTTAACTGTTTATATTATCAATAAGTCTTCTGGTGATCAGCAGGCTATTAGTTCAGTTTTTGAGGAGGCGAAGTTATAGGCTGGTTTTCGACTGTGGGGAGGGTTGGTGCCTCTAACCCCCGCGTTGTTCAAGTGTGAACTGTATTCAACAAGGTAATGGGTGACAATGTCCGAAAACAGATGAAACAGATCAATGTTTCAAGCTCAGCAAAACCCAAGGAGAGAAAATGCAACAACAAAAATCTTAACAAGGTACACTACAGAGTACTAAAACCAAAAAGATAATCTGAAAAGTATCCAAAAAGGGGAGGGGGGCACAGCATCCTTAATCACCTCCAATGGCACAATAAGGCTTACAGTTGGTTTACTAATAGTTACAGTGGACAATGGAATGGGACTTTTTTTAAATACTGAAAGAAAATAACCGCCAACCTTGAATTCTGTACCCACTGAAAATATACTTCAAACAGGAAGGTGAAATCAAGACCTTTTAAGAGAAACAACAGAGAAGTCATTGCCAGTAGGCCTGCACAGAAAGAAGTTCTCAAGAGTTCTTGGAACAGGAGGAAAGTAACCTATTTCATCAAAGAAAACACTGCAGTGGAGAAAGGAAGTGAGAAGCAGTGGACAAGGAAAAGCAGTAAGGTTCTCCCATTACTGAAGAAGTGGTAAGAACACTTGGGATTAAACTGCAACAACTCAAGGATGCATCCTAAAATCACTACAAACAACACTGAAAGCGTAACAAAAGTCTATGGAATTAACAAGATCATAAAGGAGAAAACAGGTAAGAAATAATAGACTACTTAAAAATAAGACGTTACCATTGGAGGAAACTGGTGAACAGTCCACAGGATTGTTCTGTGATATCAAGTTCTGCAACTTCTGTGAACTATAGTTATTTTATTTTTTTAAAAGATTTTATTTATTTGAGAGAGCGAGCGAGGGAGCATGAGCATGGGGGAGGAGCAGAGGGAGAAGCAGATTCCCCACTAAGCAGAAGCCCTATGTGGGGCTCAATCCAAAGACCCCAGGATCATAACCTGAGCTGAAGTCAGACGTTTAACCCATTGAGCCAAACCATAGTTATTTCCAAACAAAAAGTGGGAAGAAAAAAAAAAGCCTCTTTAAGGCTACACAACTATCAGGTGGCAGAAAAGGGATTAAAAACCTGGCTAAAGACTCTTCAATGTGACATACATGGTCTGAGGTAGGAGAGGTCCTGAACAGTGGCGGTCTCGGCAAACATTATGTGCTACTTTATGCATCAAGTGTGGTTTAATTACCTGAGAATTTAAACTGGACCAGTGTTAGCCATTAATCAGATATATTTAGAATGTTCTTTAACAGTTTCCTGTGTACTCGCTTTGTCGCCTTTTACACTAAGAGTTTTCTGCCAAGCCAACCCCTGTGGATCACTTCTCTCTTGATACATGACATCACACAGAGGTTCATAAAAGACAGGAAAGGGCAGGCTAGAGGGCTTACTGCCTGCACAGAAATACCTTGGAGATAATGGAGGTTCAGTTTGAGACCACCCAATAAATCAAGTATCAAAACAAAGCAAGTCAAATCAATTTTTTGGTTTCCCCAGTTCATATAAAAGTTATGTTTAGGGGCGCCTGGGTGGCTCAGTCATTAGGCGTCTGCCTTCAGCTCAGGTTAGGATCGAGCCCCACATTGGGCTCCCTGCCCCACAGGAAGCCTGCTTCTCCCTCTCTCACTCCCACTGCTCGTGTTCCCTCTCTCGCTGTGTCTCTCTCTCTGTCAAATAAATAAATAAATAAAATCTTTAAAATAAATAAGTAAAAGTTATGTTTATACTATACTGTAAAGTCTATTAAGTATGCAATAGCATTATGCTTCAAAAAATGTATATAGCTTAGTTAAAAAATACTTCGTGGCTAAAAAATACTAACCACCACCTGAGCTTTCAGCAAGCGGTAATCACTGGTCACATATCACTGTAAGAAATTCAATAATGAAAAAGTTTGAAATGTTCCAAGAATCACCAAAATGTGATACAGAGATGCGAAGTAAGCAAATGCACTGCTTTTGCAGTGACAGACTGAAAAATGGCACTGACAGACTTGATCAACTCAGGATTGCCACCAAGCTTCAATCTGTAAAAGAACTGCAGGATCTGTGAAGCTCCATAAAATGAGGTATGCCTGTGTAACCATGGCCTAGAAGTTACCCTGCCTCTCTGTGCTGTTTCCTCATCTAGGACCCCGGAAAACAACTGCACCCACATGAGGTGGTGGTGAGGAGACACACAACGTAAGGAGAACAGTGCCTAGGACACAGTGGGTGACTGGTACTTGTGAGCTAACAGTGTTGTGGCCCTGGGAGCTCTTTTTGTTGGAAGACCCTCCTCCACCTGCCCTGGACCACTTCCAACATGTCTTTTATTTATTGTTATTTTTTAAATATTTTATTTATTTATTTGACAGAGAGAGACATCAAGAGAGGGAACACCAGCAGGGGGAGAGGGAGAAGCAGGCTTCCTGTGGAGCAGGGAGACCGATACAGGGCTCGATCCCAGGACTCTGGGATCATGACCTGAGCTGAATGCAAATGCTTAATGACTGAGCCACCCAGGCGCCCCCCCAACATGTCTTTTAAAACTCAGCATCAGGCATCACTTCCTCGGGGCAGCTTCCCTGCGTCATGGCTCCCACAGCCTCCACGATGATACTTACTGTGCTGTATTTTATCCATTCACCTGACTTGCACTACCCAGGGCCAAGGCCTGGGGAAGCCCCATGTTTTGCATGCTTGGCAACTTAAGAGAGAGAGGCAACAAGGAGATGAGGTGGAGAGTAGACAGAACAGGGAGAAGTGGCAGCCTTTATCAAAAGTCTAGAATTCACCCGTGCTCAAGGTTAGCAAAACCACCAAAAATCTCTACAAATGAACATGGGCGCTTTGTGGAGTGAAATATGAAAAACCCGTGGCCTTCAAACTGAAGAAACAAATTTGAGTAAAAGACTAAGGGAAAGAAAAAACAAAAATTTCAATCTCTAAATTCTATGGCAGTTTGTTTACAGATTTATAGAATTATTCAGTCTGACCTCTAGTTAAAGAAAAAATTTTAATAGGTATCAAAATTACCCCATATCAAGTATAAAAACTGTTCACTGGTGAGCTTGATAACATTTGGATTTTGAGTGGAAACCAGAGAAAAGAATTAATGTTCCACATCAAATTTGGCTTTTTCATATTTTGGGCTTTAATAATAATGTTTATTTATATATTAGCTCTGATTTTCTTTATACAATTATTAAAACCAAATGACTGCACCTTCTCCTCTGCTCCATCTTGCAATCTTTATTTGTAAGAGGAGAAATGCAACAGATTTCTCTGAAAGAAACGGCCTGGTCCTTTGCATTGCCTCACTTTCTGAATTTTGCTGACTGCATCCTAATGAATGTATTAACATGCCATTTCTTGATCTCCTGCATTTCTAGATCTAGGGGAAGAGCCTCCTTTTTTATTTGACTTCTATGACTACCCTTATTTTTACTGGTACAAGCTTTTGCACCTGGGAGAAGGCAAGAAAGTAGTATGCTTCACAGAACACCATATGTCCTGTTATCAAGACTCTAAGAAATTATGCTACTTTAGGGGCGCTTGGGTGGCTCAATCGTAAGCATCTGCCTTTGGCTCAGGTCATCATCCCAGGGTCGTGGGAATAAGCCCCGCATCAGGCTCCCTGCTCGGCGGGAAGCCTGCTTCTCCCTCTCCCACTCTCCCTGCTTGTGTTCCTTCTCTCACTGTGTTGTGTGTGTGTGTCTCTCTCTCTCTCTGTCAAATAATAAATAAAATCTTTAAAAAAAAATTATGCTACTTTACAGATTTGGTGACATACACATACTAAGTCAATGCAGTAAAAGAGACACAAAGTCTTATTAGAAGTAAATTCTGGAGGAAATTCCAAAACCTTCACAGGGCCTTGAAATGATTATATTAATGTTAGGAAGCACTGGACAAAAGTTAATGGATCCAAATACAACTCGTGTCTGCTTTAAAAAAAAAATCTGAGAAGGTAAAAGTGAGAGTTAACTCATGAAATTCATTACTGGACTAAGGGGGAATACTGGGTTTTATTAAGCACTTATGACATTCTAGATATCATGCTGTATTTTCATGCTACTTCTTTTACTTCTAAGAATAACCTGCTGGAAAAGAATTCTTTATATACAGAAAGAAACTGAAGCTTAGAAAAGTTAATAATCTCACCAAGGGTCAGTTAACTAGGAACTGAACTCCTTTCTGAAGGGCACGTAGAAAAAAAACTGGCCAGTAAGGTGACCCATGGAGACAGGGAGGAGTTAACTGTATTAGATGTTTCCTTCTTTCTTCTGTTATTTTTTGGTTCTTCAAAATTAGAAACTTAAATCACAAACATACTAAGAAAACAAAAACAACAACAAAAAAGGTACTTTTTTTTTTTTTGAGCTAGCTGTTGGGTTTTTAATTGTAAAATGTTTAAAAACATTTTGATTAGAATGGAGAATTTTATCAGATTATGTCTCTGTACTGGGTGGGAGCAGCCAGACTCCCAAGTCCGCAGATCTGGGTTTTGGTCTTGGTTCTACAACTAGTCACCTAACTTTGGGCTTCTCATTACCTTCTGTGGGTTTGTTTCCACATCTAAGAGATGAAAGAGTTCAAGAAACTCAAAAATCATCTGCAACATTACGGAGGAAAGATCTTTGTTGTTAGGGATTAAATATCTACTAAAGCAGTAATCCATCCATAATATAACTTGTGTAAAAATCAAATATGCAAAAGTAGACTAAATTTATGTATTGTGTATTTAAGAGTTTCATTCCAATATACATTATATGAAATTGTATATAATCCCTAATTAGATCTCACTTGATACTGACTCCTTAAGGTTACATTTCCAGCATTTTATACATGTTCTTTAGTTTGTTTTTGGTTTTTTTTTTCCTTCACAACTAACTGTAAATCCTAATGGGTCAACCAAAATGTGAGGTTCAAGACTGGTGGGTTGACTGTGAGTTCCTAAGAGGCAGGCACCATCCATATCTCTTTGGTACCAAATAAACCTACTACTGTAGTAGAGTCCAGCACATAATGCACATTCAGATACTGGTTTAATGAATCATCAAAATATGGCACTTTCCAGCTTATAGAATATTTTTTAATACTTAATTTGATTCTTATAATAATAATCTTTTCAGAAAGGCAGATCAGAAAGGACTTCTGATTCAAACAAAATGATACACACTCAGAAAATTTATTTTAGTTGCCTCAGGTTAAGAGACGAGTAAATGGCACAGCTGGAATTAAAAATTCAAATTTGAAATCCAATGGCCTTTTACAGTTATCTACAAATGTCTATTTAGAACTGATATTTTAGTGGATACTTTCCTGAGGAATTCTTAGAAGGGACTTGTGGTAGATTAAAGATGGCCACAAAGTCACTGGCCTTCTTTCCATGGAGAGAAGGGTCTATAATCCCTCCTTTGGAATCAAGACAGGCTCTCTAATTGCCTTGCCCAAGAGAAAAGAGTGGTGCCATTTTCCAGCTCCCGGCTTGGGAACTTCATGTTCTGATCCTTGGAACGTTCCTTCTGGGAGTCCCCACCTGCCACGTAGTAAGTATGTTCCAGAGACCACAGGGAGAGACCATGAGACTGTATGAGGAGGGGACAGGGTCAAGCCACCCTTGCCAAGGATCAGGACTTGAAGGGATCTGTCTCAGACACTCCAGACGAACCTACCCATGAGGTGAATACCACTACAATTCAACAAATAACCCCGTGGAGCAGAACTGCCCCCAGGTGTTTAGGGCTCAAATTCTGTACAATCATGAGATATAATAAAATGGCTGTTTGGTTTCTTTTTTCTAACTGCTAAGTCTTGCTTTGGGAAGAGAAATTTGGTATCTGGAAACGGGGTGCTGTTTTATCAAAAAAGATCCAATGGCTTTGGATCATGCAGTGGGCGCAGGCTGAAAGGACCTCAAGAAAACCAAAGGCGAGAGCTTTGAGACAGAGAGGGAGAACTTACTGGAGGTCGGAGAGAAGTCAATCTTTATTCTATAACAACACTGTCACTTCTAGTGATGTGGACAGAAAGGGTCATTAACGAACTTGTGGATCTGGCTGAAGTGATTTCCAGGCAAAACATAAACGTCCTTTAGGTATTTTATTACAAGCAGCCAGAAGAGAAAGGAACCAAAGAAGGAACTATTCAGTTTCCAGGCCATCATTACTGGAGTCAGAAATCTCCTAGACAACTGAGAGCAAACAGAGCAGGATTTGAAGAAAGAACGGTTTCTCATCTCTAGTTGCTACCAGCAAGGATTTAAAACTAGAAAATGGCTTCAGGACAAAGATAAAATCCAGAGCACTACCAGTTAATCATGACCTCAGAGTAAACAGCTCAAGGTGTGGCTGTAAGAGCTTCTAAACCAAGTGCATGGTATGATTTCTAAGAATTATAAGGGTATGCCTGCCTCTTAGACCCTCTCAAGAGATGGGAGGATCTCTAAGTATCTTTAGAACATGTCTCCTATATTCTATATTACCATAAACTAATGTTTTCATTCAAGTTTGGAGTTTTCAATCAGCCATGATTTCTTCCCCTCCCGCCCCCCCCCACCTCCTTCACACTCTTCTTTCCTTCTGGGACTCTTACTGCAGGTAAAGAAAGCCCCTTAGCACCAAAGAGGGCTGCTTTTTTAATGGAAAAGGAAAATGACTCAGAAGGCGGAATCCAAAGCCCAGAAGGCCAAGTCAAAAGCTGCAGAGAATAAGTCATAGGGGGCAGGACCGGCCCCTGGTGAAGAAAGACACTGGAAATGCGCACCTGACTAGATTTCAAAGTTGCTATGAACCACAAGTGCTCTCTTGGTGCCTCCCATTTTCACCCTTCTTGAATGTGAGTGCAGTTTTTCTCCACATGTCCTACCACTGTTATGTCAGTTCTCAAATTCTTCCAACTGAGAAGACCAAGATGCAAGGAGCTGTACCTGAAAGACTATTCCTAAGGGAGCTTCATCTGTACCTGGATTTGATTTAGAGAAGACCTGAGACCCCCAGCCTTAGCCTGACATCATAAACATGAAACAATGGAATCTTTACTTTTCAACTGGGAGAAATGTAGGTAATTTGTGACCAGAGGGCAGACTGTGGGGTTAGGGTGGCATGCCTTCCATCTAGAGGTGTGGTCGATGATCCCCGCACCTTGAATCTGGATAGAACTTTTGAATGGGAGAGCTGGGTTGAGGTCATACAGTGCCAGGTTGGGGGCCCAAGCCATAAGACACTGGCAGGTTCCCATTCTCATTGTTCAGGACACTCTACTCGTAAAGTTATAAGCTTCCACGTGAAAAGTCCAACTACTGTGATACCATCCTAATATGAAGAAGCCCAAGATAACTCTGTAGATGAGCTGTGTGGGGACAGTGATGCCAGCCAGTCCCCCATGGTACAGCCACCCAGGTCCCCCCTCACAGCCCAGCCAATGCCACACAGAGCAGGACTTTTCCAGCTAAGTCGGCCTGAGCTTCTAACTCACAAAAATGGTGAAATACAATAAAGAGATGATGTTCTTAAGCTGCCAGGTTTTGTGGTGGTTACACAGCCACGGGGAACTGGGGCAAGAGCACTGCTGATGCTCAGGTTGGGGAATCCTGAAGGTCTGGCTGCAGTGATGACCAGGACCTTCCCAAGAAGGGCTGGAGGGAGCGCCCGTGTATTCACATACTGGCTTTATGGAACTTAAGAATGATGGAGTCAGGGAGCATGCCACAGATGCATGCTAGATGAAGAACAACCACAAAAAGATTAATGATAACAAAGAGGTAACTTGGTTGTAATAGAGTTAAGGTGAACTCTACACAACTAAGCATGGATTTCGACTAGTAGAACAAGGGTAGATTCTGTTCAGTCATTTAAGGATGAAAGTGAATATAGCTAACTGTGGGCAAAATGGTCAAATAGGTCAATTTCTCCTTCTGTCTTCTCTCAGCAGTATCAAGTAAAAAGATGGTTTCAATGATCAATGCATATAGCATCAATCCATTTCTGTCAATACTTAATCTGGTAAAGCCTAAGGACTACAACGTACAATGAAAAATTTCCTATCTCAAGAAAGAATTTCAGGCAAAAGGGAGCAAGTAAGAAGTATCATTGAGGGGCAAGAAAGAATCTTCCTGTTACTCCAGAACCAACACCCAGTAACCATGAAGACAAAACTACTTTAGCCATTTCAAGGTACATGGACATGGGATGGTGACAGAATCAATCTGAAAGAAATGTCTGTGGTCTTAAGAAAATGTAATCTCTGCTATCTTGGAAGAACTGAATCATCCTGCTGCTGAAAAAATACATACTTTAGTTTGGGGGGGGTTCTGCTTTATTCCAGCAATAGTTCTGGACTCTTCCTTCCAGCTAAACCTAAGCACCCAGATGGAAGGGATATAGAGCACCCAAACAATGGTGTTCCTTCTCACACCCACACACCACTCTTCAGGTGGGTCAATTCACAGCTTGTCAGTAGGTGCAACGAAAAAATGGATGTGCTACTGAAGAGTCCCTCATATGGCAAGGAAGGGGAAAAGCCAGAAAGCATGCCCACCCTCCCTGCGGGTTGTGGAGCTAGATTCAGAACCTATAATTACCACTCCATGTCAGTGTGACAAACAATTAAAATGTATCAAGGAAAACTCTTAATAACAAAGCTGTTTATAGATACAGAAGAACAAAAAGAGAGTAAGAGAAAACTTGGATTGGCTAGATAAGCTGTACTAATTACAGTAATTTCAATGAATTCCTTACCCTTAATTCCCATGTAGCACACAAATGATTATGTGTGCTGTGAAACGCATGACACCCAGCTGTAAGTGGCACTCAACAGTTCACGCGTGCCAAGTCATGCAGCACACACATGTGTATCACTCACAGATCTGTGGAAAAGGCAGCTGTCATGAGAATAATGATCTAAGTTCCCAGTTATCAGAAATAAGACTGAGTGAGCATGAGGGAGTAAAAACTCAGTGACCTGGAAGGAAAATGTTCTTTGGACTCTTCTAAACCTTGTACGGAGTATGGAAGGACCAGAGCAACTGATCCATAAAAGCAGTTTTTCTACAGTAAAGGAATCAAACAGCTGTTGCAAGGTGGTCAGGAGTGCACAATACACAAACTTTTGTGTCCAAAGCTGCACATCTTAACAGCTATGAGGCCACCATGTTTTCATCCGCCATGAAAACATCATGAAGCATCTGTAAAATGTTTTACGGAGTCTACCATTTTAGTTCCTGCTCTGGCAACCTACAATGAAGCAGGCACGGTGGCAGAGGGAGAAGAAACAATGGGAGGGCAAGGGAGAGCAACAACTCTGTGAGAGGGAAGTGGGTCCAGAACAGCCCAGCCGTAGACGTCACAGTGGGTTCTGTCTGGGAGAACTGCAAGAGACAGTTCAGGTCGGACAGGCAAGAAATGACGCCTGAGAACCGAGAAGGGTCCTGAGCAGGAAAACTCGTGAATTGCACACTAAAGAGTTTGAAATTTTCGCCTGAGTTAGGGAGCTTATTTAAGAAAGTATCATGTTCCTGTTTGTATTTTTAAAGATTTTTCTGCATACTGTATGATTCCATTTATATGAAGTCAAAAAAGCAGAAAGTAATCCATGGCATTAAGAGGCTAGCAACTGTTCTTGGGGGGAGGGGCACAGTAACTGGAAGGGAATATGAGGAAGCTTCTGGAAGGCTGGGAATGTTATGTTGCTTGATGTGGGTGTTGTCTGTGAGCCCATAGGTGGGCTCAGTCTGTGAAAAATTCACTAGCTGTAGACGTATATTCAATAGACTTATTCAAATATGAGTTATACTTCAATAAAAAAAAATGAAAAAGATTCCTCTGGCTGAAAACACAGAATGGGCTGAAAGAGACAGGCAACAGATGATGGGAAGCCAGCCCAAGGGAGTAGTGAAGGGGCTGGGCATCACCAGGGGCACTAACACAACCAGGAAGGATTTGGTGGCTTAGCAGCCGTGGAAAGTGAAAGAAAGAGAGGAGAGAGAGAGGACCCCAGGCTGTGGGTTGAAGACTGGGGGGATGGTATGCTGTCTGCTGATAAAAGTCACAAAGGACAGAAGCCCCCTGGCCTCCAGTTCATTTGTGAAACAGGCCCAAGGCGGCCCTTAAGGTCCCTGGTGACAGTCTGAACAACGAGAACTCAGCTCAGAGACAATGAGGTGCCAGAGTCCAACCTGGCAGAAGGAAGAGAGGCTCCAAAAACTACTTCTGATGAAGGAGCAAAACCAAATGGACTTGAAACCACCGTCAAACTGGTATCCACGTAAGTACTCACTCTGTCAAGAGTCCCCAGAGGTAGGGGAAGGTAGAGGAGAGAGACTACCTAATACTGCAGTTAAATCACCATGAAGATCAGGCGGCATCTTGGGAAGAGACTGGGAAGTCTGAACATGCAGGACCTCCAGCTACTGTAACAGGAACCAGCAGCTGGGGGAGCCGCCTGGAGGGACTGGCAACATCCCCCCTCCTCACGGGCGGCACCTATGCCCGATGGTGGGCACTCAGAACGGAGGTCTCGTGATTTGAACTGGGTCATCTGTGGGTCTGTTATAAATCATGCATCACAGATTAAACACTTGGAGAAGTAGTCTGCAGCAGCTGTACAGTCTGTGGGTATTAAAGACCATGAAAGAATATCTTGACCAATAGATTAAGAACAGCTCAAGATAAAACGATTAGGTATGTTCCAGTAAATACTGCTCAGAACATGGGAATCCACGATGGAAGGAAACTACTTCGGAGGGTAGGATGGAGAAGAGGTGAAAAGGTGTTTTTTAAAATTTCACATACTCATGCCTGGAAGGCTTTAAAATGCTAAATTAACACAAAGTGGGGAAAATAACATTCTCCTTTCTTCTTAAATATGCCATGAAGCCAATACTAGGTTATAAATAGAGAAAACCACCCCCAGAAAAGCTGGCAAATTCAAGAAGAAAAAGAGTTATTTTAGGTCCCCCCTCTCCTTTCAGTCTGTAAGAGAAGGGTGAAGTATTTATACAAGGAAACAGATTTTTGTCTTAAAGATCACAAACATTTCAATCGAGCAGAAACTGGAATAGTCCGAGACAAGTTATGCAGGCCAACACGAGGGACTTTAAGTTCTGTGTCCCCCCCCCCCCCCCCCCACTTCCCCCCCCCCACGCCCCAACGCCACACGAACAAAAGAAGCCCTGAGCGGCGCCCCCCCCCCCCCCGATCTGCGACTCGCACCCCCGCCCCTCCTCCTGCCTGCAAATTCTTAACCTAGAAATGCCGGTCAAGCAGTCATCTCCTGTTGGGTACTACCGTTCCCAGTAACGGAAAACAAGGCGACCATTCACAGCTGAAGGGAGCCTGGCAAGGGCTGTGAGCGGCAAACCTTGGCTTTGGTTGCAGCTGAGGCGAGAGCAGCTGCGGCAGCCGTGGCCACATTTCCTTCGGAAATTTCGTGTTCTACTTTCTTCTTCCCAAGATCGCTTTCTCTTTCTTTACAAGTATCAGTGAGTTCCTTGTTCTCTTCAGTTTCCTTTTCTTCTGAAAGAAATCAGAAAGCTTTATTACCAGTGTGCCCAGCCTCAATAAGCCACCATACTTCTCACCTCCGCCACATGACAAACTAGGACTGAGGTTACAAAGAGATCTCAGTGCCACCGCCTTCTTAAGATTTGTGCAGAATCATTCCATGCATGTAAGTGCGCCTCTATCTGAGATGGATTTTCTAAATAGTACACTTTGTCTCCCCTTCATTTCTCCAAGCTCTCTGTGTAGTTCCCGAAGAGACAAAGGGAACTAAGCCCGAAGACCAACAAGATCAGTCAATGCAATGCTCCTGGAAACCCTGGGGTCTGCGGGAAATCAGAAGCTGAGAGCTAAGCACTTCCGCAAGCCACTGACTCGGAGACCAAAATGGCAGGTCTGCGTGGTGACTTCAGTCACACAGAACAACTTGTCTGTCTACATGCTACTGACACAAGGCAGCCCCTAGCATTAACACTGGTGCCTCGGAGCAAAATAAAACTCAAACTCTAACGTACGTTTACTGTTACATTAAGAAACAAACCCAAAACGAGTAAGATAATATTTCTGTATAATTAAACTGCCCCCACTTCTCCAGTGTTTTTTAGTTTTACATAATAAAGTCTAAAGAGGGGACGCCTGGGTGGCTGTCGGTTAAGCATCCAACTCTTAATTTTGGCTCACGTCATGATCTCGGGGTCATGAGATCAAGTCCCACGTCAGGCTCCGTGCTCAATGGGGAGTCTGCTTGAGATTCTCTCCTTCTTTCTCTGCCCCTCCTCCAGCTCTTTCGCTCTCTCTCAAATAAATAAAATCTTTTAAAAATAAATGAAGTCTAAAGAGTTTCCTTGAATTACCTGATTTGGTATCCTCACTAACTTCACTGTCCTGCTCCTTCTCACTGTTTTTTTCATTTTCTCCGTCTTGTGCTTTATCCCCTTCATCTGTTTCATTTTCCCCTTTGTTTTCTGCCTGAAAGGGGTACAAAAGAAGAGAAAAGAAGAGTGAGCAAAAACAGTCTTTCTACAAGTGACATTACCTTAGAGTAACAAAAGTCTCTACTATTTTTGTCAGGAAATGAACTAGATTCAGAAGGGCCTTGGAGAGAAGAGCTGAAAAAGAAATTAATAAATTCAAAGAAATATCTTTCACTTCCTCAACACCTGAGTGCTCACATGTCAATACACCTCCAAAACACACAGTCCCTACCCTCTCTGTGCCCTCTGCTATAAAGCCAGGGTCACAACGTCCAAAGGATGTCATGCAAATTCATATATATTACTTACTGGTTAAACAGAGAAAGGCTTCATAAATGAACAAATGAATGATCGACTACCTGTCCAAAAGGACCAAGAGCATTTAAACTGGACATGATCAACAGAGAAGCAAGATGGAATGCTGCCAAAATAAAAAAGCTGACAAAGCCCTTTAATATAGTCATTTGCTAATGGTTTTTGGGAAGAGTCACAATAGGGCATCAGTGATTATGCTCTGGGGACCAAAAACTTCAATTCCTCTGGTTAGAATTTGGTTTCATTTATGGATTTCGAAATCCCTGTGACCTCGGACAAATCATGTAACACTGTCTATAAAATGAAGAGATTATCATTGACTTGATGAGACTGTTTAGGAACCAGATGAATTCATAAATGCACAAATCTAAAGTACAAAGCATAATATTTAGAACAGTGTAAGAACGGTTTTACCTCATCCTCATCTAATTACAATTTTAAAACACATGGCAATCAAGACCTTAAATCCCAGCTTGTATATGTTCACTCAAATAGTGAATGAATGCTCATCATGTGCTAATCTTATCTTTTCACTGAAGTATAACCGACACACAAGTTTTATTAGGTTCAGGTGTACCACATAACAATTTGATAATTCTATACATTACACAATGCTGTGATAAAGCTAGTTACTGTCACCATACATTATTACAGTATTGACCATATTCCCTATGCTGTCAACCCTGTGACTTATTTATTTTATAATGGGAAATTTGTACCTTAATCCTCCTTCACCTACTCTGCCCATCTCTCTAACCCCTTTCCCGTCTGGCAATCCCCAGTTTCCTCTCTGTATTTATGGGTCTACTTCTGTTTTGTTGTGAATGGCAAGATTTCATTCTTTTTTATGGCTGAGTAATATTCCTGTGTGTGTAAGATACACACCACTTCTTCTTTAACTATTCATCTATCAATGGACCTTTGTGTTGCTTCCATGTCTTGGCTATTATGAATAATGCAGTGAACACAGGGGTGCACATATCTTTTTGAATTAGTGTTTTCATTTTCTTGGGATAAACACCCAGTAGTGGAATTGCTGGATCAAATGGTAGGTTCTATTTTTAACTTTCAGAGGAAGTTCCACAGTTTTCCAGAGTGCCTGCACCAATTTACATTCCCATCAACAGTACACGAGGGTTTGTTTTCCCCACATTGTTGCCAACACTTGCTGTCTTTTTGATATTGGCCTTTCTGATTGGTGTGAGGGGATATCTCGTTGTGGTTTTGATTTGTGTTTCCCTGATGATGAGTGATACTGAGCATCTTTTCATGTGTCTGCTGGCCATCTGGATGTCTTCTTTGGAAAAATGCCTATTCAGGTCCTCTGCCCATTTTTAAATCATGTGCCCCTGATCTCGAAGACACTGTAAAGTCCTGTTCTGCCTTACTCACCAGGCATTCCGAGCCTCTCTGAGTAAGAGGGCGGGTCACAGACACAGGGGGCACTGTGATGGTGCCTTCTGCACACAGGCTTTAGTGTCCCTCCTCCACTGCTGGTCGGATCTTTGATTCCCTGTCCTCCACTTCAATTTCAATTGTTATTGCGCTACCTGCTCTTTAAAACCGACCTCAAACATCATCTTCTTATTAAGACCTGCCTGATTATTTTCCTGCTGGCAGTTAACTCTCCTACAAAATCCCTTAATATTCTATAATTCTCTTCTGGCACAAGTACAGGACCAAGCCCTGTAATTCAATATTCATAAAAACCACAATTTTGTATTCATTTTCCCAACTGTGCCTGAAAGGGATATAAAAGAGGAGGCCGGGGAATAGATAAATCTTCCCAGAATGAAGAGTGAAAAATGTCATATGTTATGTTTTGTGAGAATTACACCTTAAACCAGCAAAGTCCAATGGCTGAAAGAATCATTTGTAATCCCCTGAGAGGGATCAAAGGTCAAAATAAACCCAAACCGTTATGCTCTGAAAGGCATGCTCTCTCTGTGTCTTTCCTGTGGTAGGAGAATTCAAACAGACAGACTTCACCTTTTCAGGCTGTTGACCATCAGTATCTGTTTCCATTTTTTCCTCTTCAGCCCCTTCTACGAGCAAAAGAATAAGAACAAGTAACACAAATATGGAACAAAGGTAAAAGCTACCATACACCTTTGATGCTTGAAACACAAGTACGCACAATAATATGGATGAGTCTCCCAACTGTAAGGCTGACATAAGAAGTCTAGCATAAAACACAGACTTTATGATTATATGAATTTCAAAGTTCAAAAACAGATGCAAGTAATCAATGGTGTTAGAAATCAGGACAGCGGTTAACCAGGGAAGGGGTGGGCAGACAGAAAATGGTTCAAGGGAGGGGGGGCCTGAGGTGCTGGTAATGATCTTTTTCTTGATCTTGGGGCTGCTTACATCAATGTGTTTAATTTGTGAAAATGCATGGAGCTGCACACTGAGGGTTTTTACTGTTCTGCATGTATAAAAATAAATACCTCAAAAAAATTTTAAGTACAAAAAAGCAAAAAAAGAACCCCAAATAATTTATTACTATTTAACCAATGCTTAATGAGGATGTATTTGGAGTATTTTGCGTCGGGTACTGGAGAAATAATGCTGAGCTAGATATTCACTGAACCTCCAGAACATCACATTCTGGCTGGAGAAGACACAAAGGGACAAGTCCATCACAGATGTGCATGCAGGAGACGCTGTGAGCAGCACAGAGGGCATGACTGTTTCAGTGGGGGAAGAATAAATGGTTACAGCCATGCAGACATGGCTGGGGCTGGGGGTGTGTAGTACAAGTATAGAGAAGGACATTTCAAGGGAAGAGACAGAAAGACTCAAGGGTGTGGGGAAAACGTGAGTCCTTGGTGATGACTAGGAAAGGGGGAGGGGGACAGATGGGAAAGATCAGAAGGAGGGACATAATGCTGGTAAGGGCCTCAGGAGGAAGAGCCCTGAATGTGGTACTAAGGGAGTCTTAACTACATATATATATAACTTAACTATATATAAGCTTAATTATATGCTTAACTATATGTAGCTAAGAAGTTAATGAAGATTTCAAAAACAAAGAACACAATCAGATAAATATTTTTGGTTTTAGAATTTTATACAGAAACAAATATTTTACACATAATGAGGGTTTGCCGTGGTTTTAAATAAAAACGTTCAAATACCCTACAGCTTTAATTTGAATATTATCCTCTTGTAAATAACAAGACTAGTAGCATTTATCCTCAATGAGAATACTTAAAACATATTTAAACAAACAGTTTAAACTAATCATGTTAAAGTTATTGAATAGGAAAATCCCTCTTGCTCTAATTCTTGCAGATGGAAGCAAACCTCGCTTTCAGAATTCTGACTGACCAGGAGCTCCAGGGGGCATGATAGTTTGGGATATCACGAATCTCACATAAGGTAGAAGATTACTACCTTCCAAAAAATCCCAAAAGACTAGAGTGCCAGGAGTGGGGCCAGAGTGTGGAAGTAGCGGAGCCAGGGTCTATATTTGGGATCCTGTACCTGGATAGAGTATTTGGAAAGTTGGAGGGGCAGGGTCACACCCAGACATATTTGCTTTGAGTAGCTCAGCATCAGGAAGCTCAGCCCTGGACTAGCCAGGTCCAGGGCAGGGAAAGGAAGCCTGGGATTCTACAGAGCCGGCCGGGGGGATGGCCAAACGGGATCTCAAGCCAGTGGCAACCCCTGGCTATTAAGAGAAACAAAATCCTCTGCAGACAGTTTTTCTAATCCCAGTTGTAGCTGTCCAAGTAATGAGCTCACAAAGAGCAAAACACCAAGAAAGGAAGCCACTAACACTGAGCAGAACCATCAATCGACAGTGTCAGCACTCAAGATTGCCAAGATGAGATCTGCCAGATCCCAAATCTAGCACAGCCATCGATCTAACAGATAATTAAAAGAGAGAATAATAAAGATCTCCAATCAACAAGAGAAATATTAGAGATGTGCAGAGATTTTTTTTTTAAAAAACCCAAAGATCAAAAAATTTTCTAGAAATAAAGTCAAGAGAAACAGATTACACCAGGTAAAAAGAAAAGCACAAAGCTATAAAACACCTCTAAAGAAATGATCCATACAGAGAGCACGAAAATGGGAAATACAAAAGCATAAAAGATAAGCCAGGCAAAAGCAAACCCAAGGAACGGTGGCATTTTCATAGTACTATTACTTAATAAAGGCATCAAGAATAGCGCATTATTAGAAATGGAGGGCAATGTAATGAAGAAAAGGTTTAATTCACCAGAAAATTTTAATTTTTCATACTTTTAGGAACCTAATAAAAGAGTGTCAAACTATACAATGCAAAAACTGACAGAATGGCAGGACAGAGATAAAAATGTGCCTCACAGTGGGGATTTGAATATACTTTACTCAATTAAGATCAACAGTGGATGTAAATGCAGCAAGATGGTTCTACGCCCACCAATCAGAGAATATATACGTATTTAATTTCAAGCTCACACGTTACACATTAAAAAATACTGGTCACAAATTAAGTCGAAGAGCAAATTTTAACAAATTTCAAAAAGTCAGTGACATACAGCCCAAGGTTTCTCACCATAATGCAATGAAATTAGAAGTTTAAAATATAAATTTCTCTGTGCTTAGAAATGTAATTTTGGGAGTCAGTAAAAATAGCACAAAGAGGGAAAGGGAAACGTAAAGCCTTCTTGAACTTACATCAGAAAAGTAAAAAAAGCTTGATGTTTACATGCTCTATATTCTTGAGAAGCAGAAAAAGAATAACAGAATATAGAAGGTACGGAGAAAAGCATAACAAGGATAAAAATCAAAGAAAAATAAAAAGCAAAAATACGACAGAGTTAAAACATACAACAGAGAGACTCAATATACCCCAAAGTTGGTTCTTTGAAATAATAAAGTCGATAAATTGATGTGAAAAATCAAGAAACGTGGGGCGCTTGGGTGGCTCAGTCGTTAAGCGTCTGCCTTCGGCTCAGGTCATGATCCCAGGGTCCTGGGATCGAGCCCCACATCGGGCTCCCTGCTCCGCGGGAAGCCTGCTTCTCCCTCTCCCACTCCCCCTGCTTGTGTTCCCTCTCTCGCTATCTCTCTCTCTGTCAAATAAATAAATAAAATCTTTAAAAAAAAATTTATGAGTCTATAACTTTATAGACTTATTTAATCATACCCATGAAGTATCTGATAAGGCTCAGTATC